>NC_136471.1:21967136-22398957 GCF_902686455.1 Sciurus vulgaris | reverse complement strand
AGACTGGCAGATTGGGTTTTAAAAGAGTCCCAAAATTATGCTGTCTTCAAGAGACTCATCTCATGGGAAATGACATCCACAGACTGAAGGTGAAAAGATGGGATAAAACATATGCACACAGACTCAGTAAAAAAGCAAGCAGGGGTTTACATTCTCATATCAGATAAAGCAGACTTCAAGTCAAAATTACTCAGAAGGGATAAGGAAGGACATTTCATACTGCTTAAGGGATCCATAAATCAACAAGACATAACAATCATAAATATTTATGCACCAAACAATGGCGCATCCATGTATGTCAAACAAATCCTTCTCAATTTCAGGAATCAAATAGACCACAACACAATAATACTGGGTGACTTTAACGCACTTCTCTCCCTACTGGATAGACAGATGAAAGAAATTAACATGATATGAATAGGAAAAGAAGAACTCAAACTATCATTATTTGCTGATGACATGATTCTACATTTAGAGGATCTAAAATATTCCACCAGAAAAATGAACTCACAAATGAATTGAGCTAAGTAGCAGGGTATAAAATCAATACTCATAATTATAATGCATTTATATTCATAAGTGATGAATCCTCTGAAAAAGAAATCAGGGAAACTATACCATTCACAATAGCCTCAAAAAATAAAATACTTGGGAATCAATCTACAAAAGAGTGAAGGACCTCTACAATGGAAAACTACAAAACACTAAAGAAATAAATAGAAGAAGACCTTAGAAGATGGAAGGTCTCCCTGTTCTTGGATAGGCAGAATTAAATATTGTCAAAATGGCCATACTACCTAAAGTGCTATACAGATTCAATGCAATTGCAATTAAAATCCCAATGATGTACCTCATAGAAATAGAGCAAGCATTCATGACATCATTTGGAAAAATAAGAGACCCAGAATAGCCAAGCATCAATAGCAAGAAGAGCGAAGCAGGAGGTATCACAATACCAGACCTTAAACTATACTACAGAGTAATAATAAAAATAATGGCATGGTATTGGCACCAAAATAGACAGGTAGACCAATGGGTACAGAATAGAAGACATAGAGACAAAACCTACTTAATACAGTTAGCTCATACTAGACAAAGGTGCCAGAAACATACAATGGAGAAAAGATAGCTTCTTCAACAAATGATGCTGGGAAAACCTGGAGATCCACATGTAACAAATTGAACTTAAACCTTGATCTCTCACCCTTCACAAAACTCAACAGAAAATGGATCAAGGTCCTAGTAATTAGACCAGAAACCCTGCACCAAATAGAAGAAATAGTAGGCTCAAAGTTTCATCATGTCAGCTTACAACCAGACTTCCTTAACAAGACTCCCAAGTGCAAGAAATAAAAGTCAGGATCAATAAATGGGATGGATTCAAACTAAAAGCTTTTTCTTAGTAAAGGAAACAATCAATAATGTGAAGAGAGAGCCTACAGAGTGGGAGAAAATCTTTACCACATGCACTTCAGATGGAGCACTAATCTCCAGAATTTAATTAAGAACTCAAACTTAACACCAAAAGTACAAATAACCCAGTCAATAAATGGGCTAAAGAACTGAGCAAACATTTCACAGAAGAAGATATACAATGAATCAACAAATATATCTAAAAATGTTCCACACCTCTAATAATTAGAGTAATGCAAATCAAAGCTACCATAAGATTTCATCTCATTCCAATTAGAATGGCCATTATCAAGAAAACAAGCAACAATAGTGGTTTGTGAGAATGTGGAGAAAAAGGTACACTCATATATTGCTGGTAGTTTTACAAATTGGTGCAGCCACCCCTGGAAAGCAGTATGGAGATTCCTCAGAAAGCTTTGAATGGACCCACCATTTGACCCAGCTATCCCACTCCTCAGTTTATACCCAAAGGACTTAAAATCACCATACTACAATGACACAGCCACATCAATGTTTATAGCAGCTCAATTCACAGTGGCTAGATTTTGGAACCAACCTAGATGCCCTTCAATGGATGAATGGATAAAGAAATTATGGTGTATGTACAGAATGGAATACTACTCAGCCATAAAGAAGAATAAAATCATAGCATTTGCAGGTAAATGAATTGAGTTGGAGAATATCATGCTAAATGAAATAAGCCAATCCCAAAAACCCAAAGGCTGAATGTTTTCTCTGACATGTGGATGCTGATGACATAATGGTGGGGGGAGGGGCAAGGAAGAATGGAGGAACATTGGCTTGTGTAGAGAGAAATGAGGGAAGGTGGAAGGGCAGGGGAAGGAAAGATGGTGGAATGAGACAAACATCATTACTCTATATACATGTATGATTACATGAATGGTGTGACTCTCCCTCATGTACAGAGAAATGAAAAGTTGTACTCCATTTGTGTACAGTAAATTGAAATACATTCTACTGTCATGTATAACTAAATAGAACAAATAATAAAAAAGAAGTGTTTTCTTTTTTTAACCTTTACTTAATTTAATTAATTTTTATGTGGTGCTGAGGATCGAACCCAGTGCCTCACATGTGCTAGGCAAGTGTTCCATCACTGAGCTGCCAACCCAGCCCTCAGAAGTGTTTTCTACTAAAGTGATTTCAAATAAAGATTATTCTTCTCTATATAAGGAATGGAAAGAAGTTGTGATACACAAAGATGAAATATATAAAAGAGAACTAATTCTGATGGCAAAGAAAAATAATCTAAATCCTAATAGGAAGCTCCCTTTAGGAGGTACTGGGTTTAATTCAGTGCCTTGAACCTAAGGGTTTTCCTAAGACTATTAGGTACTTATGTAGGTGACTGTGATCAGACTGTCCATTCATAGCACAGAGAGGAAATGTAATTGGAAAGGTTCTGAGGAAAACTGTCTTCAAGTAATCTCAGTGTCTACATTTGTTTTTTGTGAATGGCCATGCAATTGTCCTGATATGGCAGTTTTAAATCTCTCATTTTAATTTAAAATATTACAAAAGACTTTTGGCTGGACACATTCATTTTATATTTGGGTTTGTTATAGATTTTAAACACAGATTTTATGTCTTTGAAGAGGAAAGTCAACAATATGCAGACTTGGATTTCCCAGCAATCCAAATACTATCTATACTTGCTTTCTCCCAGTTTCTGGGATACTTTCCATCAGACAGGCAGTGTTCCTATCATGATACTAAAAGGAAGGATGTCACAAGTTAAAATGATTGTATATACAAAGCTGTATAGAAAAGAGGACAAGTATCTGCCAGAGGGAAGAAAGAGTTGGTTTGCTTGTTGGGTCAGTAACAAGGACAAGCATCTTGAGTTGCAGTCTGGCTGAATAGCATACAGGTTACTCTGTAAATCAAGTGACTCCTACAGACAGACAGTTATTTATGTCTGCTTTGGTTTGCATGTTTGTCCTCTGGCAGTCCACATGGCTTAATCCAAAATGTTACAATTTGCTTTCCTTCTTTCATTTCCTTTCTACTACAGGTCAGTGAGTATACTCATAGTCTATGTGTCACATGGAGATACATGGAGAAAAAAAAGCGCAGAGCTTTAGGAGAATGGGTTAGAGGGACTTTCTGTAGTTTAAATGCAAAAACATTTTTCCTCTGAGAAATTGAGGAGAAACTGCTTTGTGCTACCTGGGGGAAAGGGCATGCAAGTGAGCAGCAAAGCATGTAGCTAAGTGGGAACAGATAATAATCTTCTCAGTTTGGACCTGTCACTAAAAAAAAATTATCACCTATAATGTTACTGAGGGGACCTTCCTTACAAAATGTAATTTCACACTCTCTGAAGTGAAGGTTTTGTCATTTTAATGAGGACACCAAGTCTTTCCTTTCACAGATTTAATAATTGAATTGGGCCCATATCTGAAGTTGCAGTTCTTTGTACAGTGCGAGAACATTGAAAAGTTCAATATTACCTTTTAATAACATGTTTGAGTATGTGAATCCATTGGTCCCTGTTACTAAAGAGCATAGTACAGTGAATGTATTCATATCCTGACATCATTAGTTCTCAGCTTCTCCTTTTTGACTATTTCCTCTGTGGGACAAAACATTTCTCTTTATGGGGTTTGGTGCTTATTAGATTTGAAGGCTGCCAGTTCATCGTGGCAATATGAAAGTGTGAAGGCAGCTGTGAAAACCTCCTTCTAGAGAAGCTGCCAAGAGCAAAAGTGCAGACATGTTTCTATACAACAAAAGATCAAAAAGGAACTTTGTTATTAAAAAATTAATGCCTAGGTTTCTTCAATGGTGTAAAAGGAAGGAACAATAAATAACAAGTAAAACCAGGGAGTCAGTTGCTCTTACAAAAGTTCATTATAGGAAGTCTAGAAACATTTAAAAATTATAGAAGGAAGAATTGGCAACATTCCTCTCAAGGTTCAGAAAAAAGTTGAGCCTCAGCAATTCACAAAGAGAAAAGCCAAAAAGAACAAAGAGAAGGAGATGATATGTATACAATCCACTGGGGCAGCTGCAAGCTGGTTAAGGTGAAATCTCAAATGGTTCTCTGACCTCATAATGCCTTGCTTTCTTTGCCTCTATATGTTATTATCTCCACTACAATCAGGCATCTGCCAGCATGGATGCACCTGAGACCTTGTTGTTTCCCCTCAGATCTCTACATTGCCCTCTCAAACACAGAATCTTCATACGCCAGTTATCCCAATTCTTTATCACCAGAATGCTCTTTTCTCTTTCTTTGCTGGAATCTCTAATCTATTGATTTGGGCAACTTCACACAGTTTACTAATTGCTTGCTTTCCTTCCTCTCCTCTCCTCTTTCTTCCTCCTTTATGTTCTTTCTCATCTTCCCTTCTCTCTCTCTCTCCCCCATTTGTACCAGCAACCTAAGGGTGCTAAGGGTGCTTAAGCACTGAGCCACATCCTCAGCCCATTTTCTACATTTTCTATTTTTTATTTTTATTTTGAGACAGGTCTCAATAAGTTTCTCAGAGCCTTGCTAAGTTGTTGAGGCTGGCTTCGATCCTTTGATCCTGCCTCAAGTTCTGGAGCTGCTGGATTACAGGTGAGCACCAGTGTGCCCCACCACTAATTGTTTCTGACTAAACAGATTCAACTCCAAACTCCCCAAACACTCTATTGCATCAGTCTCATGGAAAATTCTGGTCATGCTTACCATACTAACCCCCAACACATGGACACTGATTTCACTTTCCTCTGCTCCTTTATCCTGAGCCTCAGAGAACTCCTACCAGAAGTTGTAGACTAAGCAAGCTAGATCAATACAGACTTGTGTTGGTCCATACTGATGGGTCTCAACTCACACTGATTTCTTCCTTCCATTCTTTCCACAGTAATTTACTCCAGATCTGTTCCTTTCTCTTCATGGTCTCATTTCTTAATATTTTGTGTAATGAATGGATGACAAATCTCTGATGTTGTTTCCCATCTCTCTTTTTTTTAATGTAAACAAATGGGATACAAGTTGTTTCTCTGTTTGTACATGGCGTAAAGGCATACCATTTGTGTATGCATAAATTTACATAGAACAATATTGTTTGATTCATTCTGTTATTTTTTCCCTTCCCCCCACCCCTCCCATCCCTCTTTTCCCTCTATACAGTACTTCCTTCCTCCATACTTGCCCCCCTCCCTAACCCTAACTCTAACCCTAATACTAACCCTTCCCTCCCCCCCATTATGTGTCATCCTCCACTTATTAGCAATATCATTCTTCCTTTGGCTTATCTCACTTAGCATGATATTCTCCAATTTCATCCATTTGCCTGCAAATGCCATAATTTTATCATTCTTTATGGCTGAGTAATATTCCATTGTATATATATACCACAGCTTCTTTATCCACTCATCAATTGAAGGGCATCTAGGTTGGTTCCACAGTCTGGCTATTGTGAATTGAGCAGCTATGAACATTGATGTGGCTGTGTCTCTGTAGTATGCTGATTTTAAGTCCTTTGGGTAGAGGCCAAGGAGTGGGATAGCTGGGTCAAATGGAGGGTCCATTCCAAGTTTTCTAAGGAATCTCCACACAGCTTTCCAGAGTGGCTGCACTAATTTGCAACCCCACCAGCAATGTATGAGTGCACCTTTCTCCCCACATCCTCGCCAACACCTGTTGTTGCTCGTATTCTTGATAATCGCCATTCTAATTGGGGTGAGATGGAATCTTAGGGTGGTTTTGATTTGCATTTCTCTTATTACTAGAGATGGTGAACATTTTTCCATATGTTTGTTGATTGCTTGTAGATCTTCTTCTGTGAAGTGTCTATTCATTTCCTTAGCCCATTTGTTGACTGGATTATTTGAATTCTTGGAGTAGAGTTTTTTGAGTTCTTTATAGATTCTGGAGATTAGTGCTCTATCTGAAGTATGATTGGCAAAGATATTCTCCCACTCTGTAGGCTCTTTCTTCGCATTGCTGATAGTTTCCTGTGCTGAGAGAAAGCTTTTTAGTTTGAATCTATCCCAGTTATTGATTCTTGCTTTTATTTCTTGTGCTACGGGAGTCCTGTTAAGGAAGTCTGGTCCTAAGCCAACATGTTGAAGATCGGGACCTACTTTTTCTTCTATAATCTGCAGGGTCTCTGGTCTGATTCCGAGGTCCTTAATCCATTTTGAGTTTAGTTTCATGCATGGTGAGTGATATGGGTTTAGTTTCATTCTGTTGTATATGGATTTCCAATTCTCCCAGCACCATTTGTTGAAGAGGCTATCTTTTCTCCATTGCATATTTTTGGCACCTTTGTCTAGTATGAGAAAATTGTATTTATTTGGGTTTGTGTCCGTGTCCTCTATTCTGTACCATTGATCTACCTTTCTATTTTGGTACCATGCTGTTTTTGTTACTATTGCTTTGTAGTACAGTTGAAGATCTGGTATTGCAATACCCCCTGTTTCACTCTTCCTGCTAAGGATTGCTTTAGCTATTCTGGGTTTCTTATTCTTCCAGATGAATTTCATAATTGCTTGCTCTATTTCTGTAAGGTACACAATTGGGATTTTAATTGGAATTGCATTGAATTTGTATAGCACTTTAGGTAGTATGGCCATTTTGACAATATTAATTCTTCCTATCCAAGAACATGGAAGATCGTTCCATCTTCTAAGGTGTTCTTCAATTTCTTTCTTTAGTGTTGTATAGTTCTCATTGTAGAGGTCTTTCACCTCTTTTGTGAGATTGATTCCCAAGTATTTTATTTTTTTCGAGGCTATTGTGAATGGGGTAGTTTTCCTAATTTCTCTTTCTGAACATTCATCACTTCTGTATAAAAATGCGTTGGATTTATGGGCATTGATCTTGTAACCTGCTACTTTACTTTATTCACTTATGAGTTCTAAGAGTTTTCTGGTGGAATTTCCAGGTTCCTCTAAATATATAATCATGTCTTCAGCGAACAGGGAGAGTTTGAGTTCTTCTTTTCCAATTCGTATCCCTTTAATTTCTTTGGTTTGTCTAATTGCTCTGGCTAGAGTCTCAAGAACGATGTTGAATACAAGTGGTGAAAGAGGGCATCCCTTCCTTGTTCCAGTTCTTAGGGGGAATGCTTTCAGTTTTTCACCATTTAGAATGATATTAGCCATGGGCTTAGTATAAATGGCCTTTAAAATGTTAAGGAATGTTCCCACTATCCCTATTTTTTCTAGTGTTTTGAGCATGAAGGGGTGCTGTATTTTATCAAATGCTTTTTCTGCATCTATTGAAATAATCATGTGATTCTTGACTTTAAGTCTATTGATATGGTGAATGACATTTATTGATTTCCTGATGTTGAACCAACCTTGCATCCCTGGGATGAAACCCACTTGATCATGGTGCACTATCTTTTTAAATGTTTTTGTATGCGATTTGCTAAAATTTTGTTGAGAATTTTTGCGTCGATGTTCATTAAGGATATTGGTCTGAAATTTTCTTTCCTCGATGTGTCTCTGTCTGGTTTAGGTATCAGGGTGATATTGGCTTCATAGAATGAGTTTGGGAGGATTCTCTCCTCTTCTATTTTATGGAATACTTTGAGAAGTATTGGAATGAGCTCTTCTTTAAAGGTTTTGTAGAACTCGGCTGAGAACCCATCTGGTCCCGGACTTTTCTTTGTTGGTAGGCTTTTGATGACTTCTATTTCAGTACTTGAAATTGGTCTATTTAAATTGTGTTTGTCCTCCTCGTTCAGTTTAGGCAATTCATATATCTCTAGAAACCTGTTGATGTCTTCGAGGTTTTCTATTTTGTTGGAGTATAGATTTTCAAAATAGCTTCTAATTATGTTTTGTATTTCAATCCTGTCTGTTGTGATATTTCCTTGTTCATTCCGAATTTTAGTGATTTGGGTTTTCTCTCTTCTTCTCTTTGTTAGTGTGGCTAAAGGTTTATCAATTTTGTTTATTTTTTCGAAGAACCAACTATTTATTTTGTCAATTTTTTGTATTGTTTCTTTTGTTTCAATTTCATTGATTTCAGCTCTGAGTTTAACTATTTCCTGTCTTCTACTACTTTTGGTGCTGATCTGTTCTTCTTTTTCTAGGGCTTTGGGCTATAGTGTTAGGTCGTTTATTTGTTGAGTTTTACTTCTTTTATTAAATGCGCTCCATGAAATAAATTTCCCTCTAAATACTGCTTTCATAGTGTCCCAGAGATTTTGATATGATGTTTCTTTGTTCTCATTTACCTCTAAGAATTTTTTAATTTCCTTCCTAATATCTTCTGTTATCCATTCATCATATAATAGCATATTATTTAATCTCCAGATGTTGGAATAGTTGCTGTGTTTTACTCTTTCATTTATTTCTAACTTCAATCCATTATGATCTGATAGAATACATGCTAGTGTCTCTATCTTCTTGTATTTGCTAACATTAGCTTTGTGGCATAATATATGGTCTATTTTAGAGAAGGATCCATGTGCTGCTGAGAAGAAAGTGTATTCGCTCTTGGTTGGATGGTATATTCTATAAATGTCCGTTAAGTCTAAATTATTGATTGTGTTATTGAGATCTATGGTTTCTTTGTTCAATTTTTGTCTGGAAGATCTGTCCAGTGGTGAGAGAGGCGTGTTAAAATCACCTAGTATTATTGTGTTATGGTCCATTTGGTTTCTGAAATTGAGAAGGATTTGTTTGACATACATGGATGACCCACTGTTTGGGGCATAGATGTTGATGATGATTGTTATATCTTGCTGATTTATGCTTCCCTTAAGCAGTATGAAATGACCTTCTTTATCCCTTCTGACTAACTTTGGCTTGAAGTCCACATTATCTGAAATGAGGATGGATACTCCAGCTTTTTTGCTGAGTCCATGTGCATGGGATGTTTTTCCCCATCCTTTCACCTTTAGTCTATGGGTATCTTTTTCTATGAGGTGAGTCTCTTGCAGGCAACATATTGTTGGGTCTTTCTTTTTAATCCAATCTACCAGTCTATGTCTTTTGATTGATGAATTCAGGCCATTAACATTCAGGGTTATTATAGAGATATGATTTGGTTTCCTGGTCATTTGGTTCATTTTTTAAATTTTATTTATTTATTTGTTTGACACAACTTGTTTCCTCCTTTATTTGACAATTCCTTTAGGATAATTCCTCCCTTTGCTGATTTGCCTCTTTGTTTTTCATCTCTGCCTCATGGAATATTTTGCTGAGAATGTTCTGTAATGCTGGCTTTCCTTTTTGTAAATTCTTTTAACTTTGTTTATCATGGAAGGATTTTATTTCATCATCAAATTTGAAGGTAAGTTTTGCTGGGTATAAGATTCTTGGTTGGCATCCATTTTCTTTCAGGGCTTGAAAAATGTTGTTCCAGGCCTTTCTAGCTTTTAGGGTCTGGATTGAGAAATCTGCTGATATGCGTATTGGTTTCCCCCTGAATGTAATTTGGTTCTTTTCTCTCACAGCCTTTAAAATTCTGTCTTTATTTTGTATGTTAGGCATTTTCATTATAATGTGCCTTGGTGTGGGTCTGTTGTAATTTTGTGTATTTGGAGTCCTATAAGCCTCTTGAACTTGATTTTCCATTTCATTCTTCAGATTTGGGAAATTTTCTGATATTATTTCATTGAATAGATTGTTCATTCCTTTGGTTTGTTTCTCTAAGCCTTCCTCAATCCCAATAATTCTTAAATTTGGCCTTTTCATGATATCCCATAGTTCTTGTAGATTCTGTTTATGATTTCTTACCATTTTTTCTGTTTGTTCAACTTTGTTTTCAAGGTTAAATATTTTGTCTTCAATGTCTGAGGTTCTGTCTTCCAGGTGTTGTATCCTACTGGATATGCATTCTGTGGAGTTTTTAATTTGGTTTATTGTTTCCTTCATGTCAAGGATTTCTGTTTGGTTTTATTTCAATATCTCTAACTCTTTATTGAAATGATCTTTTGCTTCCTGTATTTGCTCTTTTAACTGTCGATTGGTGCGATCATGCAATGCCTGCATTGCTCTTTCATGTCATCGTTTTCTTCCCTGATCATTTTAATTATGTACAATCTGAACTCCTTTTCTGTCATTTCTTCTGCCATGCTGTCATTGGGTTTTATTGATGTAACATGTAGATTTGTTTGCAGCATTTTCTTTCCTTGTGTTCTCATATTTTTCAGGTATCAGTGGACCACTGAGATATTGCAGATTTCCTTTATTGACTTACAATGTCCCTGAAGATTTCTATATATATCCCCTCTTAGCCTTCAGTAGGCTGAAGTCTTGGAGGAAGTTCATAATGCGGAGCTCCACAAGGAAGCTGTCTCTCTAGGAGTGGTGCTTTCAGGTGGGGTATATTCCCTGCTAGTGGGCAGAGGTGCCTCCACTTGTTGACCAATGGTCATCCAAAGGGGAACTAGGCTGAGCGCTGAGGCAAAGGCCTGTTTGGGCCTGTGTCTCTGGTTTTACCGTTCTTGTGGGGAAACCTCACCCGGCAGGGAAGACTCACCCGGTGGGGAGGTCTCGCTGGTCAGTTCCCTCCTAGAGGTTCCCCTCAATTTACAGCTACCGCCTGGGCTGGGCTGCCTTCCTCTGCAAAGTTCCCAGGGGCCCGGCCCTACCTCCTGGGCCTGGGAGCCTCACCCTATGCAGATGAATCTCCTTAGGCTGCCCCTCCTCAGGGAATCTGCCCGCAGTCCTGGAACCTTCGCTCCGGCCCCTAAGCCTATCTCTGTGTGCTCTTCCACCAAGAAGCCTCCTAGATCCTGGGACCCTGCTGTGCACCTAATCGCCTGGGTGTGTAGCCCCTCCTCTGAGGAGCCACCCTGGGGCCCCCGTACAATCGCTCTGAGTCCCAGAGACCCGCCATACGCCTCTTCCTCCAGACAGCCGCCCAGTATTCTGGTGCGGTCACTAGGAGACCAAGCAACTCACTGCGTGCCTCCTCCTCCACCGACCACCCGTAGCCCGGGGCAATCAATCACTCCGAGTCGAAGTGACCCTCCCTGTTCCTCTTCCTCCTCCAGGTACCCCCCGGGTGTTCAGGAGTGGTCACTCTGAGTGGCTCTGAATCCACGTGACCGCTGCACGCATCCTCTGGGCAGCCGCCCGGAGCTCTGGTGTGGCCACTGGAGAACCAAGCGACCCACTGCGCTTCTCCTCCAGGCAGCCCCCCTGGTTCAGGAGCTGTCACTTTAAGTCCAAACAACTCACCACTCGCCTCCTCCTCTGAGCAGCTGCCTGGAGCTCTAATGCAGTCACTGCGAGTCCAAACGCCCCGCCGCGCTCCTCCTCCTCCTCCTCCTACTCCTCTGGGCAGGCCCCGGCGTTCAGAAGTGGTCTGAGTCCTAACAGCTCGCCACGCAGCCCCTCCTCTGGCAACCGCCTGTAGCTCTGGTATAGTCACTCCGAATCCAAGCGTCCCGCGCTCCTCCTCCTCTTTGTCCTCAGGGCAGGTCCAGTGTTCAGAAGCAGTCGCTCTAAGTCCAAACAGCTCGCCGCGCAGCTTCTCCTCTGGCATCTGCCTGTAGCTCTGGTTGCAGTCACTCCGAATCCAAGTGGCTGCGCTCCTCCTCCTCCTCCTCAGGGCAGGCCCTGGTGTCCTGAGTCCACACAGCTCTCCTCACCGCTCCTCCCCTAGGCAGCCTCCGGAGCCCAGTGGTGGCTCCGAGTCCCAGCGCTGTGCTGAGCGGCCTCCTCTCCGATGCTCCCAGTTGTCCGAGTTCACTGCTCCAGCGGGGGAGGGGCGTCTCAATGGCAGCTCTACTTCACAAGTTCCCTGCGTTCCGGGACCACCGTCCCATCCGGGACGCCTCCCCAATTGGAGAGACTCACCCAGCTGCTTTGAGTTGGTCCCAAGTCTCTCAATTTCTCCTCTTTTGAATCCTGAGTCCTGGAGCAACATGAAATGCAGCCACCCTCTAGGCCGCCATCTTGAAACTCCGAGATTCTGTCTCTTAAGTACCCCCAGGCTGGGGAGATATCCAAGTACTGATATTCCCACTTAACATGTATACTCTGCTATGCCCAAAATGCGGCATCAGTTGAGAGAAGATACTAAACCCCATTAACTGTAATCACTTCAGAGTAAGGTCATGTACTAATAACCATAGAAAAAAACTTATTGAAAATGTTCTCCAATTTCTCTAACACAAATATAAAATTGTAGTAATATTCTTGAATATGTTGAGAATTTAGTTATTAAAGATACTAAATTAGTATTAGATTATATAGGGTTTAAAGGAGACAAAAGAAAAAAAGAGCAATGATAGATAAAAAGAGAAAAGAATACACAGAAAAATAATACAAACTAAGATTAAAAAAAAAAGAAACACGGTGGTGGGGGGAACTTGAGGTAGGAGCATGTAATGCAAGAGGGAAAACAAAGACTAAGAGGAGCAAGTATACACCTGAGCTAGGAAATCAAAGATAGAGTGATTCCTGTTAATGCTTTAAAACATTCAATAAATACAATCAATTGGGTTGAGGGTATGTAACACTGAATAATAAGTGCACATCTATTGATTGAATATGAAAAATAATATCCATAAGATCAAAATTGACATTGGAGTTATTTATGATATTCTATGCTGAGTTAGGGAGGTTTCTTACTGAGTCTTCCTGATTTGGATTTCATTAGGATTTGGGACCTTAGAAGATACACACTACTCCTTGGCTTTAACTCTAAGTTCCCCTGAGTATGGGGGTAATGATCATACTAGGCCATCTCAGATACAATACTAAGAGGCCCCCTATGGTCTTTGGTGTGTTCAGGTTCCTAATAACTTTCTGGTGGGTTAGAGGAGGGTCTGTTACTTAGCAACCAGGTTACTCCTTGTTAGGGGGTGCAGTCTTGTGTGCCTTCCTGAAGAAAAGCCCTGTGAGTCCAGTGCTCTCAGATCCAGTGTGGCTTCCTGCTGTATATTTCAGAGCATACAGGGTATGCCAATATAAGGTTGAGGTACTGGAGTCTGGTTGATGTAGCATTGGGTGGCCTGTGGGGGAATGTAGGGCTGCTGCCTACTCTGGAAGTACACAGGTTGAAAACTGGTGAGCTTGTATCTTGGCACACTGGGTAGTGGCTGGTGTCTGCGTGATGCTCCTCTGTAAGATCCTTTGTTTGGTATACTGCTATTGTGCATGTACTGAGATTCTTTACTGGCTGCTTCAGGTTAGCCTCAGGAAATGCCTTCTGTGGGTGTGTGTCTGAATAAAAATTGAGGTATCTGGCAACTCTGAAACTCATAGCTCCAGACCTAGAGGTGCTGGGGCACAGGAACTACTACCCTGTTTGCTGAATTTTTGGTTTGTTTTTGCAACCAGTGTTTGTTAGACAGTCCAGAGGCCCAAGTCTGGATGCTTGAAGGTTGCTACTTCTGGTGGTTGTTTCTCTTGGTTGTGAAGGTGCAGGGTGTAGGGCTCAGGGCTGTTACTGACTGCCATAAATTAGTGAGGGCACACTCCCCTCCATGGGGACTTCTTTGTAGCTGCACTATCCAAGCACTTGGTGGTTGTCTGCAACTGTGGGGCCTGTGGGTGTAGGCTCTCTGTGGACACTCTGTGGCAGAGAAGCCTCCATACTACTTGCTGAAGATCACTGGGGTTTTTACTCAATAGGGGTAGAATGATAGGGGTAGAATGTGAGTTGGACAGTCTTCTCCTGAGTTCCTGTGGAAATTATGAGGGAATGCCACAGCAATGATTTGCCTTTTGGTCAGTTCCACTACACTCCTCTTGTCCAGAGTGAGATGGGGATTTTGGTTGCCTTCAGCTAGCAGCAATCCCTCTACAAGTTCCTTCTAGGTAGATTACTGAGAGAACCTGTTTCAGAGATGTTCTCCTAGTTTATTGTTACTCCCTATTGGTGGGGAGAAGCTGTGCTGATTTAATTTCCTTTAGAGAAGCTGGCTAGTTGTGAACTACACAAAATGGCTACCCTGCATGGCAGCTATCTGCCTACAAACAAGTCCTATAGCTCCCTCCACTTCTGGCGTCTGGGGCATGTGGCATGGTAATAGTCCTATCCAAAGGGCTTGAGTAGCTCCACCCCTGTGGCCTTGTTTGTTGGATCCCAAGTGGCCCTACTGTGGGCATGTCTCTACTCAATTCCTGCAGCTTTCCTAGGATGATGTCCCACGTTACTGGCATTTTCTATTTGGGGTCTCCACTACAACTTCGGCTTCCCCCTCAAATCTCCAGAACCTTGCCTTCTCAGGGAGTGCCCATAGGGACTCTGAGCCTCCCACACTTTGCCTGGCTTCTAAGGCCTTCCTTTGAAATCTTGGTGGAAGCCTCCATGACCCCCTAACTCCAGCATCCTGCAATCCTGCAAAAGCAGCACCATGTGGTTGACAACAAGGTCTGCAGCCATCTTGAGCAATAGCCAAGCCTCCAGGGACTCAGGCTGTAGCAGCCTCTAAGTTTCTGGTGGCTGGGAACATTGAGAAATTTCCTAGGTCCCCTTGTGCAAGAAGGATTCCCCACTGGTCTCTTCTCAAGAGAATTTTTACTTTTACTCCATTGAGTCTGAGATGGGTGTGGTCTTGCCAGCTCCTGCGATACCCTCAAGCCATCTTTCTTATTGTGTCTGGGCAAAGTCTTTAGCATTTCTTTAGTGGCAGTAATGTCCTTAAAAACTGCAACTTCCTTCATCAAAGTTCTACTCCTGCCTTTCAAGTCCAAGTTTTTCAAATTTTCTGCTCTGCTTTCTGCTCCTAAACATCACAATAAACTTGGTGAAGAGCCATCAGTTATACCCATGCCACTTCCTGAATGCTATGCTGTCTAGAAATTTCTTCCACCAGATCAAGAAGTCCATCACTTTAAAATCAGCCTCACAGAAAATGTGAGTACATGGGCAAAATGCAGACAACTTCTCAGTCAGAATATAACATGAATGGCCTCTACTCCAAATTTCAATAAAGTCCTCCTTTTCCTCTTGAGCCCTGTCTTCAGTGTTCACAGTCTTAATGGCATTCTGCTCTTAGCTCCCACCAGAATTATCTATTAAGCTCCATTTATGATAATCTAAAGAATTTCTAGCTTGCACTGCTAAACATCTCAAAATTCCTCCCACCAATTCCAAAGAGCTCATAAAGCTTCTGAACTGCATAGTCAGGTTAGTCACAGCAACGACCTCACCCCTGGTATCATTTTCTGATCTGGTCAGTTGTTTTGCTGCTGTGACTAAAAGAACTAACCACAACAATTTTAGGTGAGAAAAGTTTATTTGGGGGCTCATGGTTTCAGAGGTCTCAGTCCATAGGCAGCAGAATCCATTCCTTGAGGTTTGAAGTGAGGCTGAACATCATAGAGGAAGAGTGTGTCAGAGGGAGGCAGCTCATGTGGTTATCAGGAGCAGAGAGAGAGATCTCCACCTGCCAGACACAAATATATACCCCAAAGTCATGCCCCCAATGCACACCTCCTCTAGCCACACCACACCTGTCTTCAGTAACCACTCAATTAATCCCATCAGGTGATTAATTCATGGATTGCTTTAAGGCTTTCATATCCCAATTATTTCTTCCCTGAAACTTTTTGCATTTTCTCACATGTAAACTTTTGGGGACACCTCATGTCCAAACCAAAACAGTAACCAAATTTCAAGTCCCTTCAAATCTCAAGTTGTCCAACATTGAGTTTTAGGGTATTCACTCTATCACCCACCTCTCTGGTCTGCTTCATTTCTGGGCTGTGATAGGGCCAAGAGTTCCTGCCTTGATCTGCTCTGCTATCTTTTAAATCCTCTAATTCCTATGTTCACTATTCTTCCTCTCCTTCCTCTCCCTACAAAGTTCTATATTCACCCCTTTGATCTTCTTTCTTTCTCTTGCCATTCATAATCATTTATTCATATTCTCAGAGCTTCAGTCAAAATCTCAACACCATCTTTTTCTCTTCTTTCTACTTCCTTCAATTCTGACTTGAATACAAATCCTTCCCTTTTCCTATTTTCTATATGAAGTTTTATGTCATTATATAGTACAAATCAGTCCCATCCATCAGTCCATTATGTCAGTTCTACTGCTATGGATTGAATTATGTCCCCTCCACTAAAAAGATATATTGAAGCTCTAAGAATGTGATTTTATTTGGGAACAGGGTATTTACAGAGTTAATGAAGTTACAATGAAGTCATTAAGGTGGGTCCTAATTCAATATGATTGATGTTCTTATGGGAAAGAGAAATTTTTGCAGAGACAGAGATGCACACAGGGAAAATGTCATGTGAACACGAAAGCAGAGATTGGGGTACTATTACATCTATATGTCAGAGAATGCCAAGGTTTGCTGGAAAATAATCAGAAGCTAGGGGAGAGGCACAGAACAGATTCTCTCTTGCAGCTCTCAGAAGGAACCAACTCTGCTGACACCTTGATCTTGAACTTGTAGCCTCTGAAACTGTGAGACAATAAATATCTGTTGTTTATATCTTCCAGTTTGTGGTACTTTCTTATGGGAGCTTTAGTGAACCAATATACCAAAAATTCCTCAGTTTCCCAGAGTAGAAATCCTACCCATTTCAGGCTCTTTCCTCTTCTTCATCATTTATATCATAATCTCGAGCTAAAGATTTTAGTACATTCTTATAAAAATGACTCCTGGCATCTTTAACCTCATACTCTCCATTGCTTCCTTTCCTTTTACCTTTTTTCCCAGTTCCTGTAACCATTGCTCTAGTAACAAACTTTATCATTTCACATCTCAATTCCTATAAAAGGCTCTGGCTGGTCTTGCTCCATGTAAAATAGTCTCCTAAAATGTATGATTCATGTTACTTTCATCATGTTAGTACCATGCTCAAGATGTGCATACAGTTTCATATTGCTTACTTTGCTAAGTAAAGTATGGAGTAAAAATGGGAGGTGGAGGATTGGGGAGAAGAATGAGATCAGATACCAAGGGGAAAAAGAACTTTGACTAGAACAATGAAGGCGAATTAGTCCAAATCAACATTTTCCAAATATACTTTCTGGACCATCAGCATTTAAATCATTTAGGATGCCTAATAAGACACTGATTCCCAGACACCAATAAAGACCTACTGGATCAGACTCTGCAGCCCAGAAATCTAAAATTTCAAGGGTAATTCAAATGATTCTTACACATACCAATTCTGAGAACCATTAGTTTAATTGAAGAAAGCAGACGATAGATGCTGAAAGGGAACAGCTGTTCTTAGGCTTTACTGAGTATATGTACTTTCCATCATGGTTAACAATAGAATAAAATAATTTCACAATATCGTGATTTGCTTTGATGTGATTGTCCCTCTTCAAGCTTTGCTTTGAGCACAAGAGTTCTTTCTTCCATGAAAAAAGTATTTCAAGTACTACATCACAAAAATGGGCCAAGAAAATGTCTGGAGAAGAGAAATTTTTGTGGCACTCCAAGGAAATGTAACTGATTTTACTTTTTTGGGAGAAGTAAAATATAACCAGGGACACACTATAGGTTCCTGGAATTCAAATTTAGTAGCATAGAAAGGGAAAACAACAACTCTGAGATGTATTTGCTTAAGCTTTTAATTGGAACCAAGTGTTAGCTAAAACATGTAGCTGATTTAGATAAAAATGGAGAATACTCTCACTGGCTCACATTGAGCAGGATTTCTGCAGTTGAGTACTATAGAAGCGAGATAACAGAATTAGATACGATCGAGGGGAAGAAAAATGCACAAAAGTCCTTGAATTAAAATGAATTGAAACCTTCTGGGAGAAAAGCTATTTGGTAAGCTCCATTAAGTCTATTGTAGATAGCTTTATTTGACAAAGCAGCATCCTGGCATGTGGAACAGGAAAGAAAATAGCTATAAGATGATCTGTCAGGGAGTTTCCAGTCTCTAAACGAATAAGATTCTGTGCAGTAGCCAATACAGCTTTTAACTCAAAAGAGATACAGAAGCAAAATGCAATTATATAACCCTAGTAAGTGCATTCAATCTGAATCTCCCACACACCCTCCCCTCCCCCAATAACTCCTCAAACACTGCAATTTATCAAGTGGATGTTCAAACTTATGGTTGCATTTATTTCATAGAAACACTGGTTAAACACTGTATACAATATTGTGGATACTGAGATAAAGAAGATTATATAAGTTAAAGATTAACTAACTATAAAACATCCAAGCTATGCACTTAAATAATTTGAATAGTTCAATTACCATTAAAGTCTTCTGTTTATTTTGGATATAGATTTATAGTACTTATTTGCAGTAATAACTTCACTCTTCTGAAATGCCAACTAACCACTGATCATAAAAAGTTTATTTAATATAGATAGTAGTTTGTACATTCAGGAATCTAGAAGATGGCAAAATAGAGGAAATTCAGATGTAATAGCAAATGAATACCTCTTTAAAAGTATGACTTGCTGTTTTTCTTTCTTTAAGAATTTCTATTCACGGAGTAAAGATTCTAAGACCACTCAAGTGGATATAGTGCTTCTGACTTCAATATACAAGTGCTGGAACCAGAAAACTCAGATTTGAATTATAATCAACCAATCTCTCCTCTCTCTGCTCTCTCACACACATCAGGAGGAGTATATCGCTGTATATCCAATGTCTATCAGAGAGATTCACGTGTAAGAGTTATTAGACGAATGAACTCACTTAACCATCACAAAATCCCTGTTAGATGGTTTTTAAAATGTACTGATCACAATGTTGAAGCCAAGGCTCAGTGGGGGAGAAGTCTCTTTCCTATCAAGAGAACAGAACTCAAACTAGAACTGAAGTGTTCTAACTAATTGCATTTTCCACTGTATATTCCTACGGTGTAACTCTTAAGATTGTCTGAAAAGACTGGTTTTCTGGTGGGTATTTTATATTCCCCCATGATAATCTTCCATCTAAGATGGTTCATTATGAAATTGAAATGCAGAGTATTATCATATTGTTCAAAAAGTTTGCCCTATGGGTCTCACTGCGGACTCACACCATGGCCTCTGTCTCATAGTGAGGTCCTGATTATATTAGATTAAAGCAAAGCCATTACTCTGACAATTGTGGACTTCTCATTGGTTCCTAGTATACCACCAAGTGACCATAATGGAAGGCAGTAGATATGTAGATTATCATAGGTTACAGATATTTCTCTTGAATTTATAGATTTACTTTTAATTTTGTAGCTTCTTTAACAGAAATATTTAATTTTTAGCAGACGCATTTATTAAAAATTATTTATTTCTTTTTTGGAGACTTCACCTCAAATTATAAAACCAACTTCTTCTTTTCATAATTTCTTTTGGTATATGTATTTTGCTGACATTTAAATCTATATGTTATTAATTTAAGTGTAAAGTAAAAGTGATGTAGTATTAATGCATAGGCTCTCTCATGCATTCTATTTTAGAACATGTTATTAATAAATCCAAAACAAATACAGAACACTGCTGGCTAAATACTCAGTGCTTCTTGGAAAAGACCACTTTTAATTAGGTATTTCAATAGAAGATGGGGATAAATGAAAACCATAGAAAATTCTGTAGACACAATGGTGATATTTTGTTATTTCCACAATCTCACAGTGCTGGGGACTTGAACCTGGGTCTCAAGCATGTGAGGCAGGCACTCTATGAGATGGGCTATATGGCCTGCGCTACAATGGTGATATTTAACTAAAGGTCCCATCAATTATTTCTAGCTGGTGTCCAGTCTGGTGGGTTGATGCCCATATCTTACTTTGTGTTAAAGGTTTTAAAATATTGCCCCTGAAAGATGTTTGCTAAATAAAACAAAACAAAATATTTTTACCTGATTCCTCAGTTTCTTTGGTTTCTGTTGTTTCCTCTATTTCATCATCAGACATTTCCATTTCTTCTTCTCGCCTGATTCCCATTAATTCATCATTGTGAATGTTGCGAATTTCCTAAGGTTAAAAAGTATGTTTTTAAGGTGGGAAAGGCTTAATAATGTTGAGGAAATGAGCAGAGTTAAAAAATAATATAAAGCAGTTTTTTTTACATATTTTTAAAAATCTCAATATTCTTTTATGCAAAGGCAAAAGATCATGTTGAGGTTAAACAGTCTCACTAGAGAAAGCGTACTTGGGTATACTGTGTCTTGCACTGAACCATCTTTGCAGGCTCAGAGCTCTGACAGTCTGATTCTTATTTAACTCCCATATTAGAAAGTGCTTTTGGCCATGAAAGACTCCTCACCTCTTACTCATGTGGATTTCTGAACTTTTTCTTAAGGGTTCTGCCATTTTCACCTTCCCATGTTGGACACTTTAATTTTGCTGCTTGCCATCCTTTTCCCTCTCCTCTTACAGTTTTACTTGACAGAATTCTTAATTGAAATTTTGAAGTTTTAGAAGTTATAGCAAAAATGAGCTGTCAGGATTAAACTCCTCCCGGACCAACCCTCTCGTAGATGATAACTATAATCTTTGAACAAAACACAAAACAAAAACAAAACCTGTAACTCCTCGATGTCATTGGAGAGTCAATAAAAGCAGGCATACTTTGAAGAGGAGCTGACACTTGGAGGAAGGGAACATCATAGGATGAGTCTCAGTTTTTTAAAGGGCCTTTTAGTCTGACAGCAGACCAGAGTTAGCTACTCACAGGATGGCTACATTTGTAATAGACAACTTAGTCTTTGTGATCTAAATAACTCAAGGAGAGAGGTCAGGGCAACAACAGGCACTAAAATGTGAGGGTATTTCAAAAAGGAGACAATGAGAGAGAGAGAGAGAGAGAGAAGGAGAATGAAAGATATTGAGCACTTCAAATTCTGTATATGAGATCTGTTCAAATTTCTGCATGGCCCCCTCATCCGTGAACGCATAGGAATATTCCACACAGCATAGCTAAGGATAAAATCTCTAAAATGATATCTGAGTTGCCACCCAAAAGAATTTCCAGCTTGAAGTGAACCAAACAAACTGACCATAAAGACAAAACAAGATCAACATTTTTAGAAGGACATAACAGAATCCAGAATCTTTAAAACCTAATATTCATACTTATCCAGGACAATGCCCAAAGTACTTGACATACGAAGAACCATGATGAGATGGTCCATTTCCAAGAGGGAAAATAATCAGCAGACCAACTTTGAAATGATGCAGACGTGGTAGTAAGCAGACAAAAAACTGAATTAAAGCAGCAATTATAACTATAGCATATAGAGGAAATATGCTCACAATAAATAAAAACATAGGAAATCTTGGAAAAAAGTCAGAAATCTTAAAAATGAGTCAAAGGTTCTGGATCAAAGATTCTTGTCTGAAAATAAAAAAGCCAGGAGTTATTTGGGTGGAAATTAAAAAAAAAAAAATTCTTCTGGGCATGGTGGTGCATACTTGTAATCCCAGTGGCTTGGGAGGTTGAGGCAGGAGGATCCTGAGTTCAAAGCCAGCTTCTGGAAAAGTGAGGTGCTAAGCAACTCGGTGAGACCCTGTCTCTAAATAAAATACAAAATAGGACTGGGGATGTGGCTCACTGGTTGAGTGACCCTGATTTCAATCCCTGGTTAAAAAAAAAAGTCCTTAAAAAAGTTTCTCCTCCTTTTCTGATATGTCTTATATTTTCCATGTTTCCTTTACATCATTGAGTATACATAAACTAGCTGCTTTAACTCCTTGTCTGCCAATTATCACATCTGGGTAATTCTAAAACTGAAAAAATATAATACCAAAAATAAAAATAATTGGATGAGCCTAAAAGTAGAATAGAGATGGCAGAATAGAGAATTTAGACATAGAATGATACTCATACGTTCAATTTTAGGAACAGGAGAAATATATATAGCTAGAAAGATAGATGTAGATATATAACTTTATGATGTATATATATATAATTTTTAAATAACAGACCGTCAAGAGAGTTGTCTGCTTGCACTGATTACTCAAATGTCTAATCTACATGTAAACTGAATTCCAGAGATAAGTGAGAGAATGATTTTAAAATTTGAAGAAATAATGGTTAACAACTTCTCAAATCTGAGGAAAGACATCAATCTACATATTCAAAGAGATCAGTTAATTCCAAGAAGGACAAATGTGGAGAAAAGCATATCTAGGAACATCATAGTCAAACGGCAGAAAACTAAAGAAAAGAGAAATTCTTGAAAGCAGTCAAAGGAAAACACAACATTATATAGAGGGGAACAACAATTTTGATTCCTTTCAGAAATGATAAAACCTAGAACTCAGTGGAACATTATCTTAAAGTTTAAATAAAAATAAAAATATTCATTTGTTCAGAAATCTGTGTTCAAAGTTTTTTCAAGAATGAAAATGAGATAAATATATTTTTCAGACAAAATTAAATGTAAGAATGTGTCACCAAGAGACCTGTACTATAGGAAATGCTGCAGAAAGTTTCTCATGCTTCAGGGAAGTGCTACCTGATATAAATACCACTCTTCAGGAAAGCATGAGGAATGCTGGAAGTTATCAAAGATCACACTGGAAAAGTCATGTTAGGGAAAAGTAAAGATGATAACTGTGCATTTTGGAGCAGCTTAAAATCATTTAAGGCTACTTAATTCCTGTCAGAGGCCCCTTAGCACTGAGCTAAGAATCCCTTGCCTAGGTTAACCCCTACTAGGCCTCATACAGAAAGAATTCAAAGCAGTCTGGTAAAAATTGCCACCATTTGTGGGGATTATGTATATTTAAAATGGATTTCTTAATAATTAATGCTGCAGTTAGTCATTATTCCAACTAAGTTCCTTCCTTTTTATTCCTCTGATCAGGAAAAATAATGATTTTTATTTCAAGTAAAGTTTTCATTAAAAATAAATAAGAGGCCCTTTAAAAAGTGAGCAATTCAGTATCATCACTAGTTAAGAAGTAATACAAAAATCAGATGCTAACATAGCATCTCCCATGTACTGCAGAGACATTATTTTAAATAGAATAAAATAATGACTAGCTTGAGGAAAATGAACTTTAAACATTTGTGTCATAAGAGAGATTTACTATGTCTTATTCCAACTCATTGCACAGAAAAAATAAAGGAACTTCTTATTGCTGTGAATTCATTCTATCTCATTCTATCTCAGGAGACTATATTTCAGTTATCATCAGAGCTGTTGCTGGAAAGGTGATTATAATGAGGTTTGACATTGGCAAATTAAAATATTGTACAGTTTACTGTGGGAGGAAAAGTTGTGGCTTTCTAGATGCCTAACAAAATGTAGATTGTCAGAGGGTATAAACAGAGATCAACTCTCAATAACAGATGTCACACAATCTTGGGAATGTTAGTGTTTCTCAGAAGAATAAATTATGTTCCTTCTAGGGAAATATCCCAGGGCAGGAAAATCTGAGAGCTAAGATACTTTCTGTAGCTGCTCAGCATCCACAAAGCATCTTTTTGCTTCTAGCTAGACAAGAAATCATAATCTCTTCTTAGAAATATAAGAAGTTCAGTGACTATGTGATATGGCTTATCTAGATGCCTTTCACAACTTTAAAACTCCCTAGAAATAAAACTCCCCTAGAAATATAGGCAAATTTTACCTAAATGCCACAAAATACTCTAGAAAGAAGAATTACCAGTTGCTTTAGCAGACAATGAAATTAGGGTAAGAAAAAATAAGAGGAAGTTTGCTCTAAGTTGTTCAGTGAAGCAAATTAGCAGAGCTCAGAGTCCTCTACCTACTAGACAACTGTTCCTAGCTATAAAGAAAGTCTCATAGCATTATTCTTCTATAAATAACCAATACTAAGTCATACAAATGATATAAGAGCAACGAGAACAGCAGAGGTTATGGGGTACCATACTAAAGTGAAGTTATAGGGAGACTGTACCTCCAGGAAAAGTGAGTGAGATTTTAATTCTTTGAAAACCTTACCTTTACCTTATTTTACAGCTGAGATACCCATTTTCTGCACTCTCTGGTTAAATAAGAAAAGCTCTGCTTTGGGAAGCAAACCCTAATCAATACCTTCAGAGTGAGGAGTTATATGGTGGCATATGTCTGGAAAAGGTATTCTACCTAGATAGGACATAGGTATAGGGAGGGGAAGGATTCTAAGTCACTGAAGTACAGACAGCAAAGGAAATTGCTACCTCCCAGTTTTGCCCATTACTCATTCTGAAATTTGGATCTAGAGATGAAACCAACAGAGTAGCAATGCCATGCAAAAACATTTTTTGGCTATTTGAATATGCAAATCTCTACCAGAAATCAACCAAGTCACAACACTGATAGAGTACATCAAATAAGGTAAGATAGCCCTCCTAAAGTTTTTATGCTACTCTACTGCCCACAGTAGATCTTTGCTATCATTCAACAGTGAACTGTTAGTTATTTCTGAAATGACATCATGATATTTTTGCATCTGTTCTAATAGTTATTTTTCAGAAGCTCAGAAATTCATATTGCTCTGCAATGGACAACAAAAAATACTTCTGGATGAAATTAAATTGAAACCTAAGACAGAGGAAAATGTTTGAAAAGAATCACTTTTGCACCAACTGGTGTTTTATGATTTCTTATAAAGTAAGCAAATCATAAATAATTACACAGCAATTATCTAACAATAGTTTTACAAAAAAGTATGTGGACTTAAATTCATCTTATTTGTATTATATAATACTAACATGATTACCAGAAAAATCAACATTCCTTATTCAATTTGTAACAAGATTCTACTTACCTGGACTTTCGACATTAACATGAAACTTGGCAGGGAAGGGGGCATGAGGGAATGAAAAGCAGCAGAGGATAGGGAGATGGCTTTCTATACTTATGTAGCTATTTGATTCTGAGATATCATTTAATTCAATGAAGCAAAGCACAAACACAGGTTCTTGATCAATGTCTATTATATGATATATAATGAAAATACAAATTAGGTTGATCCAAATTGGGTTAGTATTTCTTTTGGTGACTGGAAGCTAACAGCCAGTGTTAGTGTAAATGGGTCCTAAAACAAGGGTATGTGGATGACTGGAATGTTTTTCTGCAAACAGTTCTGCAGAGTTTGGAATGGTAGGCCTGTAAATCTGGAGAGAAAGTTATTTTATCAATCATAGTATTTCATTTTACAAGAACACTAGCAATCATTAGGTCCCTTTTTGTCTGGCCCAGTGGTGGAAAATCTGATATTAGGGAGGATGCAAGAGACTATCTCTTCAGTTTCTACTGCCATGGCTGTAGTTTTATATATATCATCCGAGGTCTAGCTTTTAGTGCAGGCATGCTTCAGAGAAACAAATTTTTTAAAGATTCTGTAGGAAAAAAAGAGTTTCAATAACAGTGAGAAAAGTAAAGTGGGCACTAACTTTCTTTAGGGGGTGGGACTTCAGCCTTTTCTTACTACCCTTTACAATCGTATTGGCAGGAGTCCCACACTTACATAAATCAGGAAAGTAAAGACTTATTAGCAAATTAGTTTGCCTGACATATGCTGTCAAAATTAGTTCTTGAACTCCCCAAGGGTTGGGCCTTTTCCTTCTTCCTCCATACCCTGTTGCTGAGTAGTAAGACATACCCGTCTCTGAGAGTAAGACAGTGTTGGCTGCTGGTAGAAGGATGACAATGAAACAAATAACAGGTATTTTATGACATGAGGAGGTGACTGACTGACTTGTTCCCAAAGTTAACTGGTAAAACAGTTAAGCATCAGAAATTTCTAACATAATGAAATGCCTGACATATAAGTTGTAGCATTAATGCCAAGGTCAACAAAAAGGCAGTCAAGTTGATTAAGTCTTTGAAAGGCTCTGATTTTCCAGTGGGGTGCTGAGATGTGGCCACAATATAAGAGGACAAGTTCTTCACTTTTCCCAGGCTACCTCCTTTCAATCCTCACAGTGGCCTGCTATCAAGTGAAAGTTTACACAGGTAAAAAACAAAAAGAAAAATAATAACACAAACAACAATTTAAAGGCACTGATATAAAGTGGAAGAGATCTTTGTGTTTAGGGAATGTAATGAGTGGAAGCTCACCAACTATGTCCCAATTTCAGTAGTAGTTTTCTTACTGAGATTGAGATATTCATGGTGGGCCTTAATTAAATCCAATTTAATAGATAGGAAATATTTCTACAAAGTCTACAAGACACAGCATGAAACTTGTAGCTCTTGGCAAGTCATATTGGCTGTGTACTTTATCCTCATCACTCTGCCAAGGAAGCTCTACAACAATATAGGCTAATAGTGTGCACAGCTCTCAGTCTTCTTCAGGCCCAGAGAAGTGCCCATCTCACTGGCACAGTTATCTATACTGTGAACCTCATTTAACTCAAGTACATTCCTACCACGGAGGTAGAATTGATGCAACTAATAGATCCCTGACAAATAATACTGATGGAAAATATTTTATTACAATGTAGTTTACAAAAGGGCCATGGCCTAGAGGCCAGTGCTCTAACCAGAGGCTCCCTTCCATCTATAAAATGGCAATATTGTACTGGCAGGGCTTGCCTTAAAGGGTGGAGCTGGTCAGACAGCTTCTTCTAACCTCCAGGAGGCATACAGTGTATGTGTATTGAAGGGAAGGAAGAGACTTAATATAAGTTGATTTAATCCCCAAATCTGAAAACCAAAATGTTCTAACATATAAAATGTTTTGAGGGCTGTCATGATGCCATAGTAGAAAATTCCACACCTGACCTCATGTGACAGGTTACAATCAAAATGCAGGTAAACTACTATATGAAATTACCTTCAGGCTATGTGTATAAAGTGCATATGAAGTATAAATGAATTTTCTATTTAGATTTGGGTCCCATCCCCAGGATATTTCATGTACTCACAAATATCCTCAAATCTGAAAAAAACTCAAAATATGAAACACTTCTGACTCCAAGCACTTTGGATAAGGGATACTCAACTTGTACCACTTTTCTACAATTGTTAAGACACTGAGCATTTTTCATTCAACCTTCATTCTTCTGAGTTAAAGAGTTCTGATATTTGAAATTTAGTATACAAAACTCCACTTCTCCTCTTGACCATTTTCATTACCCCTTTAGCTCCCTGAGGGCAAAGACCATCTCATCCTGTGTTACTTGTTACAATGCCTGAGACAGAGAAAGTACTCAGTACACCTTTGAATCACAATGTTGAGTTTTGTTTGCAGAGGGTCAACAACCTGAGTTAGCCCTGAAATTCTAAAATCACTTTGTGTTATAATAGGAAAGTTGTCTCCTTTTTTTGCTCCTGATTCTTTTTTAATAAGATACTATTGGCTTTTTATGACTCTACCAAGTCATTGGACAGATGTCTTCAGGGATTTCTCTTTTGAGTGACTCCTATATCCCTTTGCTGTGCCCAAACTGATGGCTCAGAGTTTATAGTTTATGAATGGAGTTTGGCTCATCTTCTTCTAAAGGTTCTTCATGGTTTTTGAACTGTTCCCACAAAAAAATGTCTCATGTATTCTCATGAAGGACACAGTGAAGAGATTATTACCTTCATTTTACAGTTAGGAATCAAGGGCTCACCTAGGTTAAATCACTTTGCACCAGAGCTCAAAGTGAGAATAATTTCTAGTCCACTTGCTTGTTGTATAATTTCATATGAATCACTTAACATTTCTCCATTTCAGTTTCCTTCATGTATAACATGGATTCTATACCTACTCATTATCCCTTATCAAGTTGTTAATAATAAGGTGAAATGCTATTTACAATTTCAAACCATTTATACATTTCTTAACTCACTTAATTTTGTAAGAGTGATTTCATTATCTCCAATTTATAAGTGGAAAAAGAGAGAGTGAGAAAGGCTGAATAACTTGTTCAATATGCATAGCTGCAAATCTATCAGAGCTGAGATATTAATTCATGATTGACTTTAAATCTAATACTCTTTCCACTATACCATCTCTAATATGAGCCTCACTTAGGTCAGACAATCAATTTGAATGTGCCATATAAATGTTGGGGGTAGGGGATGTCACTCAGTGGTGGAGCACCTGGCTAGCATGAGCAAGGCCCTGAATTTCATCCCCAGTACCACAAAAAAGTAACTGTTTTGTAAATGCTATTTAATTGTTAAAAAATATGACAATCTGCATTGATAGATGCAATGAAATTGTTACCACACTGGCAAAGAGTACCCAGAAATGAAGTTGCTGCATATATAGATTAAAAATAATAGGACTGGGTAAGGAAGCTGTCCATAGGAATTTGAGGCATATATAACACCATTTCCAAAGGTAGATCAGTGAAATCAAACTCCCATCTTGGTTTTTAATCTTGGAATTCAGAATAGCCACCTAATCATATCAGACATAGTCTAGTGTTAAGCTAAAAGTGTTAACTGAGAATTAGCAGAGAGGTGTGTGTCACCCTTAATCTTAATGAGAGTCCTCTCTTACCTTTATATCTGCTACCTCTAAAGATGGCCGAACAGGTTTGATAAGAGAAGCTCAAATTTTTTTTTTCTAATGTAATATCAGGTAACTTCTAGCCTCAACTGTCAAGACACTCCAATAAATGTAACACAGCCCTAATATTACTAACAGTAGAAGCACAGGTCAGTAATTATTGTTGTGCTCAAGGATAGCTAGTTTAGAGAAGTAAACTTATAATTATGCCAGCTACATTTTCACTACTAATGTTTCCAGCCAGCAGAATGCATTCAAGACAACACATGCACATTTATTCCCCGTTTGACAGCAGGTGGTCTGGACACAGTGACAGGCTACAGGACACGTCTTAGTGTTTCATTAGGGCCTTGTTGTGTCCGTGGGAGCTTGGCACTATTTAATTCTGGCTAAATTCCAGATCAATAACTTGTTAAAGAAAGAAACTGTCTCCCTGAGGAACTACCAAAGTAAAAAGTTACCAACCTCAGCTTGTTTGCACCAAACGCTGATGTTTTTACGCTGGGCTTTTGTGAAGTGGTCCCATGCCTTCTGTTTGGAGGCGGAATGGTACACAGCCACTATCTGCTCAACTGCAGCATCAAATCAGCATTTGGATCAGGCCAGAGTATCATCCAGGGATGGCAAAAGAGAGGAGGAGAGAAATAAAAGAGAAGCATAAGGCTTTTTGAGTCTTTTTGTTATAACATTATACCAGGCCATGGCTGAACTTGGGACAGGTTATGTGTGCTGGCTAGAGTACTATAATTTTAAAGTGGGCTCAAAGGAAGAGACATCAATAGATGAAAGAAAAAAGGGAACCCCACAAGATTTGGGGCTAAAGTTTTAATATAAGCAGTGTGTATTTATTCAGACAGGAGAGGTAAGAGACATAGTAAACATGCTTTAGTTTAGTATACTGACCCTGCATACCATAGAAACAAACTCTACCAGCAACTTCTACCATTGGGTTCTTTCATTAAAAGCCCTTTTAAATAATCTGGTATGCTTCATTTCAACAGATTTTTTCCTTTCACTATTCTGAGGCATGTTTAACTAGAATCATCAAATCAAAACCTAAGATGGATTGTCTATTTTAAGTCTACCTAGACAGACCTGTCGACTGGAGAAATGTTTTATGGAAGAGTACTGTGTAAGTGCAGTCCCAGAGAATATTTTTCAGGGTCTCTTAAAATGTTAAATGAGGAAATACGTACAAATATTCTGGGACTTTATCTTAATCAGTTCAAGAGAGGGGAAGCTTAGATATGATATGACTATTTTGGGAAAAGAAAAGCAGGACAAGAGCCCCTGCCAGGCTGGAGTGTTCAGTCACAGTAAGGAAATTCAGAGGTACTAAAGAAAATCCAGAGGTACTGTTTTTTTAAACAGCCCAGTTTGCACTGTCATCTAATGAGTTAAGGATTTATATTCCTATGATGCTTGCTGCTCTTTTCTTCTACTTATTCTGAAGTCCTGAAGACATATGCTTTCACTTTCTGGGTTTTATACCCACATATACTTCCAGAATACAAGTGGAAAATAGAACAATGCCTCCTTAATCCAGATTACCTATGAAGCAAGCATAGCAAGTAAAGTATAGGAAGAGTGGCCATAACTGTTTTAAACTCAAATTATAAAACTGCACCCTTATTCTTAAGGTGAGTATAGTTCCTTACTGAAAATTTATGAATGTATAATGTTATAATATTATGAACAAAAAGTGACTTGAGAATTGATCTGTTTTATCTCATTTAGGAATAAATAGGTTTAAAGAGGTACTTCTTTTTGAAAATGGCCATTTCAATGACTTTTCACCCTGTCATAGTGTCTATCATATTCAGAAAAGGTAATGGAAGAAAGGAAACTAAATACAAAACACGGAAGTAGCAAATTTGGTTTTTATTCAATCACATCTTAAGAATTATAATTATGTTTAGCACTAAAAGGTCCTAATAAGCTTATTAAAACAATGGTAATGATGCAAATCTTAAGAAAAACAGTTTCAAAATGCTGACACATGACTACTGCTCAGGAGACTGACGAAGGAAGATCACAAGTTCTCAGCTAGCCTCAGGAACTTAGTGAGACCATGTCTCGAAATAAAAATTTTAAAAAGGGCTGGGGATGTAGCTCAGTGGTAAAGTCCTCCTGAGTTTAATCCCCAGAATTTTTCCCCTGAAAAATGCTGATGCTATATCCTAATTTCAGCAATAAAATATCCCCCTTCACTGATGCTTGGTACTATAAAGTACAGAAAGTGTCCTAAGTATCAGTATTTCTAAGGATCTGAAGTAGATACACCAGAGGAAATGAAAATAGGAGATGCTCACATATATCGTGTGAAACTAGAGCTTTGGCATTTGGCAATACAAAGAGAGCATGAGGCAATGAGGAAAGTAGCCTTGCTCCTTAACACAGGATGGCTCTGTAGGTCTGGGCTCCCATGAGAGCAAGTGGTAACTAAGTGAAGCACCCTCTCACCCTTTCAAAAGAATTCTTAACTTCCACTCACATTGAATGAGAATTCCAGAAAGGGCCTGCTTGAACTTCTCCTTTGCTTCTTCCATATCTTTCTCATGGGCAGCTTTCTCGTTCACCAGGCGGCGGACGTGGCTGTTGGCTGACTGGATCATGGAATAGAAGTTGTTGGCACTGCGGCGGTTCACCTCTCCCCGCTCTATCCAGGTGAGCAAGGTCTGCACAGCTTCTGAGAATTTGGAATCATCTGGAAAAATGAGTTTTATTTTAGAACTACCAAATGCAACCAAATATCTGTCAAAATATTTTCTCATCATGCTGGCAAGGAGGTCGTCATGGCTTTTGGGCAGTATGGTTTAGGAAATTGCTGAATATGAGGAGCCATGCATACACACATGTGCACTGCATACAAATGGCACGCAGAAGTAATAATAGCCTGTTAGATTGACTATAGTTTATTTCAGAAGCATAATCGTTGTTGTTTTCTTAACAAAATTTTTCCACACTGGGGGTGTAGCTCAGTGACAAAGTGAAAGCATACTTGAGGCCCTGGGTTTGATCCCTAGCATCACAAAAACAAAACATTTTTCTGCACCAATATATTGTGAATTTCTTAACCTTTCAGATAGTGTGTGTGTGTGTGTGTGTGTGTGTGTGTGTGTGTGTGTGTGTGTCTGCATGCTTGCATTAGAGAGGAGGGGAATGAGAATGAGTGATGAGTTAGCAGTGAGGCATCTTCAGAATTCTACAATGCTGTGTTTTAACAAGGAAAAATAAACTTGAGTCCTAAGTTTAACTTGATTTTCACATTAACTTTGCCCAGGATCCATGGAATTACAGTGTTGGAAGAGCCTTAGGAAAGAGTTAAGGGGGTAATTCTTTAGGTATAAACACATCTTTGACCTTTTATAACATCACTCCTGCATGCAATCCATAGCTCTAGGCCTTCCACTCAGTCCTAGTCACAATGTATTTTGATGCAGTTCATGTTATTTCTGAAGTTCTTCACATCCTTTTTCTCTTGCTGGAGAAATCCTTCTAGGACATGTCTGCAGCTAGTTAGGAGTTATTCTCTGATGTTAAGATATTAGCACACTCCTCCAAAGCTTCTGGTTCAGTTCCCTGAAAGCCACTTATGCATTCTGCTGTTACAGACTCCTGAGAGGGAAAGTACATTAGCATCCCACTGAAGCCCATTCTAGGGCTTCACATCCCTCTCTGACCAGAAATCCTTCTGTTAAGTATCTCTCACTGCAATTTGAACTTCTTGCCTCTTGCTCTTTTTTTCACTGCAGACATATAATAGGAGGTGAGCCTTCCCTTTATAGCAGCTTTTCATTTCATTACTTGGATACAGTCTTAATGTTGATGCTCAATTTTTTGTTTCTCTTGAGGGCCACACTACCAGAAAATTCTTTTTTTTTTTGTATGTTTATTTTTCGCTGAAACTGACTTGTTTGGTATCATGCGAATAGGCAAGTCTTGGAGGTGGCATCTTATCAATGTCTTTAGCCTTTTCAGTTTTTTAAAATGTACCATTATTTCTGTGTTCCTATTCTAGACTCTATATTTTCTACTTTTCCTTTGCAAGAAGTTGAAATCAACCCAAAGAGAACTGTTTGACTTTTAAAAGTGTGAGTCCCTTAGATTATGCCATGTAAACAAGTTTGGTGAGTGAGACCAATTTGGAGAGCAGAATTAGGAGGATCTTGCTGAGCTGAGAGCACAAGAAAGAAAGCAAACTCATACTATTAGAGCTGGGTCGGAGTCACCGATAAGATCATTGGGACACCAGCATTCGTTCAATAAAATCAACTATACTCAGAAAATGAGACTGATTTAAGCTACTAAGGTAAGAGAGCAGGCAAGGTAATTAATGTTAAATTAGCAAAATGGCTTTGAGAATCAAGCAAGAGGAACACGAATCAAAACTAAAGGAAAAACAATCTGACTTAGCAATGTCTAGAAGTCTCCTTAGTCTCTGTGTGAAATAAATTGGCTTTTTTAAGCGGTTAAGAAAGTCATCCTTTAGTCATTTGTGGCTAAGTCTTTGAGTAATCTAAGAAAAATGTACACTGTGACTACTTTCTGGGCCTTCACTTTTTCATCTTTAAAATAAGGATTTTTACCAGGGTCTTTCAGGGTCATATCAAACTCTGTCATGCTGATTCACTCATTTGATTTAGAATTCAAACCTTGTATCTACTATAAAAGAAGGCATGTACAGGTTCCCAGTGATGAATCACACCTAATTTCCTCTGATGTGGAAAGTGGGAAAACCCTATTTCTTCTTAGTCATCTAATGCCTACAGGGAAAAATACCATCCCTGGAGACAATGAAGTAGCAGAGACATAGGTGGCATGGACAAATTTCCTGAATCTTGAATTACTAGGTACAGCTCTCTATCAGCAAGGCTCCAACACAAGAAATACTCAGAATCCATGACTGGGATATTCAAAGGGTAACCACCAACAATACAATGATATTTAGTACATTTCCCTAAAGAAAAGAGTTCCTTTAATCATGAAACTTGAATGCCTCTATACCTTTTAGTTTTTCAGCAACAATGCTGCATTCATGATCTGAATAGTGGACCACTGGGGGTGGGGATGGAGGGCGCAGTCTTTCTTCTTCCATCCGTCTCCGGTGGCGCTCCTCTCTGGCCAGCATGCGCTGTTTACACTCCCACTCATACAGGTCATCTCGAGCCTGTGCAAAATCAACATGCAGCCGGCCTGTGTCCTTTTTGTCAGTACTAGAGCCCAGGCGAATTCGGTAACCTAAGTTTGAGTGGGAAGGAGAGAGAACAGCAGCCTAGTAAGAACAAGTTCAGTGTTTCAGTTGTGGTTAGAGCACTTCCAAGTGATCACAAAATCCCCAATTCCCTACATATGCTACCAAAGTGAATCATCAAAAGACAGATTTTAATCTCATCTCCAATAACTGCTTACTATTCTGTTGGGTTAGTGTTGTTTTCAGGAGTTCCATTCTTTCATCTGCCACTTACCTCTGGAGAATAGTGGCTCTGTGGGTAATGGCATGTGGAATAAGCCTTATATGGCACCAAGGGCTGGGAAGAATGGAAATAGTGGCCCCAAACTATGGTGTCTTTGGATAATTTCAAGAGTGTCAGTAAAACCACCACACAGAAATTTGGTAAAATTTAAATATATTAATTGGCATTTTAATCTCTAAAAATTAGTTCCTAGATTCATTAGGCGATACTTGTCTTTTTTTTCTGGGAGAAAAATTAGATATGATGGGGAGTGGTATATAACCCAGGTGACACATAATTTGTGATACTCAAATAAATTTGGTGCATTTGTAATAGGGGTAAAAACCAGCATCAAGCTCCCTACCTCAAATTCTGTGCCACCCAAGTCAAGTCTCTTAACAAAAAGTGAAGAAAAATGTTAAGTAGAGGTATATATTTATAAATACATTTATTTCATTTCATTCTCAGCACAGATTTACTGGGTAAACATTTTACCAAAGAGAAAACTGAGCATCCTAGAGGTTAAACAGCTTACCCTTGACCAAACAACTAGCAAATGGAAGAGCAAAAATTTGAATCCAGGACTACAGACACCAAGTCTATTGGGCTTTCCTCTATTCTTGAGAATAATGCACACCATAGATTTTTGTTCCTTGATAAGATAGAGTAGTATGGACTGGATATGTTCTTCTCTTTAAATAACTAAAAATATGGACAAAATGTATGAAACAATGTTTTTTAAGACACTGGACATCAGAAAATGAAGACAGTGATCACTGAAAGACAAGAACCAAATGAAGTAATCCCTATGATTGCTCCAGTTTATTCTTTGGAGAGGGTTTGGAGGCTTTAGTACAGGGAGGGGAACTCAGGAAGAGCATGATGTTCTTACAAAGGTTAGAAGGATGAACTGGGATTCCAGGGAGACTATGACAAATAGAGTTCAGAAGGCAGAGTGGCAGAAGGAAGAAATCTGTACAAAGCATTTTGGAGATCTGCAGAAGGTCCTCCCTGATTATTTAGCTGAGTATTAATGTCATCCATAAGAATAAGTGGAAACCACCTGAATCTTAAAGGTAACAATCTCTGGAGCTCACACAGGGCTATTTGAGAAGAAAAACTCATACTTCACTGAGTAACATGAAGTCAGAAGGGTTTTGTCTCTACAGTGGTAAAAAAATTAGCACTAGACTAAACTACTTTGATCCTGCTGAACAATGCTTAAAAAGCAAGACCCAAAAGGACAAAAATGTTCCCTCATCTCAGAACAAATCTCAAGGGTTTTTATAGGAATAAAATTATCTGTTGCCAGGTAAGGTAAAATCCACAATGCATGGTATCTAATAAAAATTATCCAATGTGCAAATAAGCAGGAAAATATTGCCCATAATTAAGATAAAAAAATTAGCCAACTGGGTTGGGGATGTAGCTCAGTGGTAGAGTGCTTGCCTGGCATGTGTGGTGCACTTGGTTCAATTCTCAGCACCACATATAAATAAGTAAAATAAAGGTCCATTGACAACTAAAAAATATTTTTAAAAAATTAGCCAACTGAAACAGAACCAGCAGTGATACAGATAATGTAACTAATAGCTAAGGATATAAAAACAACTATCAAATTTGGATTTCACATGTTCAAGCAGCTAGAGAAAATATTGAACATATTAAGTAGAAACACAAAAGATATAAAAAAGAGCCAAACTTCTAGAGATTCAAAATACAATGTCTAAGTTGGAAAAAAATCACTGAATAGGACTAATGGCAAATTAGACATTGCAAAAGAAAAAAACTTAAACACATAATAATACAAACTATCCAAAATGAAATACAGAGAGAAAAATACTGTGAAAAAGTAAATAGAATACCAGTGAGCTGTAAGATAACTTTAAAGGGCCAATTATATGCCTAATGCAGCCCTGATAGAGAAGATAGAGAGAAAGGAAAAGAAACAATATTTGAAGAAATAAAGGGAGGAAATTTTCCAATTTTGATGACAACTTACAGATTGAACAAATTCAATGGACTCCAAGTAGAAGAAACATGAAGAAAAGTACACCAATGTACATCATAACTGAATTGCTCAACAAATATTTTTAAAGCAACCATAGATAAAATATACATTATGTGCAGAGAAATAAACATAAGGACAGCATCGTATTTATTGTTAGAAACAATGCAAGCAAGAAGCTAGTGGAACAACATCTGAGAGAGGGGTGGGAAAAACCTGTCAACCGAGAAATCTATGTGCAAAAAAAAATCTTTCAAAAAGAAAGCGAAATAATTTTTTTCGAAACACACAAATGCTGACAGAGTTCATCAGGAGCAGACCTGTACTACAAAAAACTGTTAAAGGAAATTCAAGCGTAGAGAAAATGATACCAAATGGAAATATGGATCTATACAAAGGAAGGAAGAGCATACATAATGTATGATTCCATTTATATGAATTTCTAGAAAATGCATACTAATCTGATAGGGAACAGATAAGTGGTTGCCTGAGAAGGCAGTAGGGAGGGTAGGAGGAAGAGATTACAAAAAGGACATGAAGGAAGCTTTTGGGGATGGCAGGCAGGCATATTTATTTTATGACTGTTGGTGATAGTTTAACAGCTGTATATACATATATTAAATATCATACAATTATATTTTTGAACTATGTGAAGGTCATTATATGTCAGTTATTATACCTCAATATAGTTGTTTTAAAGAATGATGCCCAGGAACACTAAAATGGTCATACATTCACTTGATAAAGAAGAAAAATCACATTTCATAAGCAAACTTTTCTAGGCCCCTCTGCAGTTTGTAATGTACCCTTACACCTATGTATCTTACTTGATCATCCAAGTCATCAAAAACACAGGGCTACAAATGATTACCTTGCCAATTCACCCAGGATTGTGGAAAGAATCAAAAGAGAGGATGAAATCAAAGTTCTATATAAACCATATTAAGATGCTATGATGCTATGGGTGGGTACAGCTCCCAAAGGTGCTTAAATCTAGTAATAAAGATCCTTTCTTCATTCCTTTCTATGTTTTCTGGTCTCTTTTCTAAGAAATTTTTATTTGCTTGTTTGTTTTAATCACTTTGTTTTATAAGGCAAGATAGCATACATCCCTTTCAGGAGATTTCTAGCATTTTTGAACTTCCAGGGAGTAGGTTCAAATTTAAAGGGAAAAAATAATTATTTTCACAACACTGACTGCTATTCCTTTCCTTTGGCAACCCTGAAAATGTTTCTAGGTGATGGTTGTTAACAGAGCTGATTTCAGTGATGTTTAGATGGTTCCTCCTGTGCAGTATGTTGCCTTTAATGCATGACTACTCAGCGCTTTTTGAGATATTTACGTTCTTATTAAAATAGTCTACTGTGGAATGCTCTGTTATGTTGCTGTCTGCTATCTAATAGCAGCCAGATTAGATTCCTGTTATGGTTTGGATATGGTTTGGTTAGCTTCCATAGCACTTAAAGCAACTGCATCAAGAGTATGCTACATCTACCTCCTTCTCTCCTCCCCCATGTATCTAGCCTACTTTTTCAAATGCCCTCCACCTCTTCCCTGACCTATTACAACTAACTTCTCCTCTCCTCTTTACTATTCTCTTCTCTAACCTATTTATACATAGAGCTGTCAGATTAATCTTTCAGAAGCAATCATTTCCCATGTTCAAAAATTTCTTCAACCATTTCCTATTACATGAGGAGTAAAGGCCCAACTGTTAAACCTTTCAAAGTGGGTAACAACTGATGTTTTCCCTCCTCTTCTTTTTTTTTATTGTAAACAAATGGGATACATGTTTTCTCTGTTTGTACATGGCGTAAAGGCATACCATTTGTGTAATCATAAATTTACATAGGGTAATGTTGTTTGATTCATTCTGTTTTCTCCTTCCTCCCACCCCTCCCACCCCTCTTTTCCCTCTATACAGTCCTTCCTTCCTTCATTCTTGCCCCCCCTCCCTAACCCTAACTCTAACCCTAACACTAACCCCTCCCTCCCCCCATTATGTGTCGTTATCATCTACTTATTAGCGATATCATTCATCCTTTGGTTTTTTGAGATTGGCTTATCTCACTTAGCATGATATTCTCCAGTTTCATCCATTTGCCTGCAAATGCCATAATTTTATCATTCTTTATGGCTGAATAATATTCCATTGTGTATATATATATATATACATATATATATATATATATATATATCACAGTTCTTTATCCATTCATCAATTGAAGGACATCTAGGTTGGTTCCACAATCTGGCTATTGTGAATTGAGCAGCTATGAACATTGATGTGGCTGTATCTCTGTAGTATGCTGATTTTAAGTCCTTTGGGTATAGGCCAAGTAATCAACAAACATATGGAAAAATGTTCAACATCTCTAGTAATAAGAGAAATGCAAATCAAAACCACCCTAAGATTCCCTCCTCTTCTTATGTCTACTAAGCACACAAAACACCACCAACTGTTTTCTGAATGTTTGCCATAGCTTTCCACCTTTGGAACTTTGCTCATGCTGTTTCTTCCATATTTCACTATCCACAAACAAATGTTTTCTCTTTGTCAAAGACTTGGTGCAAATGAGACCTTTCTTGATAACCTCAGTTAGGAATCAGAAATATTCACATTTTCTCTCTCTTCCTCACCCTCCCTCTTTCCACAATGGTATTCATAGCTGTCAATTATTATTATCAGTAGTAGTAGTGATGTGTCTTATCAGTGTTGGAACAATGTCTAGTGCTGAATAAATGTTTCTTTAATGAATGAATATACGGCTATACACTAACCTTAAGTTCATTAAGGGGAAGCATTAGGTTTTACTCATTTTCTATTTTGCACAACATCTAGCATAATACTTTATACAAAGTAGATGTTCAGTAAGCATCTGTTACATGAATGAAGATGTCGTCATAAAAAATGTCTAGTACTTGAACTCAATTCTTCCAAAACATTACTCTTAGGCACAGAAGAAATAGTTAATTGTTTTATGCCCTTTCCAATTACCCTGTCTTCTTCCTTCTAGCAAATTTGACCACTGCCCCATAAAGAACAATATCAATTCAAAATAAGGAAAAGATCAACCATAAAATTGTATCTTCAAACTAACCCAAAAGGCAAGGGGCTTCACTTTAAAATACTTTACAGAAATCATTCCTATTAGAATTTCTTTCCTCAATTGCCCCAGATCTGAATTTTTATCATGAACAGAAGACTTTATGGAAAGCAGTTCTTACTAACTCCACTCCAGCTGTACTACATGAGCCACTATCACTTTGGGATTAGACTAATGATAGTTAAACTATGTCCTAATTACTTCCTGTTATGGTTTGGATATGAGGGATCTCCTAAAAGCTCCGTGTTAATGCGAGAATGTTCAGAGGTAAAATGATTGGACTGTGAGAGCTGTAACCTCACCAGTCTATCCTAATTTGAATGGATTAGCTGGGTAGTAACTGTAACAAGGTAGGATGTGGCTATAGGAAGTGGAATACTGGGGATGTATCCTGGAAGGGTTCATTTTCCCTGTGTCCTCTTCTTCCCCTTTCTCTGCTTCCTGGCTGCCATGAATGGAGCATTGCTCCTCTGTTATGCTCTTAAAAGATGTGCTGCCTCACTGAGGGCCTAGAGCAATGGACTCACCCATCTATGAACTGAGATCTATAAAACCAAAAGCCCCAAATAAATTTTCCTCCTCTAAGTTGTTCTTGCTGGGTATTCTAGGCACAGCAACACAAAGCTGACTAAAACATTACCTTCTCTCAAACCCCTCAGTCCATCTTCTACTTAGCAGTAATATTTCTAGAATGTAAATCAGCTCACATCACTTTATTTCTTAAAAGCCTCCACGGACTCCAGAATAAAACTCGTTACCATAGTTTACAAGGTCCATGCTAAACTTCTATCCTCTGGTTGAACATGCCAAGTCCATTTTCATCTCAGGGACTGTGGTTGGCTGTTCCTTACTTTGGAGTGCTCTGTTGGGAGGGACAAATGAATCATTGCTTTGAACTCCATAGCCCTGGACAGCTTGACTGCCACATCTGGGAATCTTTCCCAGTGTTTAGGTGTGTAGAAAGACACGCCCATTGGCAGGCAGCCACTGTTAATGGGGCAGATTCTATGCCTGGCAAGGAATTTATGGGTTCCATAGCTTTGAATTTAAATGCCTGCTATCCTGGGGTGAAAGAGATACCAGTAATGCCTAACTAGCCTTGTGGCACCAGCGCCCTGGAGGAGGAAGAATTATCATGCAAGTAAGTCTTCAACAAGGCCAATTCCCTGTAGCCTCTTGCTTCTTGTTTACCTTGAAGAACCCTTCCTCACAATAAATTCCTTCGGTGTGTTTCATATAAATAAAGCAATTGTGGACTTTTTCCTTTAGTTAGGATCAGACCCACTTTGAAAAAATATACTTCTTGTCTTTTGTGTTTATTTCTTAATATTACTTTTCTAGCTTTTTATTTCCAGCTGGCCCACACCTCCAATAGTTACCTATTCCCTCCCCACATAGGTCAAGGCTGAGAGTACTCCTCTCTGAGATGTTCACTAGGCAATCTCCTTTCACATTGTTCAGGTTTCAGTTCAAATGTTAGGGAAAAATTTATTTCCTAATAACCCTAGGTAAAATAATCATTTTTCTTTTTCAGGGCATTTATAAGTACCTGATATTAATATATTTATTTGTTCATATATAATATCTTTCCATTGCCAGAATGTAACATCCCTGATGGCAAAAAAATCTGTCACAATCTTTGCTATATTCCAAAGATATAGCAAAATATTTATGGCCTATTAGGCAATAAATATTTAATAACTAACTTCCTGTGATGGCTCAAATGTCTCCCAAAAGTTCATATGTTGGAAATGTAATCTCCAAATTAATATGTTAATGGTGTTTGAAAGTGGGGCCTGTGGGGAGTAATTAGGACTAGATGAGATCATAAGGGTGGGGTCCCCATGATGGCATTAGTGCCTTCATAAGAAGGGGAAGAGAGTCCCAGGCTAGCATACTTGTTCTGTCTCACAATGTGATGCCCTCTGTCATGTTATGATGCAGTGAGAAGGTCCTCATCAGTGAGCAGATGCCAATGCCATGCTCTTGGTCTTCCTAGCCTCAAGAAACACAAGTCAAATAAACTTCTATTCTTCATAAACTACCCAGTCTCGGGTTTTTTGTTCTCATGACAGAAAATGGACTAAGACATTTCTATAACCATTTTTGAGCATTTATTATAGTGCTAGGCTATACACTAGTCACTGGGATTCAATGTTAAATCAGACACAGTTTTCACCTTTAAGGAGTTCACACTTTGGTCAGGGAGATGAATGTGGAAAGAGTGAGTTCTATCATTGGTATTATAGGTGTCATGTTAGGAGGAAGCACCAGGTACTATGGAAGCACTCAGGAAGGAGTGCCTAAATCATCTTGGTGCAGAAGGGACAGATGAGTCAGAGATAGCTTTCAAGAAAGGTTGTGCTCCAGTTGCAGCATTAGGATATGAAGATGTATGTGGAGAGTGAGGGTGGAAAAGGTAATTCTAGTCAGAGGAAAAGGCATAAAATACCATGGCACATTCTGGGAGCTAGAATTTATTTAGTGTGGTTGGGACACGGTGTGTGCAGGAAAACTTGGGAGTTGATGCTGAGAGGTGGAACATATAATCAAGGCCTTTAGATGCCACATGTAATGAGTCTGGAGTTATCTGACAGACAACCGGGGGCTACTAAGGAGCATTTAAGGGGGAAGGTGGGAAGTAACATGCATTTTCCATTTCTGAAGTCTAAAGTGGGTAACATCAGGACTGTATTTTAGCTGCTACAGATGCAAATTGATCCCCAATTTCTGCATTGTGCTTAGTAGGAACAATCTTCACATCTATACACCTACCAGATAGATAAAGGGCTTTGTCCACCATGTATTCCTCAGCAAAGCGAATGTGACAGAAGTTCTTTTTGCTCTTCCGGATAGCAATGATCTCTCCACACTGTTCAAACACTTCCACAATGATCTGCTCTGTCCCATTTTCAGGCAGGCCACCCACAAATACTGTTTTGCATCCTGGTGGTCTTTCTCGGGTTGCAGGAGGTGGGAGATCTAAGTGTAAGGGCAAAAGAATTTGAAATTAAAATGTTTGCCTGGGATAGACCTCTTAAAAATTTAACATTTCTCACAGATAGCCCTACTGTCCCCAACAAAGTTTTGCCTAGGAGTACCAGAAGTATGTGGTCTCCAAATGCTCATTTCCGCCCCACAGAAAATTGACTGCATGACCCTGAAAATAATTTTATTCAATGATTCTGTGACCATGACGTCTAGAGGATAAATACTCAGATCCCATCCAGGATCCGTTCCATCCACAGCTGTTTAGTTTTGTTCATTACTTTTGCTGTGAGAAGCCAGCTATGCCAAATTTTCAGTCATTTTTATTAAGAAAATAGTGGGGGAAATCTCACTCAGTTTCAATTCTTACTTTCAGAAGTTCTCAGAACCAAGGTCTCTGGGAAGGGGTTTAATTTAAAGATTAAAGTTACTATATTCTGTTTACACTTACTGAAAGAACTGTGTTATGATTTGGATATAAGCTGTCCTCCCAAAGCTCTTGTATTAATGCAAGAAGGTGAAATGATTGAAATGTGAGAGTTGTGACCTAGTCAGTCCACTGACTGGGTGGTAACTGTAGGAAGGTGGGTTGTGGCTGGAGGAAGTGGGACATTGGAGGCATGTCCAGGAAGAGTTCATCTTCTCTGTGGCCCTATCCCTTCTCTCTCTGCTTCCTAACTGCTATGATTTCTGCTTCACCTTAGGCCCAAAGTGATGGAATGAGTCGACCACAGACTGAATCTCTGGAACCCTGAGCCAAAACTATTCCTCCTTTGATTTGTTCTTGTCAGGTATTTTGGTCACAGTGATGAGAAGCTGATTATAAACTGTTTCAGGATTGGTTTGACAATGATGAGGTGAATATTTATAAAAGTGTTTGCAACTGTCAGAAGTGTCGTTAAACAAGTCAGTAAAAAGTAAAAGTTATCCCTTTTATATTCTTAGTTTTTATATATTTATCAGTGAGCCTTTCTTCCAATTCTTTGCTGGAGTAGTGAGGTCCAGATTCAATCTTGCAGCATTTAGAGGGAAGTATGAAAGACAGCAGAGAGAGAGTAAGCTCATGTGGGAAATCATTAACCAAAGTGAGATAAATTTGGCCATAGAGAGCCATTAAAAACCTACTTAATGAGAAGATTTCCCTCTGCTTAAAAAAACATGTTTCTACTCACTCATACATAAAGCCTCTTGTTTCTGCCAGTTCCTTGTTAGTATTTATATGTATCAAAGCATTTTCTAAGCAAAATTCCACAGTTCATAGTCCAACAAAACAAAGCATGATGGTCATGGTCATGGTTTTTTTTTTTTTTTTTTTTTGGTCATAGGTTTTTCTGATGTTGGTTTTGTATCTGATCTGCAAGGATTTATTTTGTGTAATCCATTCTTTCCATTCAACCCTTAACAACAATTCTGCCAGTTCAAGATTTGGAGAGCTCGACAACCAGCGATTTAGAGCTTATATGCAAAAATAAATGAGTCTTGCTCATAGATTAAGTCAAGACCCCCACCTGACTCTTATCCAAGTTAGTAAGCAGTTGATTTGGGAGCTTCTTTGGGTATCAGCATCTCTAGCTTTTTCAGTTTGTTATGGCTCTCTGTTCTACTTGTGGTTAAGAATATTGAGTTTCTACTGATGTCCTCTTTCTCTCTACAAAGGGCATAATGAAATTTAGGGAACTTATAAACTGTTAATTTTAAAAATATATATAATTTCAAGAGCTCATTTTGCTGTTGTTGTTTTTCTATCTGAAAGGTTTGGAGGGAATGAGAAAATTAGTGAGCAGGAATCTGAAATGACTTAGTATGGTCACTATGTGAGACTGTGCTTTTAGTCAAAAGGGGGACAATGAGGACCAGAATTGTTTGAGACTTATGCTTTCAAATTTTAAAGTGTTGGAAAGAATTCTAGCCACCATGGTTCTGGTTATTGTTAGCTCAAGCAGCACAACAGAATCTACTTGGGAGTTAAACAATGCCTGGTCTCACCCCAATGAGTATGAATTGATTAGTCCAGGGTACAGAGTATGCATTAGGATTATTTTGTTGTTGTTTTTTAGTTTTTGAGTATCTCAGGCAATTCTATTCTGTAACTGGGGTTGAAAAATACTGACATAGTCTAAATTTCTAATATTACAGAGAAAAACCTTGGCTGAACCAAGTTATATTTCATTTAAGGGCACCACATTAGATAGAAAGTGAAAGACCATGAACTTAGAGCAGGTAAACTCACCATCTGTATTTCCAGAAAATTACACAGCCTCTGAAAAAAGTCTTTTCTTATCTTTAAAATAGGGATATTGTTTTCTACCTCCCAAGAGCTTTTATAGGATAATTGATATTATACTATGTATATTGCATGTGGTACAATGCCTAGTATTTAAGAGTTTCCCAATAAATAGTAGTCATTATGGTGTTATCATTTAGTATTATAAAACCCAGACTTCCTAATTTCCATTCTGGGGCTAAGACCCCACACATGTCTGGAGTGTAGTGGTAGGTAAGACCTGAACTTCCACTCTCCCAGACCCCTTGCTTTACTCAGACCTTGAGAGGAGGTTCAGTTTGAGAAGGAATCATTCATGTGGAGAGAGAAATCTACAGCTATGAAGACACACATGGCTTTGACTATGTAATAAAACCCAGTCACTGCATACATAGGTAAAGAAATTTCAAGAGCATCTGTATAGTTAGATTTGTGTTTTCAAACCAAAGGCTTTAGAATAAAGTCCTATTTTAGAATAAGAACCCTTTTGATGTTTACTCTTAAAGGACTGGATGGTAAAAAAAATCTTTGGTGACGCAAAAATCACCTTTTCATGTTGTTTGAGTTTATTCAAGTCTTCCTTTTGGTCCATTGAGAGACTCTAAGGGAAGTGTGGTTACTGCTGTAGTTGTGTGTAACACTGAAAATGCAAAGGCTCCTTTTCCTGACTACATTTGTGGGTTTAAAATTCTGTGATGAAGTTATAACCCTATTTAGATGCTGTGATTCTTCGGTGGTAACTGCTAAGTAAAGGGGCAATGTCAAGAATGCCAGGGATTTATTTATTTTCCTTGGGTAAATGTAGAAAGTCTCTTTGATAGCATTTGCTGAGATTTAGGTGTATGCCACCAAGCAAGGCAATGGCTGTATTATCTTCCTTAGTGGATAGTACACGTTCCTTAATTAACAGCTCAAAGCACTTTGTTATCTGGACCTGATTTTTCTAATCCCACTGAAATACAGTGATCAGGGCACAGCAATGATAACCCCATTGGAAAGCAAATTCAATCTCCACCCATTCATCACGTTAGGTGCTAAGCTTTGTAGCACCTAAGTCACCACTCAGTATAGAGACCAAGAAAACGTCCATGTAAAAAGATTCAAGATAACGCACAGTATAAAATACTAATCTCTGGTAATGGAAAAAGAGATACTTCCAGCAATTCTAATTACATCCAAGAATCCCCTCTGGGGAGCTGTGCTGGGGCAATCAACATTAGGATCAGAGTCATTGCTGATCTCTGAGAAGTGAGGGAGAGCAGAGTATAGAGGATTTATAAACTACTTGTATCTTACTTTTCAAGGGAGCATCACAGATCACTCAGCTGATTTGCTGGAATTTATATGAGGCAAAGTCTCTGAGTTGATTTTATTAGAAAGCCCAAGATTGAAGGCTCCCAAGACAATCAACAGGGGTCGGATGCATTTTAATGTAATCTAAACTGATTGGCTATAATCTGAAGGCTGGAAAATTGTTATTAAAGCTCAATTTACCCATTTTCTCTAATTCTCTTTATAGAACTCAGCTCTGAGAGCCAAAATGGGATCTGCGTATTTTGATATAGGAAAATGAAAATCAAAACAAAATTATTTTCCTGGCTCCTGGGTGTTTCCCAACATACCTGGAAAAAGATAACAGATGATATTCCATAATTTATTCCCCATTTACTGTTATTTCCAGTAGACTCAAACTGTAACCTCTACTTACAGAAGGTCTAGCAGCTGAAGTGAAAAAATCTTGGCAAAATTGAGTTTTCTATAGAGATGGTGTTGTCCTCCTGTCACACTGCAAAGAATTGCTAATTGGGAACTCAGTATATCTCTGATACCCACCCTATGAAAAATAAAGTGTGTTCCAGAGAGTTTGTTTTTGCTATACCTCCAAATCCTGGGAATCAGAACAATAGGATACTCACTCACCACTTATCTTTATAAGACTAGGCTTGTTCTACTCCTGCTGAATATGACCCATTGAATTTTTAGACCAGGTCTGATTTTACTTAGTTTGGATCAGACAGGTTAAGTTACTCACCAAAATTTTTATGGTTATTCATTGGTGGAGAATTGGGCCTGTGTTACTTTAGAGTTTTAGCACTCACTATCCTGCCTGTTCCAGTGAAGGTACAAAGCTATAAGTACCACCAACCAAATTGCTCCTGCTTTTCCTAATAAACACTGAAGGGTTTTGCCCAGGTACATAGTTATAATAGTGCTATATTTTTAGTGTGTATAATCATAACTTTATAAATGGGTGAAGCCTTGGAGGTATCTAAGCTAATCTAACCCAATAGCCTTGTTTTACAGATGAGGAAAATGAGATCCAAGGAGGTTTTACGACTTATCAAGATCCCACAGCTAATTAGAAGGGAGGAGAACATAATTCTCTTGACTTAAAATCTTGTACCATATTATCATACAATTTTGGTTCATTTGATGAGGATTCACCTAAAAAAGTCCACTACGTAGGGTCTGAATCTCTGAAGAGAGATATAGACTGGAAATACAGATTTAGAAGTCATCATATGTAGTAGTAATTACCACCCTCCTCTTGGTTCGCTTCTATACCTATGACCACTCTTTCTGTCGCCATCTATCATCCATCCACCCATCCCTCCCTCTGTCATTCAAAAAATATAGAGAAATAAAACAATTTAAGGACTAAGATGTACCCACTGGGTTTAGCATCCACTATTTTAATGACAATGCACTAGAGTAATTCACCACAGATTTACTTTCAGTACCATTCATGCAGAAGTGTTCCAGGAGAGTGCATACTTGGAGTTGGGCTGGACGGGAGTGCAAGGAGTAAGAGGTCAGAAGCAGTTGAACCTGAATAAAAGGGTGGGTATGTGGCAAGTAGAAATGATGCGCTGAAGACAGTCACACATGAAACCAAACAGTGAAAGCTTTTTAAGGTCAGGAATGGGACTATGAATCTGTGTGCAATGAGAACCTCATGTAACTAACATTTGGATGAAGGGGAAGGAATTGATGGCAATGATACTTTTTAATAAAGCAACAGACTTAGAAGCAGCCTGAATGGTAAATAAAGAGACTGTAAGAGTCTCTAAACCACAGGACCTTATTGCTAAGAGGAACTTTAGAGTTGGAGGCCACTGAGTGCAAGATACTATACCAGAGACAGGCAGGATTAAGCAGTGTGGTTTATAATGAAGGACTTATAAGGCAGGGATGGTGGAGATAAGGAGTTCAGTCACACCAGCTCCCTGTTCTTGTTTCACCTTCACAAAGATTAGTCTTAGCACTGTTAACAAAAATGGCACTTTTACCATGCTTTCAAGCAAAGAACTAAATGAGGTGCCTCAGTTTAGTTTTTCCCCACACAATTAAACAGAGCCCCCTTTAAAAAAAATTCAGACTCTAAAAAGCAAATAGAATACTAGTCTACTTTAAGCTTTGTCAGGAATGCTATTTTATAATTCAGTTCCAAAGACAGGTTCCTTCCCGAAGCCACTCTTTTACTGGCACTAATTGCCCTGCTAGCATTCTTAGTACAAAGGATGAAGAACTGAAGAATTGAGTTGTGAAGATATGATGTTTCCCTCTCACTCTGTGGCCCTTCTGACTCAGAACTGAGAAGGTATGGCTGCAGGTAGAGAAAGATAAAAAGTGTATTTGAGAGATTCCTGCCTATTTCTTTTACTAAAGACTATGAAGTTAAGTCTCTTTAAGTCATATATTTTGACATGCATTCAAAGACTGCTCAATAATGTGATTTGTGTTATAAAAACAAGGCGCGAGTGCTATTCTTTGGCAATTTAGAAACAGTACATCCTTTAAGTCATCTATTGCACCCAACCAGGGCATTTTAGGTTGTGAGTCATTCTGTTAGCTTAGACTTCACTGAGACAGTGAAAGCTGAGTGCAAGCCATTTGTGTGATACATGAATTATTAAATCAGCAGAATTCTACCTTTTCATGAGCATGAGGTTTTAACACTGGAAATAACTAAATTCATGGCATTTAACACAAGAACGGTATTATCAGGGGTGCAAAGCTTTCTCTAAGCCAAAAGCAACACATTGGAAGAAAAAGAAAACCAGCTTGCACATACGTAGAGGACAGTGGAATGAAGATCAAAAAACAGTATTACTTATCCACGTAGGTACTAAGCAAAAATTCATTTGAACTGGTAAATAAGGCTACAAAGGACATCTCATTCTTCATTCCTTAACTTTCCTTGTGACATACTAGCTCTTCTCCTAATACAGTGTTCTGAGATGCTGGTCTCCTAGGTTTCTTATTGGTCTGGAAGGATGTACCATGTTGACAATCAGTTTCCAAAACCAGAGAGCATTAAGATCATTTTTCACTCACAAAAGTAGCCATGGAGATCCATGCAACCAACCCTGACTGATTCTAAAACCCTCTCAGTTGTAAGTAGATTATTCTAAGTAGAATCTGGGTCCCTATCAGGGCCTGATTCATGATTAACTGATTCCTGTTTAAGGTAGGAGATGAAGTATTTGTCTGAGGTCACACATAAAAGGTTCATATTTATTTTTATAAAGCAATAATTTGATCTGTGGTTTAAACCCCTGAATGAGTCCCTTGACAAACAGTTCTAGTGTTTGCATTATAGCAGCACCACTACAACTATGGACAAAGCATTAAGAGGCTTGAGTCATGTGCAGAAGTAGCTTCTAACCATTTAAAGTACATAAAATCCCAGTGGATCTGGAAAAATAATTAAAGTCAATTATTATTGCTGGTACATTTGAACTGGAACATGGCCACTCTACCATTAGAGATATTTTAAAGTGATTCTAAGAAGAAGCCTATTCTTTGCAGACAAGATAGATTTCTAGATCTGCATGAACTGTATTGACCCAGATGGCTACAGGTAATCTTAGTCCAAACATTCATCTTAGCCCTTCCAATAAGTTGAACTGGGGTGTGACATTGGTCAAATTATATTGTTATATTTTATGCATGTATGAATATGTAAGAACAAATCCCATCATTATATACAACAATAATGCACCAATAAAAAAGTGTAAAAAATAAAATAAGTTGAATTGCACCTCACTGTGCATTGTAGCCCAGAAGATGAATAGTAGTAGTTGGAGTGATATGTGACTAGCCAGTAGCAGTGGAAGATTTTTAGCACCAAGCACATATTCTCATGTGCCTCAGGTAGGTTCAGACCACTCTCAATCTCTGCCACTACCAGCATGCAGGTCAGCTATGAAACACAAAGACTACAAGTGATAGTGTTGAGCAATTTGAGTCATGTGCCTCATTCTCTACAAGCACACTTGAATTTCATACCATATGGCATTAGAAAAATGTTATATCACTTGTACTGCAAGCAGCACACAAAAATCTACCATATAATATCAACCTCGACTAGCAAGAGAAATTTTTCCTGCTTTCTATTTTCTAGGTGAATCTTCTGTATATACATCTATGAAGGCCTTGGGTATTCTTTTGAAACAGAAGAAAGCTTTCTTATGTACCAAAACTGACTTATGTGGGAAAAAAGAATAGTACTTGGGTTGGGAGGGAAGAGCGTGCAGCTTTTGCAGTGTATGATTTCTTTTACTACTGGCATATCTGGAGGAATTGGTGGAGGTACTATTCCCAAACCAGGCATCATCGGAGTTATTGGCGGAATTCCAGTCATCATTCCAAGAGCAGGATCAAAATCTAAAATAGGAGAGGAAAGAAAGAACAATAAGTGACACCAGGCAAGGTCAAGTAGAGGAACAAGCTTACCTCATAAGTTTCAAATCAAAAGTCTTTCTAAGACACAGGCAAAATATTTTTTAAAAACCATATGCTTAGTATTCTCAGTTCTCAAATATTTTATTATATTTGTACATTTTCCTTTCAGGGTAGGGCTGTTGTTTTCTTAAACCAGGGCTGGTTGAAGTCTCTACATCTTATTTTGATACCCAACATCTTTCATAACATGATTGCATCTTATTTACTGATCTTGCTTCTACTAGTTTCCAACACACATACTCGACTCCATCATGGCAAGGATTCTTACTGTCCATTGTATATACTTTCTTCTTAAACTACAGCATGGTACTAAAAGCACACAGTTTTGGGTATCAGACAGACTTGGGTTCTTGCTCTACCATTTTCCTAGCTGCAAAATAGGGGTCATACCTCCTACCTTACAGGGAGTTGTGAGGAATAAATAAAATGACGAATGTAATGTGCTTTAGCACAGTGCATAGCACAAAATAAGAACGATCCTCTCTGCCTTTGTTCATGTTGTTTTGCCTGCCTAGAATCAGTCATGTCTACCAGAATCCCCTCCTCCCTCCCATTCTCCAATGGCTGGCTTAAGTCTCCTTGAAAAGACCTTTACAGATTATTCTGGTTTATTCTCAACCCTGGGTCTAAAAGCTGTTCTACAACTGTTTCCATTGTATTTTATTTTATTTAACACTGTCTTTTGTTTCATTCCAGAATGCCTCTAGAAAGTGTAGGGTGAGCAGACAAAAAGATCTTTCTATGGGGCTCATAAATATATACAATTTGATTCATCTCACATCAGCATTGACAGCATTCTGTTGGCACAGTTACATGTGATACCATGAAAGAAATGCCATTTCATCCAGCTGGAGTGATTTACTTGCCAGTCCATTCTCCTGGAACCGAGACTCTGGGAAGATTCTACAGTCATGAGTCCTGAGGCTTCTTAGGGGCATCTAGTTGACTCTACCTGTGGGGCAGAGGAGTGGAAAGTGGCCTAAAGGGGAAAAATGGATGGAGGGATCCATAGGGGTCTAGATGGAGACTGGGGCTCCTCACTCAGACGACACTGCCAGCCCTGGTCAGTAACAGACACTGAAGGGGAACTTAGAAAATTTCAAAAAAGGTGTTTCTTATGATCAGAACAAAGATAGGACCTATTCTGGATTTGGGCACCTGCCCTACTGACATTGCTGCCTAGCTAGTGGTCAGCACTGTAGGGTGGGCTTGTAAAATATTGAGATAATTGAGGTAAATCTTCCAAAGCATGGGACCTCCCAGAGGTATGGGCCCATTGTGGGGCCTCACTTGCCTAGGACTAAGGGCAGTATTGATTTCATTGTTTAATTCTTGTTCCTATATAAAAATGTCATTTCTTTGAGAGAAGGGAGTAATTCTACTTCTTTGTTTTCCCATCTCCCACTCTTGTCCTCACTATAGAACCTTGCAAATCTATGGCAAACAAAGCATTGCAGAAGCAGTTCTGGTAATGCAGCAGCAGCTGCAGTAACAGTGGCAGGTTCTGCTCTCAAAGATTTTACCATGCTCACAACACAAGTCAGAGAGGAAATGCCTGTAAGGATGTCCTCAAGGTGGCCCTGGAGACCCTGGAGGATCCTTAAGATACTGGACGATGTGAACCAAAATAGCAGGAAGAACTGTGGTTCCCACAGAAGCAGAACTTCAAGTCTAACAAGCCTAGTAAGAGGGGTCCTATGTCTGGGAAGATGGATGAGTGGGTGGCACATGGGCATTCCCTATTGCAGTCAGTCCAAACAAGCTAAAGCATCTCTCATCCTTATATGTCTGACATCCTGAGAGGTCAAGACTGTAGAAAGGTTTAGGAAGAAGCAATGTATCTCCCAAGAGAAATTTTAATTTTCACGAGAACATTTACTTTTAGCCCTCATATGTCATTTCACCCAACATGCTTACATGTGTACACCACACACACACACACACACACACACACACACACACACACACACACTTCCACTTTCTCCTGTACCTCTCATATCTCTACTCCCCTCCAAAGAGTAGTTATGTTACATTGAGGAAAATTTACTAATATTTATGTGATTCCATTCCTTTTTAGTAAAAGTGGGGATAAATAATGACATTTAGCTCAAAGGATGAAAGGACAGTATAGATAAGACCTTGGCAAGACAGTTCTGATGGGTGAGTTTGCTTCCTTCCATTCAAAATGTGCAAAATGTTATAAATTCACTGCTTTAGACTCTCATTCTCACATTTCACAAACATTTGTGATAGGCCGCTGTTATGGTATGGATATGAAGTATCGTCCAAAGGTTCATGCATTGAAAGCTTGATCCCTGAAGTAACAATGTTCAGAGGTAGGGCTTTTGAGAAGTGATTGTATCTTCAGGGCTCTGACATCATCATTGGATTATCCCACTGAGGGATTAATAAACTGATGGCATCATGGAGAACTGGTAGAAACTACATGCAGGTAGGGCATGGTTGGAGGAAGCAGGTCACTGGTGGCATGTCCTCAGAAACTATATCTTGTCTCTCTGACCCCTTCCTCCCTCTACCCTGCTTTCTAGCTGCCATCAACTGAACAACTGTCCTCCACTACACACTTTCACCATGCTATTCTGTCTCACCACAGGTCCAAAACAATGGAGCCAGTCAACCATGAACTGAAAGCTCTGAAACTGTGAGCCCAAATAAACCTTTCCTCCCTGAAATTGTTTATGTCAAGTGATTTATCACAGGGACTAAAGTTGACTAACACAGACTTCTATATGCCAAGCTCTATACTAGGGGTAGGGGAGGGTGTGTAGGTTTTCATTTGGTCTTGGAGAACATAAGGCCCTTGATACCCTATCTTGCTGTGCTACAGAATGCACTGGTTCAGAATGCCATTCACATTGTTGGAAAATCTGATTCCTTGTGCAGAAGATTTTGGAGAAATTGTTAACATTATCTTACCCATTTACAAACTGTTAATTTTCATTGGGAAAAGATCATATTAGATTGTGCCAACTAAACAATTCCATCTATTTTCCTCTTCCTTCTGAAATGTTAATCTTCCTTTTATTGTTCTGCTTGCCTCTTCATTGTTATTCATATAGTTCTGTCACTCACAACACTACCCTACCACAGATTACAGAAACATCACTTCATTAAGTTCTGCCACTTCGACCGAGAAATACCTATCTCTATGTACTGTCTACTAATAAATGGAGAAAAACAAAAACAAAAAAAACCCCAAATATATAGGATAAATATAACTCCTGCTTGATGTACTCACCACTCTGCTGTTGGTTATGATTACATTAATATTTTATAAATTCATTTAAAAGCAAATGTATTCATGACATATGGCTAAAGCCAGAGTAGATAAACTCCCTTTCTTCCTTTTGTTCTGTATGCCAAGAATTCCATAGGCTACACTGCCCAGGGTTTGCTAGAGGGCAGGCTGTACATGACATTTCAAAGGCTTCTATTACATGGATTGCTTCTTTTGTTTGTCTTTAACTATTAAGTACCAAAGTGGATGTGAATTTCCAATGCCAATCAAATAAAAAATATTCGAAATCATGGGCCATTAAAAAATAGTTTTAGTTGTAGATGGATACAATACCTTTATTTTATTTATTTATTTTTTACATGGTGATGAGGATGGAAACCAGTGTCTCTCAATGCTAGGCAAGCGCTCTACCACTGAGTTACAACCCAGCTCATCATGGGCCTTATATAAGTATTTCAGAATCTAAAGAATCAGAGTTCAACTTAAAACACATTGAGTATATATAACACAAGAGAGATTTTCTCCCTTTTCTTGGACCCAGGCCTGGCATGAGGACTACTGTCAACAAATAGGTACTATTGACACTTATATTAGGATTTAAACTTCTCAAGGAGATTGGAAAGTGTATAAAAGAGTTGTGCAAAACACCAAAGAATTCCTCCAAAGTCCTTTTCACAATAAATACTCTGTTCTGTTTTGCTTTTATTATATCTTCTTTTGACATTCTTTCTCACTTCCTTCTTGACTTTGGACCTGGCCATTGCTAGAGAAACCATGAGGTATTGGTTTGTATTCATATATTTCAGATTCATATATTTCCCAAAGTTCCAGACTATTGGAAATGCTGCAAATACTGTGTATTAGTTTGGTCATCTATCTCTTTAGAGTTGCAATTTTACCTTGTGATGTTAAGTAAAGTTTCAGTGCAGTCTCAAGCCTTCCTGCTACCTAGCAACTCATGCTTATTTAACCTGGCAATATTATCCTCCATTTTCTGTACATATCTAAGTCAGTGAGTTGCAGTGGAGAAAAATGTCATTTCTAAGGTGCTATTCATGTATGCAATATTTTGATGCCAGGACCTTGTGTGAGTTATTGGGTTTGAAGAAATGAATAAGACAAAATTCTTGACTCCAGTTTGGAAACATTCAAGCAAACAGTTAAAGTTTTTTCTCAGCAAAGGAAACACTGATGTGAAAAGAGAGCCTACAGAGTGGGAGAAAATCTTCTCCACACACACTTCAGAAAGAGTACTAATCTCCAAAATTTATAAAGAACATAAAAAACTTTATACCCAAAATACAAAGAACCCAATCAATAAATGGGCTAAGGAACTGAGCAGACACTTCACAGATGATCAACAAATATATGAAAAAGTGCTCATCATCTCTAGTAATTAGAGAAATGCAAATTAAAACTACCCTAAGATTTCATCTAACTCTAATTAGAATGGCGATTATCAAGAACATAAACAATAATAAATGTCCGTGTGGATGTGGGGAAAAAGGCACACTCATACTTTGCTGATTGATGCAGCCACTCTGGAAAGCAGTATGGAGATTCCTCAGAAAGCCTGGAATGGAACTACCATTTGATCCAGCTATCCCATTCCTTGGACTATAACCTAAGGACTTAAAATCAGCATACTAGAGTGATGCAGCCACATCAATGTTCATAGCTGCTCAATTCACAATAGCCAGATTGTGGAACCAACCTAGATGCCCTCAATTGATGAATGGATAAAGAAACTATGGTATATATACACAATGGAATATTACTCAGCCATAAAGAAGAATAAATTATGGCATTTGGTGGCAAATGGATGAAGTTAGAAAATATCATGCTAAGTGAAATAGGCCAAGCCCAAAGAACCAAAGGCTGAATGTTTTCTCTGGTAAGTGGATGATGATACATAATGAGGGTGGGTGAGGGGGAGAGAAGAATGAAGGAACTTTGAATGGTGCAAAGTAACATGGGGCAGGAAGGGATGGGGAAAGGAAAGATAGTAGACTGAAATGGACGTTATTACCCTATGTACTTGTATGATTACAAGATTTGTGTGAATCTACATTGTGTACAACCATAGAAATGAAAAGTTGCACCCCATTTGTGTACAATAAAGAGAGAATAAAAAAAATTCTTTATCATCAATTATTATCACCATGATAAGTACTAAATGCTTACAATGTGCTAGGTACTCTGATAATAATTTTATATAATCTAATTCCATTTGACCTGTGACTAGGTACTGCTATTACCCTTCATATTGTAGACAGGGAGAAAAGGGCCTTAGGGAGTTTAGTTAATTGATCAAGTTAACACAGTCAGTAAGAGAACTAGGATTCAAATCCAGCTTGGTCTAACTCTAATGCTCTTATCCACTAATGATGTTTCTCAATGTAGTATGACAGCTGTTTTAAGGAATTATTTAATTGCAGGTATCAAGCAAAGCAGGTATATTGAAAAACATGGCATGCAAACAACAAATACTTCTATATTTTTTTTCCTATTGTGGTGGATCACAATTCTTTGATGATCTTCCCATCAAAAGATGAGGTCTATGTTCCCCCAGTCGCTTTTCTTTTCTTTTTCTATTTAATAATTTATTTTTTTTTAGAGATATAGGACAGTACAGTATATTTTGACATATGGAGTATAACTTACTCTAATTATGATTGCATTCTTGTGGTTGTACATGATGAGGAGTTTCACTGGTGGTATATTCATTATGAGCATAGGAAAGTTCAGTCTGATTCATTCCATTGTCTTTCGTATTCCCATCCTTCTCCCTCCCCTTCATTCACCTTTATCAAATCTACTGAACTTCAAGCCTCCCATGACCTTGTTGTGTGTTAGCAACCACATATCAGAGCAAACCTCTGACCTTTGTTTTATTGAAATTGGCTTATTACACTTAGCATGATGGTCTCCAGATCCATCCATTTACCAGTAAAAGCCATAAGGTCATTCTTTCTTATGGCTGAGCAATATTACATTGTGTACATAGACCACATCTTTTTTATTCATTCATCTGCTGAAGGGTACCTAGGTGGATTTTATTGCTTAGCTATTGTGTTAACCTGCTATACACATTGATATGGCTAAAACTGGGTCAAATGGTGGCTGCTTATATTCTTGATTGTTGCCATTCTGCCTGGAGTGAGAAGAAACTGCAGCGCAGTTCTAATTTGCATCTCTCTAAGTGCTAAAGATGTTGAACATTTTTTCATATATTTGTTGACCATTCATATTTCTTCTTCTGTGAAGTTCCTGTTCAGTTCCTTTGCCCATTTATTGATTTGGTTATTTGTAGGGTTTTATTGGTGTTATGTTTTTTGAATTCTTTATATATTCTGGAGATTAATGCTCTATCTGAGGTGCAGGTGGCAAAGATTTTCTCCCATTCTATAGGTTCTCTTCATGTTATTGATTCCTTTGATGTGAAGATGTTCAGTTTGATGCCATCCCATTTATTGATTCTTGATTTTGCTTCTTGTGCATTAGGAATCTTGTTGAGGAAGTCAGTTCCTAAGCTGACAAGATGGAGATATTTTCTTCGACTAGGCACAGGGTCTCTGGTCTAATGCCTAGGTCCTTGATCCACTTTGAGTTGACTTTTGAACAGGGTGAGAGATAGGGGTTCAATTTCATCTACTACATGTGGATTTTCAGTGTTCCCGGCACCATTTGTTGAAAAGGCTATCTTTTTTCCAATGTCTGTTTATGGTGCCTTTGTCTAGTAGGAGATAATTGTATTTATGAGGGTTTGTCTCTGTGTCTTTTATTCTGTTCCACTGGTCTTCTTGCCTATTTTGGTACCAATACCATGCTGTTTTTGTTACTATAGCTCTGTGGTATAATTTATGTTCTGGTATTGTGATGCCTCCTGCTTCTCTTTTCTCACTAAGGATTCATTTGGATATGCTGGGCCTCTTGTTTTCTCAAATGAATTTCATGACTGATTTTTCTATTTCTATGAAGAACATCATTAGAATTTTAATAAGAATTGCAATAATCCGAGATTTTGGTAGTATGGCCATTTTGACAATATTAATTCTACCTATCCAAGAACATGGGATATTTTTCCGTCTTCTAAGGTCTTCTTCAATATTTTTCTTTAGTGTTCTGTAGTTTTCATTGTACAGGTCTTTCATCTCTTTTGTAAGATTAATTTCCAAGTATTTCATTTTGTTTGAGAATACTGTGAATGGGATAGATTTCCTGATTTCACTTTCAGCTAATTCATCATTGGCTTTAGGAACATAATGATTTATGGGTGTTAATTTTATATCCTGCTACTTGGCTGAATTTGTTCATTACTTCCAGAAGTTTTTGGTGGAAATTTTTCTTCTAAATATAGAATCATGTCATTGGCAAATAGTGATGGTTTGAGTTCTTCGTTTCCTATTCATATTTCTTAATTTCTTTCTTTTGTCTAATTGCTCCAGCTACTTTCAAGAATGATGTTGAATAAAAGTGGTGAGATCACTTGAAGATGGCAGCCTAGAGGGTGGCTGCATTTCATGTTGCTCCAGGACTCAGGATTCAAAAGAGGAGATATTGAGACGCTTGGGACCAACTCAAAGCAGCCGGGTGACTCTCACCCCCTGGGGAGGCATCCCGGATGGGACGGGGGTCCCGGAACGCAGGAAACTTTGTGAAGTAGAACTGCCGGCGAGACGCCCCTCCCCCCACTGCAGCAGTGACTCGGACAACTGGGAGCGCCGTTAAGGAGGCCGCTCGGCACAGCGCCGGGACTCGGAGCAACCACTGGGGCTCCGGCGGCTGCCCAGGGGAGGAGTGGCGAGGAGAGCTGTGTGGACTCAGGACACCGGGGCCTGCCCTGAGGAGGAGGAGGAGGAGCGTGGCCACTTGGATTCGGGGTGACTGCACCAGAGCTACAGGCGGTTGCCAGAGGAGAAGCCGAGCGGCGAGCTGTTTGGACTCAGAACGACACTTCTGAACCCCGGGGCCTGCCCTGAGGACGAGAAGGAGGAAGAGGAGCCCAGCCGCTTGGATTCGGGTGACTACACCAGAGCTACAGGCGGTTGCCAGAGAAGGGGCTGCGTGGCGAGCTGTTTGGACTCTGACCACTTCTGAACCCCGGGGCCTGCCCGGAGGAGTAGGAGGAGGAGGAGGAGGAGCGCGGCGGGTCCTTTGGACTCGCAGTAACTGCATTAGCGCTCCAGGCGGCTGCTCAGAGGAGAAGGCGAGGTGTGAGTTGTTTGGTCTTAAAGTGACAGCTCCTGAACACAGGGGGGCTGCCTGGAGGAGAAGCGTGGTGGGACGCTTGGTCTTGAGTGGCCGCACCAGAGCTCCGGGCGGTTGCCCAGAGGACCCGTGCAGCGGGTCACGTGGATTCAAAGCCACTCAGAGGGACTGCTCCTGAACACCCGGGGGGTTATCTGGAGAAGGAGGAGGAACGGGGAGGGTCACTTCGACTCAGAGCGATTGATTGCCCAGGGCTACGGGTGGTTGGTGGGAGGAGGAGGCACACAGTGAGTTTCTTGGACTCCTAGTGACCCCACCGGAATACTGGGCAGCTGTCTGGAGGAAGAGGCCTGTGGCGGGTCTCTGGGACTCAGAGCGATTGTTCGGGGCCACAGGTGGCTGCTCAGAGGAGGGGCCACGCAGCCAGGCGATTAGGTGCAGAGCAGGGTCCCAGGATCTAGGAAGCTTCTGGGTGGAAGAGCCGCACAGAGACAGGCTTAGGGCGGAGCGAAGGTTCCAGGCCTGTGGGCAAATTCTTTGAGGAGGGGCAGCCTAAGGAGATTCATCTGCGAAGGATGAGGCTCCCAGGCCCAGGAGGTAGGGCCGGGCCCCTGGGAACTTTGCAGAGGAAGGCAGCCCAGCCCAGGCGGTAGCTGTAAATTGAGGGGAACCTCTAGGAGGGAACTGACCAGCAAGACCTCCCCACCGGGTGAGTCTTCCCTGCTGGGTGAGGTTTCCCCACAAGGTCGGTAAAACCAGAGACTCAGGCCCAAACAGGCCTTGCCGCAGCCCGCAGCCTAGGTCCCCTTTGGATGACCATTGGTTAACAAGTGGAGGCACCTCTGCCCACTAGCAGGGATTATACCCCACCTGAAGGCCACCACTCCTAGAGAGGCAGCTTCCTTGTGGAGCACCGCATTATCAACTTCCTCCATGACTTCAGCCTACTGAAGGCTAAGGGGGGATATATAGAGAAACCTTCAGGGACATTGTAAGTCAATAGAGGAAATCTGCAATATCTCAGCGATCCACTGATACCTGAACAATATGAGAAAACAAGGAAAGAAAATGCTGCAAACAAATCTAGATGTTACATCAATAAAACCCAATGACAGCATGGCAGAAGAAATGACAGAAAAGGAGTTCAGAATGTACATAATTAAAATGATCAGAGAAGCAAACGATGAGATGAAAGAGCAAATGCAAGCATTGAATGATCGCACCAATCGACAGTTAAAAGAGCAAATACAGGAAGCAAAAGATCATTTCAATAAAGAGTTAGAGATATTGAAAAAAAACCAAACAGAAATCCTTGACATGAAGGAAACAATAAACCAAATTAAGAACTCCATAGAAAGCATATCCAATAGGATAGAACACCTGGAAGACAGAACCTCAGACATTGAAGACAAAATATTTAACCTTGAAAACAAAGTTGAACAAACAGAGAAGATGGTAAGAAATCATGAACAGAATCTACAAGAACTATGGGATATCATGAAAAGGCCAAATTTAAGAATTATTGGGATTGAGGAAGGCCTAGAGAAACAAGCCAAAGGAATGAACAATTTATTCCATGAAATGATATCAGAAAATTTCCCAAATCTGAAGAATGAAATGGAAAATCAAGTTCAAGAGGCTTATAGGACTCCAAATACACAAAATTACAACAGACCCACACCAAGGCACATTATAATGAAAATACCTAACATACAAAATAAAGACAGAATTTTAAAGGCTGTGAGAGAAAAGAACCAAATTACATTCAGGGGGAAACCAATACGCATATCAGCAGATTTCTCAATCCAGACCCTAAAAGCTAGAAAGGCCTGGAACAACATTTTTCAAGCCCTGAAAGAAAATGGATGCCAACCAAGAATCTTATACCCAGCAAAACTTACCTTCAAATTTGACGATGAAATAAAATCCTTCCATGATAAACAAAAGCTAAAAGAATTTACAAAAAGAAAGCCAGCATTACAGAACATTCTCAACAAAATATTCCATGAGGAAGAGATGAAAAACAAAGAAGCAAATCAGCAAAGGGAGGAATTATCCTAAAGGAATTGTCAAATAAAGGAGGAAACAAGTTGTGTCAAACAAATAAATAAACAAAATTTTAAAAATGAACCAAATGACTGGGAAACCAAATCATTTCTCTATAATAACCCTGAATGTTAATGGCCTGAATTCATCAATCAAAAGACATAGACTGGCAGACTGGATTAAAAAGAAAGATCCAACAATATGTTGCCTGCAAGAGACTCACCTCATAGAAAAAGATACCCATAGACTAAAGGTGAAAGGATGGGGAAAAACATACCATGCACATGGACTCAGCAAAAAAGCTGGAGTATCCATCCTCATTTCCGATAATGTGGACTTCACCCAAAGTTAGTCAGAAGGGATAAAGAAGGTCATTTCATACTGCTTAAGGGAAGCATAAATCAGCAAGATATAACAATCATAAACATGTATGCCCCAAACAGTGGCTCATCTATGTATGTCAAACAAATCCTTCTCAATTTCAGAAACCAAATAGACCACAACACAATAATACTAGGTGATTTTAACACGCCTCTCTCACCACTGGACAGATCTTCCAGATAAAAATTGAACAAAGAAACCATAGATCTCAATAACACAATCAATAATTTAGACTTAACGGACATTTATAGAATATACCATCCAACCAAGAGTGAATATACTTTCTTCTCAGCAGCACATGGATCCTTCTCTAAAATAGACCAAATATTATGCCACAAAGCTAATGTTAGCAAATACAAGAAGATAGAGACACTAGCATGTATTCTATCAGATCATAATGGATTGAAGTTAGAAATAAATGAAAGAGAAAAACACAGAAAATATTCCAACATCTGGAGATTAAACAATATGCTATTATATGATGAATGGATAACAGAAGATATTAGGAAGGAAATTAAAAAATTCTTAGAGGTAAATGAGAACAAAGAAACATCATATCAAAATCTCTGGGACACTATGAAAGCAGTACTTAGAGGGAAATTTATTTCATGGAGCGCATTTAATAAAAGAAGTAAAACTCAACAAATAAACAACCTAACACTACAGCTCAAAGCCCTAGAAAAAGAAGAACAGAACAGCACCAAAAGTAGTAGAAGACAGGAAATAGTTAAACTCAGAGCTGAAATCAACGAAATTGAAACAAAAGTAACAATACAAAAAATTGAGAAAATAAATAGTTGGTTCTTCGAAAAAATAAAGAAAATTGATAAACCTTTAGCCACACTAACAAAGAGAAGACGAGAGAAAACCCAAATCACTAAAATTCGGAATGAACAAGGAAATATCACAACAGACAGGATTGAAATACAAAACATAATTAGAAGCTATTTTGAAAATCTATACTCCAACAAAATAGAAAATTTCGAAGACATCAACAGGTTTCTAGAGACATATGAATTGCCTAAACTGAACGAGGAGGACATAAACAATTTAAATAGACCAATTTCAAGTACTGAAATAGAAGAAGTCATCAAAAGCCTACCAACAAAGAAAAGTCCGGGACCAGATGGGTTCTCAGCCGAGTTCTACAAAACCTTTAAAGAAGAGCTCATTCCAATACTTCTCAAAGTATTCCATAAAATAGAAGAGGAGGGAACCCTCCCAAACTCATTCTATGAAGCCAATATCACACTGATACCTAAACCAGACAGAGACTCATCAAGGAAAGAAAATTTCAGACCAATATCCTTAATGAACATCGACGCAAAAATTCTCAACAAAATTTTAGCAAATCGCATACAAAAACATATTAAAAAGATAGTGCACCATGATCAAGTGGGTTTCATCCCAGGGATGCAAGGTTGGTTCAACATCAGGAAATCAATAAACGTAATTCACCATATTAATAGACTTAAAGTCAAGAATCACATGATTATTTCAATAGATGCAGAAAAAGCATTTGATAAAATACAGCACCCCTTCATGGTCAAAACACTAGAAAAAATAGGGATAGTGGGAACATTCTTTAACATTGTAAAGGCCATTTATGCTAAGCCCATGGCTAATATCATTCTAAATGGTGAAAAACTGAAAGCATTCCCCCTAAAAACTGGAACAAGGCAGGGATGCCCTCTTTCACCACTTCTATTCAACATCGTTCTTGAGACTCTGGCCAGAGCAATTAGACAAACCAAAGAAATTAAAGGGATACGAATTGGAAAAGAAGAACTCAAACTATCCCTGTTCGCTGATGACATGATTATATATTTAGAGGAACCTGGAAATTCCACCAGAAAACTCTTAGAACTCATAAGTGATTTCAGTAAAGTAGCAGGTTACAAGATCAATGCCCATAAATCCAACGCATTTTTATACAGAAGTGATGAATGTTCAGAAAGAGAAATTAGGAAAACTACCCCATTCACAATAGCCTCGAAAAAAATAAAATACTTGGGAATCAATCTCACAAAAGAGGTGAAAGACCTCTACAATGAGAACTATACAACACTAAAGAAAGAAATTAAAGAACACCTTAGAAGATGGAAAGATCTTCCATGTTCTTGGATAGGAAGAATTAATATTGTCAAAATGGCCATACTACCTAAAGTGCTATACAAATTCAATGCAATTCCAATTAAAATCCCAATGATGTACCTTACAGAAATAGAGCAAGCAATTATGAAATTCATCTGGAAGAATAAGAAACCCAGAATAGCTAAAGCAATCCTTAGCAGGAAGAGTGAAAGAGGGGGTATTGCAATACCAGATCTTCAACTCTACTACAAAGCAATAGTAACAAAAACGGCATGGTATTGGTACCAAAATAGAAAGGTAGATCAATGGTACAGAATAGAGGACACGGACACAAACCCAAATAAATACAATTTTCTCATACTAGACAAAGGTGCCAAAAATATGCAATGGAGAAAAGATAGCCTCTTCAACAAATGGTGCTGGGAGAATTGGAAATCCATATGTAACAGAATGAAACTAAACCCATATCTCTCACCATGCATGAAACTAAACTCAAAATGGATTAAGGACCTCGGAATCAGACCAGAGACCCTGCAGATTATAGAAGAAAAAGTAGGTCCAAATCTTCACCTTGTTGGTCTAGGACCAGACTTTCTTAACAGGACTCCCATAGCACAAGAAATAAAAGCTAGAATCAACCACTGGGATAGATTCAAACTAAAAAGCTTTCTCTCAGCAAAGGAAACTATCAGCAATGCGAAGAAAGAGCCTACAGAGTGGGAGAATATCTTTGCCAATCATACTTCAGATAGAGCACTAATCTCCAGAATCTATAAAGAACTCAAAAAACTCTACTCCAAGAATTCAAATAATCCAGTTAACAAATGGGCTAAGGAAATGAATAGACACTTCACAGAAGAAGATCTATAAGCAATCAACAAACATATGGAAAAATGTTCAACATCTCTAGTAATAAGAGAAATGCAAATCAAAACCACCCTAAGATTCCACCTCACCCCAATTAGAATGGCGATTATCAAGAGTACGAGCAACAACAGGTGTTGGCGAGGATGTGGGGAGAAAGGTACACTCATACACTGCTGGTGTGGCTGCAAATTAGTGCAGCCACTCTGGAAAGCTGTGTGGAGATTCCTTAGAAAACTTGGAATGGACCCTCCATTTGACCCAGCTATCCCACTCCTTGGCCTATACCCAAAGGACTTAAAATCTGCATACTACAGAGATACAGCCACATCAATGTTCATAGCTGCTCAATTCACAATAGCCAGACTGTGGAACCAACCTAGATGCCCTTCAATTGATGAGTGGATAAAGAAACTGTGGTATATATATACAATGGAATATTACTCAGCCATAAAGAATGATAAAATTATGGCATTTGCAGGCAAATGGATGAAATTGGAGAATATCATGCTAAGTGAGATAAGCCAATCTCAAAATGCCAAAGGACGAATGATATCACTAATAAGTGGAGGATGACACATAATGGGGGGGAGGGAAGGGTTAGTGTTAGGGTTAGAGTTAGGGTTAGGGAGGGGGGCAAGTATGGAGGAAGGAACTACTGTATAGAGGGTAAAGAGGGGTGGGAGGGGTGGGGGGAAGGGAAAAAATAACAGAATGAATCAAACAACATTACTCTATGTAAATTTATGATTACACAAATGGTATGCCTTTACACCATGTACATACAGAGAAACAACATGTATCCCATTTGTTTACAATAAAAAAAAAAAAAAGATCACTTAAAAAAAAAAAAAAATAAAAGTGGTGAAACAGGGCATCTTTGTCTTGTTCCAGTTCTCAGAGGGAATGCATTGATTTTCCTTCATTTAGAATGATGTTGGCCTTGGGTTTTAGCATATGTGGCTTTCAAAATGTTAAGGTATGTTCCTGCTCTCTCTATTTATTCTAGTGTTTTGAACATAGGGCTGTTGTATTTTATCAAATATTTTTGCATTTATTGAGATAATTATGATTCTTGTCTTTAAGTCTACTGATGTAGTGAATGACATTTACTGATTTCCATATGTTGAACCAACTTTGCATCTCTGGGCTGAACCCCACTTGATCATGGCACACTATCTTTTTAATATGTTTTTGTATGAGTTGTCAGTATTTTATTAAGAATTTTTGCATCTATGTTCATTAGGGATATTGATCTGAAGTTTCCTTTCCCTGATGTGTCTCTGTCTGGTTTTGGTATCAGGCTGATAACTAGCTTCACAGAATGAGTTTGAAAGGGTTCCCTCATTTTCTATTTCATGGAGTAATTTGAGGAGGATTGGTGTTACTTCTTTTCTGAAAGTCTGGTAGAACTCAGCAGAGAATATGCCCGGCCATGGGCTCTTATGTTGGGAGGATTTTGATGGCATCTTCAACTTCATTGCTTGAAACTGATCTGTTTAAATTTTCTATGTCCTCCTGACTCAATTTGGGTAGGTTGTATTTCTCTAGAAATTTGTCAATTTGTTCAAGATTTTCTATATTATTGGAATATAAATTTTCAAAATAGTTTCTGATTGCCATCTGTATTTCAGGAGGGTCTGTGGTGATATTTCCTTTTTCATCATGGATTTTAGTAATTTGCATTCATCCCCCCTTTTAGCTTGGCTAAGAGTTTATTAATTTAATTTATTTTTGAATGAACCAACATTTTGTTTAGTTGATATTTTGCAAATTTTTTGGTTTAAATTTCATTGATTTTGGCTCTGATTTTAATTATTTCCTGTCTTCTACTGCATTGATTTGTTCTTTTTCTAAGGCCTTGAGATGAAATGTTGGGTTATTTATTTGGTGACTTTCTATTCTTTTAATGAGTGAGCTTAATGCACAAAAACTTTCCTCCTAGCACTGTCTTCATGTGTCCCAGATATTTTGATATGTTGTATCACTATTCTCATTTACCTCTATGTATTTTTTTTATTTCAACCCTGATTTCTTCTGTTATCCATTGATCATTCAATAGCATATTATTCAGTCTCTAGGTATTAGAGTAGTTTCTACTTTTTTGTTTTATCATTGATTTCTACTTTCACTCCATTATGGGCTGATAGAATGCAAAGTATTATCTCTAATTTTTATATTTGCTGAGTTGCTTTGTTCTCTACGATATGATGTATTTTAGAAAATGATCCATGTTCTGCTGAGAAGAAAGTTATTCAGTCATTAATGGATGAAATATTCTATATATGTCTGGGAAGTCTAAATTATTAATTATATATTTTAGTGCTATAGATTCTTATTTAGTTTTTGTTTGGAAGATCTATCCAATTGTGAGAGAGGTGTGTTGCAGTCACCCAATATTGTTGTGTTGTGGTGTATTTGATTTTTGAAATTGAGAAGGGTCTGTTTGATGTATACAGATGCTCCATTGTTTGGGGCATAGATATTTATGATTGTTATATCTTGTTGACGCATAATTCCCTTAAGTTGTACGAAATGACTTTCTTAGTCCCTTCTGATTAACTTTGGCTTGAATTCCACTTCATTTGATATGAGGATAGAAACCCCTGCTTGTTTATGAGATCCATGTGAATAAGTTTTTTTCCCATCTTTTATCTTCAGTCTGTGAATGTCTTTGCCTATGAGATGAGTCTCTTGGACACCATATGGTTGGGTCTTATTTTTTAATCTAATCTGCCAGCCTATGTCTTTCGATTGATGAGCTTAGGTGACTAATATTCAATGTTATTATTGAGAAATAATTTTTATTTCCTGTTGTTTTGACTTATTTCTGGTTTTTAATTTCGATTAGTTTCTCCTTTGATTTACTATCCTTCTAGTATAGTTCCTCCCTTTGCTAGTTTTCACTTTCAGTTTTTCTTTATTCTTCATGAAATATTTTATCTTTCTTTTATATTTTTCTGTTTTCTTCTCTGTTTTTTTTTTTTTTTTTGAATGGGGATTGAACCCAGGGTTTTGCCACTGAGTTACATCCCAACCCATTCATGAAACATCTTAATAAATATGTTTTGTAGTACAGGTTTTCTAATTATGAATTCTTTTAACTTTTATGTATCATAGAAGGTTTTAACTTCATCATCAATTCTTAAGCCTAATTTTGCTGGATTAGTATTTTTTTTTTCTTTTTGTAGTGCTGGGGATCGAACCCAGGGCCCTGTGCTTTCAAGGCAAGCCCTATACCAACTGAGCTATATCCCCAGCCCTTGGGTATATTATTCTTGACTGGTATCCATTTTCTTTCAGAACTTGGTACATATTATTCCAAGACCTCCTAGCTTTGAGTCTGGTTTGAGAAATCAGCTGAGATCCAGATTGGTTTCCCTCTAAATGTGATGTGTTATTTTTTTCTTATAGCCTTTGAAATTCTAAACTCATTCTGTATGTTAGGCATTTTTAAAATAATGTGCCTTGTGTGGGTCTATTGTAATTTTGTATACTTGGAGTCCTGTAAGTCTCCTGTATTTGATTTTCCATTTCATTTTTAAGGTTTTTGGAAATTTTCTGACATTATTTCATTGAAAAGATTGTACATTCCTTTGGTTTGTATCTCTAAGCATTCATCTCTTCTGATAAATCTTCAGTCTGATCTTTTCATGTTATTCCATATTTCTTGGATGTTCTGTTCATGGTCTCTTAACTTCTTTTCTCCATGGTCAACTTTATTTTCATGATTATATATTTTATCTTCTTTGCCTGAAACTTGCTCTTCCAAGTGTTGTAGTTTGCTGGTGATACTTTACATTAAAATTTTAACTTGATTTGTTGATTCCTTAATTTTGAGGATTTCCAATTGATTTTTTTCACAATCTCTCTTTATTGAAGTGATCTTTCATTTCCTGTATTTTCTCTTATTTCCCTCCTTACATCATAGTTTACCTTCATAGATCAGTTTAATTATGAACTTTCTAAATTCCTTCTCTGACATTCTTCCACTTTGGTGTAGACAGATTGCTATTGAAGTATTTTGGTTTGTTTGTGGTGGCTTGTTCCCTTGCTTTTTCATATTGTTTTGTGTCTACCCATCTAATAGTATGGACCTGAGGCAGTAGAATTTTTACCCTGTGGACTTATAGTGTCCCTGAAGGATTCCAGTACCTCATAGTTTAGGGGAGACAAATAATAACAATTACCAATGCAAACAATATGCAGCATTAAACCACGTATTTCATGCTATGATATCTACATGTTAATTGTCACAATAAAAATAAATAATGTGATCAGGTAATGACCCCAGTAAAAACAGTAAGTTTGCAAAGGAGGTTACAATTTTGAATGATGAACACGGAGAGAACAGAAGAGAGGTGGGATGTGATGATTATGAGGAAGAGAGAAAATAAAAGTAAAAAATTAAAGTAAAAGGAAAAGAAAGAACAGTGTAGCTTGGCTGTTAGAAGAAGAGAGAGAAAGAGAATCAAGGGGAACAGATAAGTGACAGAAAAAATGTGTATAAAACAAAAATAAAAAAAAAGAATAGAAAACAAAACCAAAATACACTAATCAAACATCCTAGCAATGAAAAATAACTACCCTTAAGAAATGCTAGAAATGAGAAGAGACAAATCTTTATAAGTGTCCATGAACCATTCAGCTCACAATTAAACAGAGAAAAGAGAAAAATTGTTCTAATGGAGGAAGAAGGGACTGTATAGAGGGAAAAGAGGGGTGGGAGGGAAGGAAAAAAATTAACAGAATGAATCAAAAACTATTATCCTAGGTAAATGTATGATTACACAAATGGTATACCTCTACTTCATGTACAAACAGAGAAACAAGATGTATCCCATTTGTTTGCAATACAAATAAATTAAAAAATTAAAAAAAGCAAGTTCAAACCAAGAAAAAAAAAGAGAATTGTTTTGTTGGAGTTCAAGAGATTCTTGACTTCCCTTCTCAGCAGTGTTAGGTGGTTTTGATGGAGCTCTTGGAGGTTCTTCACTGAATGGTGATTGGTCCAAAGATTTTAAATCATCACACCTCCAGGGCACAACAGTGGCCAGTCCATGCTGGGGAACTGCACCCCAGCAATCTACCCTGGCTCCAATTGTGTGGTGGAGGACCCAATTTTTGTTCCCTCTATCACCTATGGATCCCACATTTCCTGGTCTCTTGGGTTCAGTCTCCAAACTCAATCACTCCTATACCCATGCTTTTTAATTCCCAGCCAGCTCTGTCTCTCCCAGCCAGTCCTGCAAGTGACTAGACTCAAGGAAGAGCAGGAAGCTGGGTGGGTGTCCATGACCAGTAATCCCCTTTGTAAACCCCTCTCAGCATCTGATTTTCTCCTGGTCACTTTGGCATTCTCTATGTCAGGAGGTGCAGGTTTGAAGGGCCTGTATTTTGGGCCAAGCTTGGGTTTGTCAGGTTTGCTCCCCCAGCTGGTGCCCCCCATGCCATGGCTACAAAATGGCTTCTTCTTCTGTCCATGCTAGCCAGAAGAGATGTTGCTTCTTTCCTTCTTGAGAATATTGTGCAACATGTCTTTCAGATAAGTCTGGCAATGCCCAGACATGCCACAGGTCCTCCAAAAATGTGGGTTCTTTAATTTCCTTTTCCCTCTGCTTCCCCACCCTGTGGTAGGGGAACCACTCTGGCTGATGCTGGCACAGTGGCCGTGGAGCTGGGGATTTCTTCCTTATTTTATTATATCCAACCTCTTGAGTCCCTGATATGCTATGAATGTCCAGTATTAATTCCCAGTGAAGGCCCTTTTTTTTCACCTACCTTTCTGTGAAGCTTCCTGCTTTCTCAGTTTCCTGCCACAGAAGAGCCATGAAAATGACTTCCTTGGTTCCACCATCTTCCTAGTTCCCTCCCCCAGTCACTTTGAATCTGGAAGGACTCTAGACCTGCTTTGACTAATAGAATATAGCAGAAAGGATGTTGTATCTTTTTTTCAGGTCCAAGCCTTAAGAGAGATGCAATTTCCATTATCTCTGGGAGTGTGTGCTAGGAAAGCTTTGAGTTGCCATATAATTCATCTGATTACCACGATGGACCAATCATGTGGAGAGGGCCTTAAAGTATGAAAGGGAGGGATTCAGCTGAACCCAGTCTTTCATCTGTCCTTAGTAAGGTGCCCTGCATATGAGTGGAATCTTGCAACAACCATATCAGCTTGCCACAATTGAAGTATCTCAGTAGATACCAAATGGAATAGAATAATTGCCCATTTCAGTTCTACCCAAATTCCTCATCCAGAAAATCTTAAAATATAATAAACAAGTTCAGTTTTAAGATAGCTTTTTATACAGCAATGGATGAGGAGAACATCCAGTATGACTAGGATGGGGTGTCACTGGTTAATATTTATTTATTTATTTATTTATTTGTGGTGCTGGGGATTGAACTCAGGGCCTGTCTCTTCCAGCTGAGCTATCTCCCCAGCCCGATATTTATTTTTAAAGAACAGAAATAGACACTAAGCACTCAAACTAGATTGAACATGATTTTTCTGAGATTATTGCAAAGGGTGTTTTGGGATCCTGTAGAGCCCCCAATACTACTGTCTTGAAAAACTGTCACTGTACTGTTGCTGTATGTAAGGACTAGTTGGAACAATGTCAAGTAACAGACACTATGGTAGATGTATTAAGACTATAGTTTTCTACAACACTCCAGAAACCTTAGAGGCTTCTCATCTTTGATGTCTGGCAAAGAGATTACATATGCCCATTTTATGGTTCAATCCTTGATATTTTCTGGCAGGCCAGTTCACACTGATTTTTGTCCTGTAAAATGCAAACTCCATTTTTATGGTAGGAAAAAGGGATGATATCCATAATATTAGCTAACCATTAATTGACTACTTATGCATTTCCAGTTTTTATATAAATCATCTACCTTAATCTCCATAACAATCCTAAGGGAGGGTCAAAATTATTATTCCCTATTTTACAGATGAGAAAATTGAAGCTCACAGACTTAAGATAATAAGGCCACATAGTATGTGGCTCTTAGTAACATATTCCTAAACATTAGTCTACATTGTTCCTCACAAAGTCCATGGGCTCAGAGGAAAACAAAAGATGTTCTTGGTCATATTAAGCTTAGTATTTACCTACTCATCTCTGTAGTGGGTCCATAAATATTCCTGTTTAGGAAACTACCTTAGAGATGCTTATTTATACATCCAGAATCTTCTATTTAAATGTTTAATACATATATTACCAGAGTGTAAGGTAAGTGTAAGGGGCCTCTTTTTAAAATCCAATGTCTCAAACTTGGGTCACATGAGAAGCTAGATTTGTGGCAATATATGAACTGGAGTTAGGCAAAGTTGGGATATAATACCAACTATTTTCAGAACCAAACCCTGGTTCTAGATGGCTGGAAGACCCTTGAAACCCTCAGAAAGTCTCTGCTTCCACTTAGCAAATTCTTCCCATCCAAGTCCCCCAGGCTCCATAAAGGAATATCGAATTTTTTAGGTGTTCCAGAGACATGTGAGCCCAAGGAAGTAGTTTGTACTCAGAAAAACCACTGAAATTCAACCATAGATTACTTCAAAATAAGTGTTCCAAATATGATCTAATTATATATGCACAATTAAGCTATTTTATAGAAAATTATGACTCCAATTCAGCTACACATTTCTAGGACATTATTGTTATTGCTATAGAGTTCTTATAAAATTCATTGGAAAATTAAGAATTATGCCTGGGTATTGAAAAATTTAACACATTACAGCCCTGATTGCCTACACAGATCCTTTTAGAGACTTTTGAGAAATCTAAATTAAAGTGAGAACTGATTACAGACAGTCTGGCCAAGCTGCAAAATGATTCTGGACTTATCACCAGCCCTCTTGGAAGCACATGTACCCACAGTTTTGCACAATTTCTCTTAATCTAACAACATCTCTCTGGCTTCCCCAGGAGATCATCTGAACACTCATTTCAGTCCATCTGGAAAGTTGAGGCAGGGCCTGGCTTACATACAATGGCAAACATTGGCCATGGCAAACAATGGGCTTGGGTGGGTTATGTGGCACAGTTTCAGTTTACAAAGTATCTTCCCAAGAGATAACTTTGATCTCCAAATTTCTACCAATGAAACTTCATTCTTATGGTTATGTTTAGATGTGAGGTGTCCCCCCAAAAAGCTCATGTGTGACAAAATATAAGAAAGTTTAGAGGTGAAATTATTGAGTTTTAAAAGCCTTAGCCTGATCAGTGCATTAATCCCCTGATAGGAATTAACTGGTTGGTAACTATAGGCACGTAGGTTATAGATGGAGGAGGTAGGTTGCTGAGGGCATGAGCTTTCAGGTTTATATTTCGTCATTGGTAAGTGAAGAAACCTTTGTCTCTGCTTCCTGGTGGCCATGTCCCACATTGCTTTCCTTCACCACACTATTCCACCATGACATTCTGCTCCCTGAGGGCCCAGACCAATGGAGCCAATTGTCTATGGACTGAGACCTCTGAAACTGTGAGTGCCAAATAAACTTTTCCTCCTCTAAAGTTATTCTTATCAGGTCTTTTAGTCACACGGGCAAAATAACTATGTAAAATACCTATAGTTCAAGGTTTTGCAAATATCTCATCCTTCTACTTTCCCCTATTCCTTCCTGCTCATTTACACTGTGTTCTTGCCTCATCAGAACATTTGATAGCTTTTGGATCATATCCCCAACTCTCATCCAGGTATATTGCAAACACCTTTTGCGGGGGGCACTAATTGAGGGTATTTCCCATTAAACATGTGATTCCTAGATTTCTGGATTTTAGAGGTGAATAAAATAAAAGTATGTGTATACATACATTTAAGATTGCTAACCTCTGAATTTGCTAAGAAAAGATATGTGGAAAAAATAACAGAGGAACTAACCAATGTACCATTCATGCAGTTCATTAAAGAACATTTTCAAACCCCAAATACAGGAAAATTATAATCTCAGAATAAAGGGCAGGCCTTTCAAATGCAAATTTAGCTTCATATTTTTAGTTTTGACATTTTGCACCAGACTAAGAAAAGTGATATTGACTAGTCCTGGGCTACTTATCAATGTTTGAACTTTAGAGATTGCTCAACTATTTCATTTAGTGTAAATGCCCATATATGAAACTCCATGTGAAAAATTTCTTTCAGAACTAGAATATCATACGCCTATGCAATTATCAAGGGCCATACAAAGTTTCTCTTCCCTCAAGGACTCACACATTTTCTCTTTATGGAAAATGTAAATTTTATAACATCAGTTTTCCCTATTTTTATTTTGGCTGCTTGGTCACAAGTGCAGCTCCACTTTAGAAACTGGGTGGGATACTATGACCTACACATCTGATTTTTAATTAACTTCCCTACCTGGTCTTCACCTTCTATTCTCATTTATATTTTCCTAGATGTTGATTTATTTTATTTATAGTTTTTTCTTACAGTACAATCTTTGTTTTAAGCCATCACAAAGTCTTTGTGAAATGAGGTGAGTTTAACTCAGTAGCTAACCATTGTTTCCATACTATCTACTCTCCCACACCTTTCCATCACTGATGCACTGTTTTCTCTGCCTAGACTATTCTTAGTTCCTTATCCCCACCACACTCCTATTTATCCCTGGACACTTAGTTCAAATGTTATTTCTTCTGTGAACCTCTCCCTAAGCACTACTATTTACTTAGCATGCCCATACCCCACCCTAGCTAAAATACTTTTATGCAAGTTTTTACTCTGAAACTTGATACATTATAGCATACTAGTATTTATTTTGTTGTCCCTTAACTCTGAGCTTGATGGCAAGGATTGAACCATACCCATTTTGGATTGCCCTAGACCTAGCTCATATATATATATGAGATATATATATATATATATATATATATATATATGTGGTACCAGGAATATATATATATATATACATATATATGTGTATATATATATATATATATGGTACCAGGAATATATATATATACACATACATATATATACATATATATGTATGTGTATATATATATATATATATATATATATATATATGGTACCAGGAATTGAACTCTTGGGCACATAACCCCTGAGCCACATCCCCAAGTCTTTTTATTTTTTATTTTGAGACAGGATCTCACTAAGTTGCTGAAGAAGCTGGCTTTGAACTTGCAGTCCTTCCTCAGCCTCCTGAGCCACTGGGATTACAGGTACATGCCACTATGCCTGGCAATATATTTTTTTGAATGAATGGATGCTTGGATGCAAGAACAAATGAACAAAACAATGGGAGGATTTTCAGCTGTTGTTAGTCAACAGGCAGCTCATACCTGAGGAAAGGTTTTTTTTTTTTTTTTTTAAGAGAAAATATGGATCAATATGAGGGTAGGAATCCTTGACTATTTTGTTTACTGCTTTCTCCCCAGGTTTCTCCAGTACCTTGCACACAGCAGGCCTCAGGAAATATTTCTTGTATGGATTAATGAATAATAGTTTCACTCAGACCTTTCCTAATAGTTTCCATGGGGAGTTTTTCTTTAATGTCTGTTCCTATCATTTAGTTAAAGACTATCAGGTAGTTAAAGACCATAAAATTCTTATCTTAAAGATCTTCCAAGCCTTGAGCTTCATGTACTCTTCTAAATGCTTTAAATAATATAAAATATTTCCACATGAAAACAGCTCCACAACATTTGTCTGCACAGACTGCTAATGAGTGTCCCAGTATCTATTTTTGTGTAATAGTCTGTTGTGGTTTGGATGTGAGGTGTCCTCCAAAAGCTCATTTGTGAGACAATACAAGAAGGTTCAGAGTGGAAATGATTGCATTGTGAGAGCCTTAATTCAATCAGTGAATTAATCACTGATGGGATTGATTGAGTGGTAACTGAAGGCAGGTGGGGTGTGGCTGGATGTGGTGGGGCATTGGGGGCATGGTTTTGGGGTATATATTTGTATCTGGCAAGCGGAGCTCTCTCTGCTTTCTGATCACCGTGTGGACTGCTTCAGTACACCACACTCTTCCATCATGTTGTTCAGCCTCACCTCATGCCCTAAGGAATGGAGCCAGCTGTCAATGGACTGAGACCTCTGAAGCCATGAATCCTCAAATAAACTTTTTCTGCTCTACTATTGTTCTGGTTGATTTTTTAGTCAGCAAAAATGTTGACAAAAACAGAAATCAGGAAGTGGAGTTCTTGCTGTGACAAACCTGACCATGTAGTTCAGAAGCTTTTGGAAGTTTTTGGAATTTGTTGGAGGAATTCTGAGATGTTTAGCAATGCAAGCTGGAAATGCTTTAGATTGTTGTAAGCGGAGCTTAATGGCCAATTCTGGTGGGAGCTCAGAAGAACAGAGTGCCAATAGAACCTCGAACACTGAAGACAGGGATCAAGAGGGTTTAGAGGAAAAGGAGGACCCTATTCGTAATTGGAATAAAGGTCATTCGTGTTATGTTCTGACTGAGAAGTTGTCCACATTTTGCCCATGTCCTGAGACTTTTGGTCGAGGCTGATTTTAAAAGTGATGGACTTCTTAATCTGGTGGAAGAAATTTCTAGACAGCACAGCATTCAGCATGGGTATAGCTGGTGGCTTTTAGCCAAGTTTATTGCGATATTCAGGACCAGAAAGCAGAGCAGAAAGATTTGAAAAACTTGGACTTGAAAGGTGGGAGTAAAACTGGGACTAAGTAAGTTGCAGTTTTAAAAGACATTATTGCCACTAAAGAAATGCTAAACACTTTGCCCAAACACAATAAGAAAGATGGCTTGAGGGCATCTCAGGAGATGGCAAGACCATGCCCATCTCAGGCTCAAGGGAGTAAAAGTAAAAATTCTCTTGAGAAGAGTTCAATGGGGTACCCTTCTTGCACAAGGGGGCCTAGGAAGTTTATTCAACATTCTCAGCCACCCAGGCACTCAGTGGCTGCTCCAGCCAGCATCCCTGGAGGCTTAGAAACTGCTCAAGATGGCAGCAGACCTTGTTGTCAACCACATAGTTCTGGTTCTGCAGGATTGCAGGATGCTGGAGTTAGGGGATCATGGAGGCTTCCACCAAGATTTCAAAGGAAGGCCTGGGAGGCCAGGCAAAGTACAGCAAGGTGAGTCCCTGCAGGCAGCCTCTGTGAGCAGCCCCTGAGAGGGCAAAGTGTGGAGATGTGAGGAGGAAGATGAAGCTGTAGTGGAGACCCCCAAGATTAAGAAATGCCAGTAACATGGGACATCATCCTATGAATGCTGCAAGAATCGAGCAAAGACAAACCAACAGAAAGGCCACTTGGGCTGCAACCAATAAGGTCACAGGGGTGGAGCTACTCAAGCCCTTTGGACAGAATATTACCATGCCATGTGCCAAAGATGCCAGAAATGGAGCTAGAGGACTTGATTACCCAGCTGGATTTCAGTCTTGCTTTGGTCCCATTCCTTCTTTCTCTGCTCCTGTTTCTGTGAATGGGAATGTTTACTGTGTACCATTATATATAAGATACTTGTAAATAACTTTTGATTTTTACAGGAACTCATGATGCAAGTTTGCTCTGAGTCTCAGAGGAGACTTTGGCCATGAAATTTTGAGCAATCCTTGGACTGTTCAGACAATGGGGACACCTTGGAGATGGACTAAATGTATTTTGCATTGTGAAATGGTCATGAACTTTTGGGGACCTGGGATGGAATGTTCTAGTTTGGATGTGAGATGTCCCCCAAAAGTCCATGTGTGAGACAATGCAAGAAGGTTTAGAGAAGAAATTATTGGGTTGTGAAAGCTTTAACCCAATCAGTGAATTAATCACCTGATGTGAGTAATTGAGTAGTAACTGAAGGCAGGTGAGCTGTGGCTGGATGAAGTGGGGCACTGGGGTATATATTTGTATCTGGCAAGTGGAGATCTCTCTCTCTCTGCATCCTGATCATCATGTGAACTGCTTCCCTATGCCATAATCTTCTGCCATATTGTTCAACCTGACCTGGAGCCCTGAGGAGTGGAGTCAGCTGTCAATGGACTGAGACCTCTGAAACTGTAAGCTCTCAAATAAACTTTTTCTTCTCTACAGTTGTTCTAGTTGGGTCTTTTAGTCACAGCAGCAAAAAACAACAACAACAAAAATGGACTAAAAACGCAGTCCCTGGGAGAAAGTACTAGGCCTCATCTTTTTTGGATGCTTAACACCTGGTTTCTACTATGTCAGTCACCTTCTGTTTATCCCCCATGACTCAGTTTATCTTGTGTAAGTATGGGAGTATTCATGGCATCTTGGGGGAATAACTGGATATCTTTGGGTGGGAACCCATTTCATGGGAAATACTGAAAGTATCATGACTGGTAGAATTCAAGCTTCCTTGGGGGAAATATTAATTTTATGTGGTATAAAGTTTTACATATTATTGCCTTTTGTACAGTGTTCACCAGGACAATGAATAGTACTCTTTCTTAGGACTCATCTAATTTGGCACTGAAAGTGTACTTTTTTTCAGAAAGATATTAAAGACAATATAAACCCAAGTAAGAAGGTTCCTCAAGGAACTTGAAGAACAATGGCCTTTCATGAGAAACATAACCTCATTCTTTTTCTCTGTTCTCATTAGAATTGGTCAGTTGGGTTCAATGAGACTTATCTTCTTAACAAAGTCAATGCCCACAGATGGGCAGGGTCTTGCTCTGGGAAAAAGGTCCATGAGTCCATATTTTCTACTATCTCTCAATAGAGTAGAATCATTATAGTGAAGACACCATAATGAAGGACGCTTCTCTTTTGAGACTTCACCAGCTCCACACTTGGCTGCTAAAGTTATTTTAATTGAGGGGGAAATAAAGGAAGCAGCAAGCAGTATCCAGCAAATATCCCTTTGTGGATTGATTTCCTCTGGGATGACTGGGGCTGAAAAATGCTCTTTAACCAGAAGGCCTGTCTCTTGGGTGCCTTTCTTCATGTGAAAACTATCATTAGTCTAATTTGACCAGTTTGGCAAAACAAACACTCTTGCAGGAAAGATAGCTGCAAGAAGGGATCACTGGATTTGTCATCATTGCAGATTAACTTTATTGGATAGCAGCCATACAAAACACCATGTTAGGTGAAAGGTAGCTCCGTGCCAACTCCAGAGGTAGCGTCTCTGCTCACCATTCAATGAGTATAATAAGTATGCCAGACGTTGCCTTAATGACAAGTGTGTGTCCAAGAGACTCAGCATTCATGACAGTATAGATTTGAGTTCTCTGGAAGAAGTCAAGAAAGCTTATAGTATCATTTGTTTTTCATCAGTGCCAAAGTCTTTTCTATTGTCACAGACAGGACAGATGAGACAGGAAAAAAAAAAAACAGTCTGCTGGCTCAGTAGGAAACTTTCCTTGTGGCAGAAAAGTAGCTGAATTACTAAGCCATCAATAGGTGACTTCAGGGAACATCTCCATGAGGGTCATTTGCTGCCTTTACCATTTTAAGGAATCTCAGGGGTTGAGAAGAGGATGAGGGAGGTAAAAATATTATAAAAATGGCAGGCACCGTCTCCCCTAGACCTTAACAAATGGAAGTGCAGGCAGCATTGAAATGCGGTGCCAACCTTCCATTTCTGAGGAAGTTCCCACCAGGTTCATAAGGAGCAGGCATCAGCACTGTCAGATACACATGTTGCCTTTATCTGCCACTGTCCAGTGTTTCATCAGGGAGAAATATCACTCCCAAATTCATTCATTGCTATTACAAGTACAAATCAACAACTTTTTGTGTGTCATATATGTGAACTTAAAACAGCAATAATATCTGAGTTAATTGAGAGATTACAACAATAATAGCTGAGCAAATTAAGCTAGGCATCATTCTAACACATTATATATATATATTAACTCATGAATCCTTATAACTTTGTGAGAGAGGTGCTTTTATTATCTCCATTTTATACATGAAGAAACTGAGGTATAGGAAGATTAACTGATTTGATGAAAGTCATACAGTTACTTAATGGCAGACAGTGACTTGAACCTAGGCAGTCTGAAATCAGAACCCATGTTTTTAAACTTAATGGTAAACTGTCTACTAAAATCATATAGTGAGGAGAACAATTAGTTTGCACATAACTCAAGAGATTTTACACATAGCTTTATAGAATATGTCATAGTTCAATGTTATTGCCCAACACACTTATTAGCATTTCCAAGATCAGTTTTCAAAAAGTCAAGCAACTATTCTTGGAGCAGAGTGGTAGTCATGATTACTTAATTACAAGGTTGAAGGAGACCCTGTGAAGTTCTTTCTTTAAAGTCCTGAAGAAAATACAATGTAGGAAAAGAGGGTCAGGAATACAAATTAAAACCACTCTTGAGGTTTCAAAGTTTTGATTGGAGATGGATGTGGGGAACCGTCACTGGAGCTGACAGTAGTTATATAGCACTTGACTACTTCCAATTTAAGTGGGAGCTTAGCAGCCATTTGAAGGAAGAATATTAATACTTTCTTTACCTGAAAGAGTATATAGTACTACTAATAGTATATAATAAGGATGACAGTGGATGTTTAGTGAGTGATGATTTTATGCCAACCATTGTGCTAAGTACTATTTAATCTTTACAGCAACCCTATGAGGTAGATACTATAATTGTTCCCATTTTACAGATAAGTAAACTGAGTTACAGAGAGGTCAAATAATTTGCTCAAGGTCATGCAGCTAGCAAGCAACAGGGAAGGATTCAAATATAAGTAGCCCTATTTCAAGGCCTGTGTTATTAAGTAGAAGCAAGGTAATATCTGCTGAAACAGCCCTCTGAGCTATTAAGAAAACCTACCCCAATTTTCCAACCATATCATTGATCCTAGTTCTAGCTTTGGGCCTATAATCATTGCTTGGAGGAATTTTTGCTTTTAGCATTAAGCCTTTTCTGCTTCCTATTATAAATGGGTGGATAAGAACTGAGAATTACATTGTGAGCATAAGTCTATGCTTACATGCTAATTTACAAATAATCTGAGGTCAGTTAACATTTCATCCCCTTGGCCTCAGAGCAAATGTGGCCTCAATTTTTTCTGGGACTATATGCAATTATGACTTAGGGCTATACCACAGGGAGCTATAATATGTAATATTTTAGCTTAAATTCTATTATAAGGAGATAATGAAAAGCAACTAAATAAAAACTCATTATTTCCTTTAGAAATGTCTATGAGAAATCTATTAATAAGGTTTTAAAAGATTATGAGCACCTACTGTGTGGCAAACATTGTGCTAAGCATGATTTAATTCTTATAATTCCAGGAGTTAGGTAGTGTTAGTCTAATTTTATGGATGAAGATATTGAGTCTATATATATATATATATATATATATATATATATATATGTGTGTGTGTGTGTGTGTGTGTGTGTGTGTGTGGTGCTGTAGTGGTTGCCTAGCACATGTGAGGTACTGGATTCCATCCTTAGCACTGCATAAAAATAAATAAATAAAATAAATGTATTCTGTCCATGTACAACTAGAAAAAAAACTTAAACAGAAGATATGCACATAGACAAATGTAGATATATATATGTGAAGATATATATTTTATATATTTATTTCTATTTCTGTGTGTATATACAGATATATACATGTATATATTTATATATGCATAAAACTTTCCAAGATCAAATACTGAAAGAAGTAGGCTTGGAAGCCAGGCAGATTGAATCCAGAGTTTGAGATCTTGACCACTATGTAATACTGGCTCTTATAATAATATTCACTAATCTCAGATTGGCCCTACTAGTCACTTAAAATCTAAGGAGACCATGGTCCAATCATTCTAGCCCTCAAAGACTCCCTGGTTGTTCATTTCAGTCATGGCTGGTCTAATGGAAAAGGATGCAGTCTAGCCAACTACACAACTACATAGCCCATGGTAGGAATTAAAGATTGGCATGACAGGCTTTACTTTTGCCTCTGACACATGCAGAAGTTAGTCTCCTTTTTTTTCCACCTATTGCTCATATATACACCTTTTTTCCTTCAGATTTTGTGCTTTTATGCTTGTTGCCTGGCATTCAATGTAATAGCATCTCTTAATTTATTATTTATATTGTTGTTGCCTAGTCTACCTCATCTCCATTATAACCTATAAGGATTTAAAATCTGGGCTGAAATTGAGAAATTATTTGAGATGGAGTAGTAGTAACTAACTATATAGACAAATGGCACAACAAAGTTGCCTCACTATTTCTCAACATGAATATGCCTGTGAATCACCAACAAATCTTTTGAAAATGCATCTTCTGACCCAGTAGGTCTGGGCTATGTCCTGACATTCTGGGATTCTAAATAATTCCCAGATTATGCAGAAAATACTTTGAATATCAGGACTCTAGATTGGCCTGATGTTGTGCTTTTGAGTAGGATCACAACTAAATGGTTGTGAGGAGATTAATGTTTAGGCCGTTTAAAAAATGACCCCAGGCTCCCTGAGACAGCAATTCCCTAATATCTTCCCAGTAACATTGTGATGTCTAATTAACTCTGATGGCCAGGAAGCTTTTTTGTACCTAAACTAAACCCTTCAAATGTTGGGAAATTTTTCTTCAGATTTCATATTCAGTGGAGATAGAGTGAGTCCACCATGCTCATTCTCTTATTGGTTACTTTGTTTACATATGTAGTTATAAACAAAGTCATTCAATGTTAAAAATAGTCTTTGGGTTGATGTCTCTACCCTGCCTCCCCTTTAGGAATCTAAGATTTTGGGGCTAAGTCAGTTTTCTTTCCATGTCCATGTTTTGACTCATCTAAGAAATCTACAAAAGTAGACATACTTTGTAATTACTTGCTAAAATCCTGTTGCTTTTTATTTTGATGAGCTGTATTTAACATTTAAACCTTTAGTCCAGTACCCTATCCTACATCAGATATGCCCCCAGTTTGCCCAAAGGGCAATCAGGAGTGTACTAGTAACTACTGGTCATGCAGTCTATAAAGCTCATATTACAAAAATGCACACTCTAGGCAGAATCTGGTAAATGTCAACTTCAAAAATAAGTTGTGTCTGTTATATTTATTACCACATGGTCAATAAAAAGAAGAACTTGTGAGGTGATTAAAAATAACATACCAGGTAAAATTGGTTGTCCAGCAATTCCCAGTGGTGCCATTCCAAGATTATTCATTGCTGTGGCCCATGCAGTTGGATCAGACATAGGTAGCGTCATTGCAGTAGAATCTACATTCAGAGTTCTACTATTATCAGCTGAAAAGAAATGACAGGCCAAATAATTTGTTGTGTTCAGGTTCTAGTATTTAGTATACTTATCAATGCAAACTCTGACAAACTCTTAAGAAATGGTCTCACAGACAAGTGGAGGATAAGGGCTCAATGCCAACTTTCTTACAAGGGTTAAAACAATATAGCTTGAACTGGCAGGAAGTCATGGAATTTGAAAGAATTCTACCAGATGGCATTGTAGTGTTTCCTTCCTGCTCTCCCTCCCTCTCTCCCTTCTCTCCTTTTATTATTATTTTTTAATCCAAGGGAACACACCACAGGAGTTTGAAAGGATTAAGAAGTTTCCTATTCTTCTCAGTCTACTAGCATATAATCACTGCAGCAACTTCAACCCAAACTACTCCTGAATGCAAACCAAGAAAAAGCATCATAGGTTTTCTGTAGTTGGTGGTAAAATATGAAAATTATACTTCTGATACAATTATATATTTTTGAGGTAGGACTAATGAAAAGAGCTGAACAATCATCAGTAGACATAAAGTTAGCTGAGTATGTGAAGGTCAGGGGAATACTAGTAGAAAGTAGACAGGACACATGGCCCCTGCCCTCAAAGGTTGTATAATCTAGTTGAAGAGACTAATGATGGTGGTAATGAATGTGAACTATTAGCACTACTATCACATCTCCTCCCAACACTACCACTAATTATTGAACACTTGCCATAGGCCAGGCATGCACTCTTCTCATTTACCTTTCAGGACAATCCTATGAGGTGGGAGTATTTATATCTTAAGTTAATAGAAGTTTTAAAAGATCACATATATTATCCAAGCTCATACAGTTTGCAGACTTTTTAGCCACTATGCTTTACTATTTCCAATTAAATGATTAGAAAACAATGAAAACAATGAAATACTAGAATGGTATAGATCAGATTATTGAAGTTGAAGGAATGAAGAACTACTATGACCTGACCTGAGTGGGTAGGTATTAGGAAATACCTAATGGAGAATAGGATTTGAAAGAATGGGATTTCTAGAGAATATGTTCTTGAGTGATGGGTAGTTATTTGATAGGTAAAGAAGAAGGGGTAACACAAGAAGAGGGTTGACATAAGCATAGACATTGATTCGGGTTACATATGCAAGCTCATGTATCCACTGCACAGTTGGGAGAGATATAGTCGTAAATCATCTAGGCACAAAAGACATTTAATTTGGGAAATTTCCCTCTGACTACTTATAGTCACAGAAGAAACTTTCCATGGCTTTCCCCCAACTCCCAGCATGCACTTATGCCAATTATACCCCAGAAGGCAACTCTGTTCTAATAGTAGCTTGCTAATGTCCATCACGTCCTTCCAACTTGGCAACATCAAAGGGATGATCCTTCGTAGGGTTATTTATACATGTTCTATTTTGGTTACTGATTGGTCAGAACAAGCAAATGCAAATGTCTAAAGATTATATTTCTGAAATATTAGTTTTTGACATTCTCTTCTGTTGTCTTTGCTTCCTCCCCAATAAATAACACGCACACACACACACACACACACACACACACACACACACATACATTTCCCCCACACAGGGTGATTGATGGCCCTAAGCATTCATTACTACAGTCAGAAGCCATATTTCAGGACTGGTGATTTCTCCATCTGTATGAACTGTAGTTTTTACTCCTAATTTTCAGTGCTCTCTTACAACAGTGTATCTTGAGGTTAGAAATAGCCTCCCTGTAAATATTATCAATAGAATAAACATGGGGCATCAAATATCCTTTGGGTCAAGAGTTTACATAGTAATAATTACTTCTATCTGGACTTCCAATCTCCAGCTAGAGGAGACGAGATTTTAGGAAATGTTATAGCCAGAAGGGACCTTTAGAGATTACCAAGTTCATATCCTGACTTTCTCTGGTGACTGGAGAATGATTCTGAGTAAGCAGGTAGGTTTAGAAGGACTAGGCCCCAATGTCATTTTTTTAACAGCAGCAGTTTGGCTAATCACTGATTCTGTGGTCCTGAGAAATATAAGAAAACCAGGAATTCTTCTCAACACAGGATTTTAGATGAAAGAATGAGAATTTACAATGTACCAACCTAGTCAAATACTGGACTATTTTAGGGTGGGGATGGAGGAAGGGAAAATTATGTAAATTGTCAATTTTTAAAAGAACAATACATTATTACTGTTTTCAAAATGCATATTAATTCCAAGTGCCTGTTAAAATGCTAGCAAGTACAGCTTCTGCTTAGGCTTGCTTATATGTCCATACATGGAACATATGTAACTAATAGCATTATTTTGCCACAATGAATGAATTTATTAAATTGTTAAGAAGTGCTGCTTTAAAAAGCCCTTCATACTGGGTGTAATGGCATATGCCTGTAATCCAAGAAACTCAGTAAGCTGAGGCAGGAGGATTGCAAGTTCAAGGCCAGTCCCAGCAACTTAGTGAGGCCCTAAGCAACTTAGTGAGACCCTGCCTTAAAATTTAAAAAAATATAGAAAATATGGTGATATAGCTCAGTGGTAAAGTACCTCTGGGTTCAATCCCTAGTACCCCACAAACAAACAAACAAAACAAATAAAAGCCCTTTTCATCTCCCTCCCTTTTCCCAACACCCACCCATCTCTATCTGTCACATGCTACTCATTTTTCAAGGGTTATCTCAAATGCCATCTTGTCTATAAAGTCAACTCACTGGAATCCTGGAATTAACTTCTCCATATATATTCTCATAAAATTTTATCTAGAAGTTGATTTTCACATATTTGTTTATTTTTCCACTCCTATCCTCAAACCAAACCTGTTTTTTGTTTTGTTTATTTTTTATTTAATTTTATTTTTTATTTTTTTGTGATGCTAGGGATTGAACCTTGCACATAGTAGGCAAGCAGTCTACCACTGAGCTACATTTCCAGCTCTCAAACCAAAGTTTTTTGACTCATACTATATGCTAGGTTGTATGCTAGTGATGAGGAGTACAGAGATAAACAAAACTCATTTAGTGCACTGGAAGAACCTATAACATAGTGAGGGGCACAGGCATATAAACAACCAAATATAAATTCTTGTAATGAGTTCTGTAATAAAAGTAAAGTAAAGTGCTATGAGAACACAGAAGAGTAATCAAAGTTATAGGAAAGGATTTGGATGTGTGTGTTTAGAGTTGTGGGTAGATGAGATGAGGAATACCAGGGAAGTCATTGTTGGGAAAGAATTTGAAATGAGTCCTTAAGGAGTGATACAATTTTTCCTAGATAGTAAATGGAAGATTAGGTTAGAAAAGCATTCCAGGAAGTAAAAAGAACTGAAAGCATTTACTACTGACTACCTTGAAATATAGTTAATGGAAAAAAACCAAAAAATAGTTCATGGGTACACTTCTCTCTTTTGCTAGCTTGTGGTTCCTTTAGGTCAGTACAGGGTTTGAGGCATTGTTTTTTCCCAATTCTTAATTTAGTGTCAGTTTTAAAATAGATATTCAAGAGCCATTTGAATAAATGACTAATAAAATTCAAGTTATATTAACTTTGGGCACAACAAGCAATCTATGTAATGCTATTCATTGATTATTTGTATGCCTGGTCAGAATGATAAACTGTCTCAGAAAAGATGGCACTCTTGCTAAGCTGATTCTCAGATCTCTAGGACAACTGAATCCGTGTAAAAATTTGCTTAGAGTTACAACCAGGAATAGATACACCCAAATAATTATTTAGTTTGACTCATACACATAAGCAAGCATGTAAAATTTTACTCTCAAATAGAAATCCCAGATGATCATCTCTGGGAATACTGCCACACATCTGTAATCCGGATTTAATGTCCAAACTAACAAAACATGCTGTGCCAAATATCTATTTAGAATCATCACTGAATAGTGGAATTATTAAGTTCTGGCCTGATTCACTTTCCAGACTTGATATGGATATCTAGCAATTTCCTTAGGTATTTTATCGAACTTGTCCTACATCACTAGAGAAAGAAATTTCTCATTTTCCCATGACACTACCTGTGGCAGCCAAGAACACTCAGAATACAAGTGCTAGTAGGTATCAAATGGTCTTCAACTTATCTTTACATCTGAAGAACACATCCTACCATACTGGTTCTTCTACTCTGCTAATGTGACAACTCCTTAAGAAGTCAGAGGCTGCAGAGTAGTTGTGAATAAATGCCTTCTAGCTAACTGGATTGGAAATATGGCACACTGGAATAAGAATGCATTAGAACCAAAATAATAAAAGATTTGGAAGTAATCATCCACTTTAACTTGGTATCACTCCATAACTATCAAACAGTGACATCTGTGTATTTTTTATTTGTGTTTATAAATCACTCATTAGTCAATTACTCTCAAAGTTATTTGAAATTGAAGAGTACACATACACACACATTCTATGATACAATCATCTTGTAATGGAGTTAATTATTACAAATGTTTTCTTTATTTCCTTTGAAACAAGGGCAACAGGTTTGTGTCATCTCCCCAACTATGTTCTTTTACTGATGAAAACTGTCCTCTGAATATTGATTCTCCTACAATTCTCTTTCCTATGTCTAGGCTTACATCCATTGGTTTTCATGCTTGCTATAATTTATTAAACAAAGTTGAGGAGAGAATTTTGTTTCAACAAACTTCTATCGAAAGTTGGTTAAGAGTAGGAAACATTCCATTTAGTGAAAGGGCATTAGTTTAGGAATCAAATGGTTCTGGACTAGGGTTTATTTTGTGATTTTAACATGCTCATTCTCTGTCTTCTCTTTTGTCTGCTTTCATTCTAGCCTTCCTTTCACATTTACTACATTCATTAGAACATTTTCTACATGTCAGCTACTGTTATAGATATTGGTGATATTAAGATGAGGCAAAGAGACTTCATCATTGGACTTGTAGAGCTTACACTTTAGAGAAGAAGAGAGATATTCAAGTACAAATGAAACATTTTAAAATAATTGCATACTGTAATGTGTTGTGAATAAAAAACTGAGTTGGAACAAAATAGTGGCAAGTTACAAAATTAGGAAAATGATAGTATTTGTCTTAGAGTTTTGATGAAGATTAAATTAGATAGTGTAGATAAAGAATTTAGCATGACCTCTGGCTCAGATTGAACACTCAGTGATTTGTAATAATAAAACAGTAATAGGGATGACAATGATAGTGAAGTGGTCCCAGCACTTAAGGAACTCAAAGTGTACTGAGAGATAAAAGAATATACATGATTTATTAGAATATATTATATTGGTACAGATTTGAAGTAATCATCTCAATACCACACAGCAAACAAATGGTAGAACAGAATATGAACCCAGATAGGTCTCATGCCAATGTTCACAGTCTTATCCATCACACTAAACTCCATTCCAAACAGTCCCTTTATATTCTGCATTTTCCTAGCCCACTGGACACATTGCTATTAGTCCTTACTATATTATATTTTAAAAACCTCTCTCCATGGCTGTCTTTCCTTCTAGACTCTAGAATACCTTATTCTTCCGTGTAATTCCTAGTGCCTAATCACTATGTCTAATATAAATATTCATTAAACTAATTTAAACAAATGAGTGAGGAAATATGAGTGTATATAAGAGAGGCTTACACAGATATTCCTCTTCCCAAAGCAGGTGTCAAGTTAGTCAAAATTGGATACTACTTTCTTGTTGGAGTGAGATAAAATCTCTTATGGGGGTTTCTTTTGAGGGCTGAATGCTAAGTAAAAATTTAAATGAATATAAAAAGGAAGAGAAAATATTAACAACTTGAGGTATTATAATCATGTTATGCTGAAAGTATAAAAAATAACATTCAAAAAAAACCCCCAAACTTCAAGAAAGATCAGTCTGGGATGGGAAGATAATTTTCCTCACAGAGAAATTCTTCATGTTAAGAATGGACTTACTGATTGTTTAAAATGACATTTCATTTGGAAGACTGAACATTCGTGGGTCTTGGGAAGTATAATAAGGTATTTCAGAGTTAGCCCATTAGTAACTTATTATGAGCAAAACTTGACTGATATTCGATAATGGAAAGAAATTTTGGCAGATATGTTACAAAAGAGAAACTATTAAAAAAATAAAACTTGTCTGTTCATGGGGAAAAAAAAAGAATGGACTTACTGGAATTTCTCTGAAAATTTAAGATAATTAAATTTACTAAAATAAATGTGCATATAGCAGCTATAATTGTCAGTTCCTTGAGGGCAAGGGCAAAAACCTCATTTACTTTTGTATCTTCTACCATGCCTAGCTCAAAGTAGGTACCAATAGATGTGCTTTTAAAAATAAGAGAACTCTGCAAGAACTCAGCAATTGTACACAGTGGAGCTTACCTGCAGTGCCTATTTCATAGACCCACAGCCATATAAAACTCTTTGCATTATGTTGTCCTGACCATGGATTTGGCTGTCTAGTCATTTCTGCAGAAGGAAGATAGTATCCAAAGCTGGATGAGACACCAGACATCTGTAACCTACCAGGACTTAGATAAATGGTGAATAATGGTGTTAATGATAGTAATCATGACAGACTAATAGAGTTAACGCATATTGTTATGTGCCAAGTACTATTCTTGGCACTTTATGTACATTAATTTAAAACTTACAACAACTCTATGAAGTAAGTACTCTTGTTATCCCCATTTCACTGATGAATAGCAGGAAAAGAGGCCATACAGTGAGTATGCCAGGATGCAAAATCAGGCAGTCTGGCTCCACAATTCCTTTCTCCTCCTTCTCCTCCTCCTCCTCCTCCTCCTCCTGCTCCTCCTCCTCCTCCTCCTGCTCCTCCTCCTCCTCCTCCTTCTTCTTCTTCTTCTTTTTTTTTTTTTTTTTTACCTATTATGCTATTCTAAACCAGAGATTCAAAAAGTTATAGAATATTTGAGCTAGGACATGTATAGAGCTCATGACTATAAAGATGGGTACACTCCATGTCCTCTGTGGTAGTGGGTCTTAACTGGGGCTAAGTTTATGCCTTCCCCCTGGGCAATATCAAAACAAAATGTCTAGAGTGCTGAGGTTAAGAAAGCCTGCTCTACTACAGTTTTATTGTGTGTTTTTAAGTGCCTCAGACATCTGGTCTCTTCTCAAACCCTTCCCACTCAACACATGTACAGTAAATTCCAATTTCCACAGTTTATGCCTATTCTCTTACATTACTGTGCTACTTAAGACTAATTTGATCACTGCCCCCCACCTCTGCCAAAAATCTATGAACATTTCTAGCATGTTTACTTTTATGTTTCACACCAAAGAAATGATCCCTTAGTGGGGATCCAGGTACTGTGGAAGGCAGAGCTGCCATTTACACAGTTGCCCTAGAAATAGCACCAGGAATGACACCATGACAAAGGAAAGTGAGAGGAAGCTTAGAAAATGTTTGTACAAGCCAGGAACTGTGGCATGCACCTGTAATCCTAGCTACTCAGGAGGCTGAGGCAGGAGGATCATGAGCTCAAGGTCAGCCCAGGCAACACAGGGAGACCCTGTCTCAGAAGAAAAAAAAAAGTAAAAGAAAAAATAGAAAATACTTGCACAGAACACAGAAGAAAACCATATTTATGGTATATCATATAGGACCTTACATACAGTAGACACTCAAAATGAATTTACTTTGAGATTATGGCATAAGGACAGGATTGGGTATCTTAGTATTAAATAACATTGTGCTTTCTCTGGAGGCTGAGGCAGTAGGATCGCAAGTTCAAATACATAACAATTTAGCAAGACCCTGCCTTAAAATAAAAAATAAAGAGTGCTAGGGATGTGGATCAGTGGTTAAGTGGCCCTGGGCTCAACTCCCAGTACCAAAAAAAAAAAACACAAAAAACAAAACAAACAAAACATGGTTCTTTCTGTTCTCTGGTTAAGGGAAATGAAACAGCAGAATAAATCACAGGCTGGGTCTGCATTAAGCCTAGGGCTCAAGGTTTTATCTTCTGCCTGGTATTTATTGCTCATGAAGCAATATATTGTGCATTGCAGGTGTTATTTTGAGTCCCTGTTCATTTTAGTTGAAAATTAACAATCCATCATTGTTTGTGAACAATGCACCGAAGCCCCAGGCACACACTTTCTCTCCTATTGCAGACATCACCAGGGATGCCAAGACTTGTATCATGGTTATGCAGGGTGAGAGAACTGATGGGCCTCTTGTAAGATGAGGCTCCCAGAAAGCTAGAGATGCTGTCAGACAAGCAGGGGTTGTACCTCCTCATGAGTGTTATCTAGGATGGATCAAAGAGACACTCAAGATGATTAGGATGTCACAAATTATTCTATCTTGAGAAAGAAAGGGAAAGGAAAGGAAAAGACAGGACAGGAAGGGAAGGGAAGGCAAAGGAGGGAAAGGGAAGGTCTTAATGCTAGTCTACATAGCAGAAAATAATTCTTACATGGGTTGTGAGTGGGGTGAAATAATGGGTGAGAGACAGCAGCTTGATCCTCAAGTTGTGCAGATGAGAACCTTAGGATAGAGAGTGTTTTCACAAACCAAACCCAATCCTGGAAGAACATTCTAGTCTGTAAACTGGAGGATCTTGGAGACAGACACCTCCCTACTGGAGTAGTTACAAGGATGTTTCAGGTTTTTAATTAGATTTTCAAGAATCTAGGGAGTCAAGTCAGTTCTCCAGGTGGCAGTTGCATTGGGGGTGGGGTGGTGGGATAATGAGGAAGAGGCTACAGGTTTTGGCACATGCCTCTCCCAGGTATAGCACATATTGTACATTTATGAAGGCAACTAGGTATAATGGAAGGAATATAGACCATGGATCCAGATAAATCTAAAAATCAAAACCTTATCTTTCCCTTCCTTTTTTTCTAGTTAAGAAAGAAACCATTTGGCTTCCCTTTGGGGGTCTTCTCTCACATATACCTGAGCTGGAGCCATGGGCCGCCCTTGTTATTTCAGGGTGGGATGCCATGGGCTGAAGAACCTCAGGGACACTCCTCATCACTTCAAGGTTATTAGGTGAACATGAGCCAAAAGAATAGTTTGAACATGGATACAGGGGTATTAGCACCCTATCAAGCTCCACTGCCAGAACCTAGCGTGCTTCTTCAGCAGCAAAAGTAGAGGCAGGCTCTTCTGGGGTTTTGTGGATTATAGTCCATAACTGCCCACCTCTCAGCTTCTCAGACTTCTGCAATATCAGTGAACTAATGTCACCTTGGTCTAGGGTGAATGGTTGGCTGTAGCTCTCTAGTCTTTAGGATGGCATCATCTCATTTATTCCATATTTTTTAACTTAATACTTAGGTAAAGAATACAAAAAAGCACAAATGTTCCTCAAAAATGCTATCTACCCCAACTTCTTTACCATTTGCAGCAATTGCCTCACAAGCCACTCATTTCTTTTGCTGGTTTGGAAACACATTAATATTATTGTTGGGATCTTAGACATTGTAGCTCTAAGTTTTAAATTAGAAATCTTAATACTGAACAAATCACCTAATTGCATTTTGGGTACTGAGCATTTAGTAAGTTAATGGTGTGGCTACTGTCGGTGGTAGTTTTGTGTGTGGGGGTGCTTAGGATGGAGAAGGAAAGATAGAAGCATAAACTCAGTAAGTTTCCAAAGCTCTATGGTTTATGCTTTCTTGAGTTAAGTTGCATAAGTGGTGACTTGACAATCCTGCTACTTTGCTGTTGGAATTCTGACAAGAGCTCTTGTGGAAAAAAATAAACAGTCCTGGGGTTAATCTACAAGCAGTTTTGCTTTAGCTCTTGTTGCCAAAACTTTTTGCAACATTTTTCAGTCCACTTCCGTGCCACAGAAGATAGAGAGTGGAACAAAGATAAATATAGCACAAACAAGATCTGGAATTAAGAAGACTAGTCTGAACTCTGGCTCTACTGTTTACTCTGTATGCAACAATAACTTACACCTGTGTTTGTCAACCTTGTGCATCAGGATTGCCTGGGGTGCTTGATAAATACGCTGATTTCTAGGGCCCACTGCTGAGGTTTTCATCTGGTAGCACTGGGAATCTGCCTGTTGAACAAGTACTCTAGGTAACTCTTATGCCTGCTGCAAATTTGAGCAATGCAAAGTTTCAGTTTCTTCGTCTATAAATAAGAACAATATCTCCTTTTCCTAGGGTTGGGGTGAAAACAACATAGGCAGATGATGTGTGCTAGCTGTTCCTGAATCTTTGAGTGAAGTTATTGCAGGGCTTCAGGGCACATTCTGAATGTTAATTTAACAAACTTATTAAATCCATGTACCATGTGGTGGTTTGAAAATATGTTTCCTTCTCCTTTGAGGGTCTCATAGATTCATGAGGGAGGCAGACATGAAAATAGAAACTATTGTATAGTTTGATAATGGCTAAGCAGATATGAAGAAGGGGGAGGTAGCTATTCTGTCAGGATAAGAAGTGATGATAGAGGAGAAGGGGGAGCATGGAGGAAGTGATATTAATCAGGAAGAGGTGACTATAGACTGAATTTTGAAAGATAAGCTAATTATCATGGTACTATGGATATTATAAAAGGTATAAAAAATTTGTATTTGTGCTAAGTCTTGAAACCTAGAATAGAAATTGTTCTCATTTCAGGGATGGGGTGCGAATGGAGAATATTTTCTATATCAGTTTCCTTATCATTTCTTTCCTCTAGAAGAAGAAAAAATGAACAATTGGAGTTATTTTGGATTCTCCAGTTGGTTAGGCTCTGAGAGGATGGGTGTTAGACTACGTTGTTGACTTGCTCTGCAAGCCAGTAATGACAAGGCCATGGTCTAAGTCAGGGGGTGGGACCCTGGCCATGATGACTATAAACAAGTCAAGTGTTAAATCCTACTGATAATGGGAACTTTGGCTAGAGAATTAGCAGCCTCAGCAGGGTCATCCTTAAATATTAAGGGCAAAGCTATATATACACATACAGCCACCAGAGGCAGTGACTAATGGTTCTGTGTTGGGCCAGCAGCCCTGGCCCCTTTGCACTGCTTTACCTCTACAGGCAGCCTACCTGGAGTTTCTAAACTTTACCCCAATTTGGCAAACAATCAGAAAACATTAGTCTTCACCACATAGAATTTCACATCACCCCACACCTTTCTGGTTCAAAATGATTAATTTTTTTTTTAAATTGCACTATACTCCCATCAACTACCAGCATGCATTTCGCTAGACTGAGCATAATACATTCTCAGTCCTTAATGCTGTATGACCCTGAATGAAGGAAAAATGGGGATGTAAAAGTGGTTGAGGTCACAGTCTTGAATTAGATTTGAGTGCTAATCTTGGCTTATCTACTCATTAGCTGTGTGAAGCTTGGGAAGTGACTTAATGTCTCTGTGTTTCATTTTCTAAATATGCAAAATGAGGATAATAAGAGTACTTATGTGATAGTACAGCAGTGAGGATTAAGGGAGAAAAATACATGGGAAGGGTCTAATGCAGTGCTTAGCTCAGTAAGTGGTTGTGCAATACTAGTAATTATTATTAATGCATTAACAATCGTGGGCATTACCTCTGCTATCTTATGAAAAACAGGCCACTGAGGGTGAAGAAGGAGGGGAGTGTTTTAATTTTTCAAGGAAAATGACACAAAATGTCAGTATAGGAACCAGTCATTAATCATAGTAGGGAATGTATTTATAACATAAAAGAACAAGATGGCTTCTCTTTAACAAGTTCTTTACCAAGAACACTGCCAGAAAGAACAGCAGGACTAATTTGTATTCCTCTCACCTGATTGATGCATTTTCTAAAAGTGGTACTGCTAATAAAATTCTCAAAAGATTTTTCAGTATTACCTCCTCCTCCCCTGTATACCCCAAACCCATCAAATCTACTGCTAAAAGCCATTTGCTTTTTTCCTCCAAAAACTATGGATGATATTTGTATCCATGTGCTCTCTCTCTTCTGATACCCCATCTGGGATGGAGGGAAGCCAGAACTACTAAGTGTCACATCTTGATTATCCATAACAAAGTTGAGAAGCAATACAGTGGGCAGGAAAAGAAACCGTTCTTCATGACCAGCTTTCCAACAGAGCAAAGGGAGGTTATGATGATGGCTGAGACCTCCGTAACAGCTGGGTAGAGGTAACCCACTGTATCATCCTACTCCAGGAATAATCTATATGAAAGTAAATTGGGTTGGCAGCTTGTGATTTTGGAACAATATTACTAATAGTGCCTTTCCTGGAAACTATCTTATATATGATGTATTTTGCCCATTTAATTTAATAGCTCTTCTGCATATTTTAATGCAGCAATGTAGTCCAAATAGCAAAGACATGTGAGCTATTGACTTTTCTTTCTTTTATCCATTTCTTCGATAACTTAAATTTTCATTCTCAGTGAATCTCTAGGCCTCTAGTGACATCACCTTTAATCCATTCATTTTTAAAAAATGGCATTAACATGGAGGAGACATAAGCTGTTAAAAAATAAAAGACATCTAGGTTGGCGATGATCTCCAGAGCAAACCTTATAGGGATTGGTAGAGCAAATTTGATTAGAAAATGATTACAAAGGGTGAATTCCCTGTAAATAATGAATTGGAAAGAAAATCAGGCTGGGAGTATTTGCTTATCCACTTATTTCCACATGGAAGAAAAGCTGTAATTCCTGACAGCTTGTGCTTACGGTGTGTCTAGATTGGTCAGAGAGAAACCAACCAGTGATGAAAATAAATATACAAGCCCACCCGTTAACTGTATTCTCTGTCAGGACCAACACCAAAGAAGTCATAAAGGTAATAAGTCTTTGGATAACAACTCATAAATCCTTGGTAACACTTCAAGCACTTAGCTTCAAATTCCCAAATCACCATGCCACTGTTCTTATCGCTCACAGAAGTTAGATGTTCACTGTCAAGCAGGAAATGAGGTGAGGGGCAAGACAGCTGAAGTACTCAAAGACCCCAAGAACATTCTGGGAAAGTGTGCCCTCTGCAAAACTCCCCAACTCCTAGCTGGTATGTCATTGGGAGACGTTGTCAGAGCACACTGACTAAGCTTTTTATCAAAGTGTACCCATTTTTCAAGAGTGAGTTTCTTCCTTAAACATGAAAAGCTATTTCTATATATCAAATCCTATTTACCATTGACTCACACTGTCTTTATCTAATTTTTAAAATGAAAGATTGAATAGGTACAAAAGGGAATTTATAAGAGACAAGTGGAAAGCATAAAAGGCAACAATGCAATAAAAACTGTTTAAGAAACAGAATATAACCATCACCTTTGAAATCACATGCCCCTCCCTCATCCCTTGAATTTCTGCTCAAGGACAACCACTATTCTGAATTTTTTGTTAATCGTTCCTTGTTTATATTAATACTGTTTCTTCAGACATGTTTTATCTTAATTTCTAAAGGATTCTTTAGTTGCTGAAAATTATCAGTGCTGTTCTCCTTTCTCTTCCACCCTCTCATTTACTTACCAACCTCCCCTTCTTGGCTAGAGGAGAAATTTGTGATCTACAAACAAATAATGCCAAAATATATAGTGAATCCACATGTGAAGACAGTAATTCTTTTGTAACATGGCTACTTCCCTTTTGTTTTTAAAGAGAATCCCTGCATGGACCTTAATTTGTTTACGTGAAGGTTAAGAAGCGATTTGGGGACACAGAGGCAGCAGTGGGCCAGAGAGCAGAATGGCAGGGCTTTGAGTATTGCCTAACATGGCTACCCCAGAGGTTTGGAGTAAAAGACTATTATTTACGATCTCTTACCTTGGGCAGGTCACATAATGTTTCTGGGCCTGGCTTTCCTCATCATAAAAACACAGATAATGATAATAATGATCTTATAGGTTTGGTGAGATGGTTAAAAGTTATCAAGTATAAAAGTTTTGGAAAGCTGTATAATACTATATAAATGTTAGTTGTTAATAGTGCTGCTGTTCTGCTGCTGTTGTTGATGACATAACATCAATTCTATTAAAGTCAAGGTAAAAGGCTAAATGGTTATGAATTTTGTATGTCTGGAGCTCATCTATAGATTTATCCTTGCCAGTTTACTGGCACAACTGACACAGCACAGAAAAAATTCAAATTTCTTTTCCAACTCTATTTCTGGTTTATGTGAAAAGTCTCAACTTTAGACATCTTCCTTGAATTCCCACGTACCTGCCCAATCTGTGTGTGGGAATTGTCTTGGCTCTGGTGTCGTCAAAGCTGGAGCCCAGGACAGAAGGTACTCACACATTACAGGCACGTAATATTTTCTTTTTGTAATCATTTCTCATAGGACTGTGCCGGCTGGTAACTCAAATAGAAATGAATGCAGGATGTGCACATTACCTGATCATTTTGCGCCTGAGGAACCTTCTAAAAGGTCCAGCTTTTTGCCTGTGTGATATTAACATAACCATCTGCATGCCTTTTTGATTTTGTTTTTATAAAGGGTCTCTCCTTGAAGATCTATGAGAATGAGAATAAGCAGTGGAAAGTCACATTTCCATTCTGCTAACAATATGATCAAATCTGTAAATGGGCAAAAACACACACAAGAGATGGTCCATAAAGCTGCTGGCAATTATTCCCCACAGCTGCCTCAGGTGTTGAAGGAAGAGTTTCAAACAACGAAGCGAAAATATTGATCATTTTTTTGACTATGGAGTTAAGCTACCCGCCTGGGTGCCCAGAACGGGTGAGAGTGCTGGTCATGTTCCCACACATTTCCCAGCCTTGAGGCTAGACAGCCACATGCCCATCTGCTGCTTTAAAAAAATATGGCTTAAGCACACAACACAGGCTGTTTGACCTCTGAGGTTGTTAGACTCTTGCCCTCCGCCTAACAGCTGACGCCAGGGACAAGCTGGCCAGCCCACATGGCCTCTGTAGAGGCTAGCACAGGGGCGCCAGCCATGGGGCAGCTGCAGCTATGGCAACAAATGCCCAAGAATGAGTTAACACCAGCCAAAGGGGTTAATGGGAGAAGCAAGGTCTTTTGTACAAATGCATTAGGGAAAGAAACTTGATATAGCCAGAATGAGGTCCATTAATAAAGCTGAGTGATAAAATCCACCACCATTCTTAAATTGGACTTGGCTGCTTAAACTGCTTTCTCAAATCAGTCTCCTCTGTTCTAGCTGTTGATCGAGAAACTAAGCTTCTTTTTAAATGAAGAATAAAAACAATACTATAATATGGAGTGTAAAAGGAGAAACTAGGCTAGGCAAAAGGGTCAAAATTAGACTTGCAAACAAAGAAAGGGAGAGAAACAAAAGAGATGTGTATGGCTATGTTTGGAACATGTTCAAACAACTCGTTATTACTAACAATAACCACCTCACAATAAATTACTCCCCACGTGTAGAGTATAAACTGCATTATTATGATGCTTTAGAATCAATATGAGTACTAATGATAATGGGTGGTTGGGTGGCTAAACATGGCCCCCAATTATTGCTGAGTGCCCTCTCCTTTTGTGGCTACAAAACAACTGTCATCAATATTGTCTCATAGAGAGTGTTTTCTTATCAGCATTGTGTCCTCAAAACATCCCTGGAAAGCAGATCAATATTGATGGGCTCTTCTGTGAAAAACAGGGAGGCATGGAGAGGTTAAGTGAAAACGAGCAGAGGTGGCATCACCACTGCATAACAAAATTTGGATTATTAAGGGAGCCAAGGCAGAGGCAAAGGCCGGTGGGCTGCTCTTTCCAGGAGGGCAGCATTTACGGAATGCAATGGGTCAGAGATTTCAGTCACCCTCTCAGCTACAGTGAAAAGCATATATTTCTTAAGCAACTGCATTTGGAAATTCTGACTGCAGCTCATAGCCCAGAACCACAGAATATATTTTTACTTCTTCTGAGTGTGGTTTAACCTCAGAGTAAAATTTTAGACCTGGAAAGGAAAAAAAGTACATCTGAATTCAGAAACCAGTATAATTCATTTGAATAATACTTCCTAGCAACAAATAAAGTAACAGGTACTCATTAAGCACCTATACTATTTCTGTTGTTGTTTGGTTGTTGTCAGTGGCTGCAAGGGACATGTGAGAAATAGAAGACCGTCAGCAGACTGAAGTTCTTCCCTCAGAGAGTGAATCATCTACTTGGGAGTGTAGGTAGACACTTTCTCATACAAGATAAATACCAGAAAAGACTCCATACAAGGTTTAAGTATAAAGTGACAAGCTCTGTTGTCCCGCTGCTTAGAGGAAAAGAATGAGAAAACTTGCATAGTGGGATGTGATCGAATTCCCATGTGAATATTACTAGTTGAATTTAAATTGAAAAGTACATTAGACATTCCCATCAATGGGAAATGCACTCAAATGGGAGGGCCAAAGAAGATGAACAGGAGAGAACATGAGGTAAAATTAGTAGGACAAATGGGGTTAAAGGGAACTAGGATGGTGGTGTTGCCATTATCAGATTATGATCACGTCAGTTTTGAACAACCTACACAGATAGGGCTTGCTAACTTGGGAACAGTGCTTCTACTCAGTTCTCATGTCCCTAGATACATCTAAGAGTTAGAGGGAAGCTAACAACAGATTAAGTGCTCTGGTGAGCACAAAGACAGAGTTGTATACTGAAAAGGGAGCCACATGTTGTAGCTACTAGACATACAAACGAAGTGGCCAAGCTGCTGGGTATGGTGGCACATGCCTGTAATCCCAGAGTTTTTGGAGGCTGAGGCAGGAGGATCACAAGTTTGAGACAAGCCTGGGATACTTATCAAGACCCTGCCTCAAAATAAAAAAAATAAAAAAATAAAAAGGGCCAAGGAAGTAGCTCAGTGGTAGAGCACTCCTGGGTTCAATCCCCAGTACCACTAAAACAAAACAAAACATAACAAACCCAAAGTGGCCAAGGTCTCCTTCTGTTTCAGAAATTAAGATGTTTGACTTAATATGCTTGTCAGATGGAATGGTACCCAACATATAGGGTGACTGAACTTTCCTCACAAAAGCATTTTGGATCCATTTTAGCACCTTTGCTAGTGTTCACTGCTATCCCAAATGACACATTCTTGAGCCACTTAACTCTCCATTCTTTCCTTGACAGCCTCAGGCTCACCTTTCCTTGTCTTGCAATCACTGCTGTTGTAGGAAACTTGGACAAGGGGTGGGGAAAGTTCGGTCACTGAAAACACACATTGTTCTGCACACAGTGGGTCAGCAGTGTTATTGTCACAGGTCAAAGGTGAACTTTACAACAAGCAACAGAACCACAGGGCTTCCCTAGATCTACATGTAAATTTCTTATTGGGAACAATAAAATTGAGAATTGAAAGTTGATTGAATTTTCCTCTAAAGAACATATTCTATGAAACAGAAAATTGACCATTGTTATCTCTTTTTAGGACATTTGGAAGAGACCACAATTATTCCCAAAGGAGCTGTCATGTTATAAGAAGTCTGTTTGTGACCCTGGCTCCTACAGCTTCAAGGTACTATAGTTTTGTCAATAACCTGGATGCTCCTTTACAGTCTAAGAGTTCATCTTTGAAATTTTCTAAGAGTATAAATGGCAAGTTATTATATGAATGTTACTTGAATTGATGAGTATATTAGAAACATACATCAGGAGTGCATGAACTCACAACAGGGTTGGCCAAAGGAGCTGAGCTGGAAAGAGTCAGTCTGTGGTAAATTAGGAAGACAGATGAAGATTAAAAGGAACCAGGATGGAGGTGTCTGCCATTATCTGAATCTGATTATATCTTTTTTAAGCCAAACTCCACTGATAGGTCTTGGTTCCACGGGGGCAGCACTTCGCAGACAAGCAAGCTTAGAAGTCATTTGGGAAGAAATATTTCTTACTCTGACATGAGCAGCTAGGTGGAAAAGATGAGCAGACATTTGCTTGGGGAGCAAGAGGTGCTGATCTTAATGCCCATTGTCTCCTAGAGATGATGATGTATTATATATACACATGGAATCACTGTAGCTGCATGCTATTTCCAGGGGGGGTCAGAGTACACAGACTTTATTTCCAAATGTCTAGTTTTCAACCTGGCTTTGTCTTAAAATATGTTTTGAATACAGCTCAGACAGGGAGGTTTTGGTCAAGCATGCAGTGACTAACCTTCAAGCACAGCAGAACACCAGGAGAGCAGTCTGACCTTTGCAGTAAAATTAATATGATGCTTACAATCTAACCTAGAGTCTATAGCCTTTATTCATGTGACAGAGTCACAAGAAAATTTAGCAGTGACTATTAAATTCCAGTTAAGCTCATCAGAGGAGAGAATTGAGGTTGATGCATTTCAGGACACTAGTGAATTGGCCGAATCACATGGGAAAGGAAAGGGAGTAGACTTCTAGGAATAAAGTGTAAGGGGCTAACTTGGAAAATAGTAGGCACTCAATGAGAAAAGATTCAGTGAATGAGGCAAAAGTATAAAACAAATCTGCTATCTGATACCTAGAAAGCTCTCCTCTGCTATTCACAGATGAAACTTCAAACTCTACAAGCTTCCCTTGCAGGGAAGCCATTTGGCATGTACTAGACATGCCATGATGAGGATAGAAGATGAGTGGGTTGGGGATGGTACAAGACGTGCCATCTTTCTGCATTACACTTCCCATTTCAACTGTTGGTAGGAAGTCTGGGGCAGAAGATTACAATTTAGAAACAAAGAAGCCAGCAGTGCATGGTGGCACACACCTGTAATCCTAGCAACTTGGGAGTCTCAGGCAAGAGAATCACAAATTTGAGGTTAGCCTCAGCAACTTAGCAAGACCTGGTCTCAAAAAATAAAAAAAGGGCTGGGGATAAAGTTCAGTATTAGAGCACCCCTGGGTTCAATCCCCAGTACTGGAAGAAAGAAAATACGAGAAAAAGAAAGAAAGAAAGAACAATATTGCAATGTGTATATATACACAGCATTTTCTTTATCTGTTTAAGAAAAGAGAAAGACAGACAAGAAGACAAATGAATACCAATGAATCAGGAAGGATGCATACTCCCCAAGGTAGTAAACAGAACCTCAAAAGAATACTGTTGAATTTGCAGAAAGCCTCTGTAACAGTAGTACCAACCATAGCACTACACAGGAAGAATCAGTGTTCCAGTTGTTGCACTTTAGCAAGTATATTATACACAAAAGTCTAAGACTGTTTGCAGTGGGAAATCCTGGTTGGTTTTATTTAGGCAATATAATAATGTACCTTTCTGAATCTGATATGTTTTATTTGAACATTCATTATAATGATTCATCTCTGCTGTTCTTTCTTTACCCATGATATTTGCATTCCATTAGCCAATATAATTCATAGAGGATGATAAGGGAATCAAAATTATCCAATTTTTTCCCATCATAGAAGTAGAAGGATTCCTGCAATGGCCTGCTTTGCATCATTCTACTTATTTCAATGAGTTTTTCTTAAATAGCAGGGTTTGTAGTATTATTTATCATTGCAGAGTCAGTACTCATTTAACATAACAGGGATAAACTAGTTTTGTCTAAGGAAATAAACCCCGTATTTGTTTCCCAAGAAATGAATAGTTCCTAATCTGGGGGAGTTCTTTCATGACGCACAAAGTAAGCTGACTTGTGCCTCTCTACGAGATACTTAGCACCAATATAATTCTCTAAATTGATATCAGATTTTACCTTGTATGAATACGCACTGGATGTCTGCAATATTCCCCCTGGTAGACTGTCAAAACTATGAGGGCAGGGATGGTGCCTAATATAATATTAAATCACTCCCCAGGATATGGCATATCAAATGAACACACAGCAGAGCTCTATCAAATTTTTATCGCTTCCAATCAGGCATTATCATAAATGCCTGACAGTAACACTACTTATTTTTTTTAAAGTAGAAATGCTTTCCCCAACTTCTATGAAAAAAGTATCTCAGGTTAATCTTGCTAATATTTTCCATATTAATTTCTTCTTTATCTGAACAATAAACTCTGCAAATGAAGCTTTAGGTAAATTTGTTGATTTGGCCTGCAAAACTAGCCACAAGTCATATAGATAATACCAAGGGACAACCAAAACAGAATTTGACACGGAAACTCAGCAATGAAGCAGGGTTTGGGAGACCCACTTGCTGTGCCAGTGGTAAATCCATTATTGTGTTTCTGGGGCAGCCTGGGGGAAATCGGGGGTGACAGTTTGGCTTATGTGACGTGATTATTTAGGAGCCTCTAAAAAGTGCCTACTTACCAACCAGTATGTAAGTTTTTTCAATTGATACAGCCACACAGTGCATACTGGATCAATATCAGCCTGGAGACTGGGGACCTACTTTTCACCTGAATATTCACCATAAGTTAGCTGATACTCCTACCTCTAGCTGTAGTCTCTTAAGAAATCTCTCTTAGGATTCAAGTAAATCTTTGTGATCAAAGTTATTCCTTATATTAAATTCAAAGGCAAAAAACTTTATCACAGAAGTCCTTCTTATTCTTCCTTCCCAAGGAGTAAACTGCTGATCACTTTTTATTTGTTAAACATGGTTTTTTTTCAAAGAAATTATTATTTAAAATTGTCTCCTACTTTGTTTTGAGCCTAAAAAGAAAAATAGATACTGATATCTATAGCCCCTACCCAGTTGGGTACCAAAGAAAAAAATAAAGGGCCAGGGATGTGGCTAAGTGCTTCTGGGTTCAATCCCTGGTACCAAAAAAAAAAAAAAAAAAAGTCATTTGTTATTCTGATCTAATGTCCAGGTCCCTGAGTGATAGCTCTACTCTGCCTCAAAAGCAATGGTTGCTTAGGTACCTTGCTGTCACCTAATCCCAAACTTCACATGACAACTTACCAGGGCTGTGATGCAATTAATTGTAAATGCTTATCTGCTGGGAGACTGGTTGGCTTCCATGGTCTTGATCTGGGTAAATCTGTCTTTGCTATTTAGTGTTTATTTTATAGGAGTACTAGTGAAATTAGTCAGAAAGTTGTATAGGATACATAGAAAGCTGGCAAGACCAGTAATTCCTGTTCTCTAGAGCTGATGGCTGAAGTCTGCTTATTGTGAGTAAATGCCACATGCAAAGTTTCTTGGGTCTGTGTAAAGGGTATATTGGAATCATAATTTCTGCCTGGAAGAAACGTCTAAGTAGTAATATCTGACATGAGGTGTTCATCATATCATAGTGCTGGCAAGTCAGATCTGAGATTTTCACTCAGTAATAACATTAAATGACCAAGTAGGAATTCTCAAAAGCATATATTTTTAAATGCTTAGGAGCATTATGTATACCTTATGGGAAGACATCTCACAGGTTGCAAACTGGACAGACAAAAAAAGTTGCAGTACACATTAATGAAAAGTTTCAAATAGCATGTCACATTGTAGTTCAGGCGTAGAGGGCCCACTGAAAGTCTTTGAGTTCCAAGGAAATATCTCAGAAACCATCTTTTTACCTGTTATCAACTGCAATATAAAAAGATCTCCAAAAGAGCAATATCCTTTTCCTCATAGAATTTTCTTGTAAAGCAGAGGTTAGTTTGGTAGGATCAATGCCTGTGGAATGCACTGAAAATAAGACTGGGAGTGTCCATGACATAGATCTCTGTCTTGCATGCCCAGTAGAAAAGACTGATTGGACAGTATAGGTTTCTCCAATTTTCATGGCTCTTCCTGCCTCCTGCTAAGCTGCATCAGCTTCAGACATGATGGTTAAAATGTCTTACCCAGGGATTTCACTTATGCAATAGATCAACCAAATATTTGTACATGAATATAAATGGTTGTTTATAAAGTACCTGAATTTTTTTGGTGGTGTGCAGGTGGGGGAATCGGGTGCTGGGAATTGAACTCAGGGGCACTTGGCCACTGAGCCACATCCCCAGTCCTATTTTGTATTTTATTTAGAGACAGGGTCTCACTGAGTTGCTTAGGGCATCACTAAATTGCCGAAGTTGGCTTTGAACTTGCAATCCTCGTGCCTCAGCCTCCCAAGCTGCTGGATTACAGATGAGCACCACCACACCTGTTGCACCTGAAGTTTCAGCAATAAGGGAGGAATCTGAATGTTTTATTTGATTTGCACCCTGCCAGACGCATATCATGCTGACACTAGAAAAAGTGCTCTTTTCAATAAGATTTAGTCCCATTTTCCTTTTCCTCCCAGTCTCTCTGTCATGACTGGAAGAAGAATAAGACTTTGATTTTTTACAATGATTTAGGGTCTGTGAGTTGGCTCTTTCTTCCCTTGCTATGTGACCAAATTCAAAGAAGCAACTGTATAACTACTATGGAAATTAATTCTTTTCTAAGGAATGTAGAACTTTTGTTGTAAGCCAAAATGAAGAACTAAGTCCTCTGACTTGATCTCAAGAGATTCTCCAGGTTGAGGGGAGCGTTGGGCTGGTGGCTAGGTTTGCTCACAGGAGCAGCAGGAAATCAGAATATTGTTTTGTGTTTCCTCTATAAGTAGAAGTACTAGAGTAGGAAGGATAAGGTGGGTAAAAGGAAGGCAATGGAAATAAGATGGTAACCATGTTAACAGGTGCAAAGTATACAGCACAAGACCTGATGGGCATGCCTCTACATATAGCTACCACTTAATGAACACCTCCTGGGTGCTAATTATTGTACCAAGCATTTTCTCTTTGCAACAACCTCTGAGGAAGGTATTATTATGATTCTAATTTTATGAAAGAGTGAAATGAGTCTCAGAAGTTTAAGGAACTTTCTCAAACTTTTCACAACTAATAAAGAATGGGGCCAAGATTTGAAGCTAATACTTACTTTTGGCCCTAGGTGTCAAACATTATATTTGGTAGATTACTTATGCCTAACCCACACAACATCCTTTTTAAAATTCTGTTCTTCTTAGTTATACCTGACAGTAGAATGCATTTTGGCAGGTTATACATACATAGAGTATAACTTATTCTATTAAGATCCCACTCTTGTGGTTGTACATGATGTGCAGTTACCCTGGTAGTGTATACAAATACAAGGCTTGGAAAGTTATAATCTATTAATTCTGTCTTTTATATTCCCCTCCTCCTCCCTTTCCTTTGGTTCCCTTTGTCTAATCCAATGGATTTCTATTATTCCCCTTCCTAACAGCCTTTAATTTGGGCTAGCATCCACAAATAACATTCGGCATTTGGTTTTGGGGGATTGGCTTATTTCATTTAGCATGATAATCTCCAGTTCCATCCATTTACCGACAAATGCCATAATTTCATTCTTCTTTATGGCTGAGCAATTTTCCCTTGTGTATATAATACCACATTTTCATTATCCATTTGTCCTTTCAAGACACCTAGTTTGTTTCCATAACATTCTTGAGTTGCAGGTATAATATTTTCATTTACTTTTTATTTTAACTGTATTTTTAAAAATATTGGTACATAATAATTATTCATAATAGTGGGATTCATTATGACATATATGCAAATACAATACACATACATGATTTCATCAATTTCATTACCCAGTCCCCCCTTTTGCCCTCCCATCTTCTCTCCCACTGGTACTCTCCCTTGTATTCCCTATTTTCATGAGGTCCTTTTTTTTTCTCTTTGACTACAACGTACGAGGGAAAACATATAATCTTTGACTTTCTGAGTCTGGATTATTTCTCTTAACCTAATGCTCTTCAGTTCCATCCATTTTCCATACTCAATTGTGTATATATACCACATGTTCTTTATCCTTTCATCTGTTGACATATACCTAGGTTGTATAACTTGGCTGTGATGAATTGAGCTACTATGTATACATGGGTATACATGTATCACTTTAGTATGCTGACTTTAGTTCTTCTGGATGAATAACAATGAGTGGCATAGCAGGGTCATATGTTAGCTCCATTCCTACTCTCTTGAGTAACCTCTATGTTTTTTTTATTGTAAACAAATGGGGTACAACTTGTTTCTCTGTTTGTACATGAAGTAGAGGCATACCATTTGTGTAATCATACATTTACATAGGGTAATGGTGTTTGATTCATTCTGTTATTTTTTTCCTTCCCCCCACCCCTCCCACCCCTCTTTTCCCACTGTACAGTCCCTCCTTCCTCCATTCTTGCTCCCCTCCCACCCCCCATTATGTGTCATCATCTGCTTATCAGCGAGATCATTCGTCCTTTGGTTTTTTGAGATTGGCTTATCTCGCTTAGCATGATATTCTCCAGTTTCATCCATTTGCCTGCAAATGCCATACTTTTATTATTCTTTATGACTGAGTAATATTCCCTTGTGTGTGTGTGTGTGTGTGTGTGTGTGTGTGTGTGTGTGTGTGTATATATATATATATATATATATATATATATATATATATCACAGTTTCTTTATCCATTCATCAATTGAGGGCATCTAGGTTGGTTCCACAATATGGCTATTGTGAATTGAGCAGCTATGAACATTGATGTGGCTGCATCTCTGTAGTATGCTGATTTTAAGTCCTTTGGGTATAGGCCAAGGAGTGGGATAGCTGGGTCAAATGGTGGGAGGAACCTCTATTCTGATATCCATACTGGTTGTTCTAATTTAAAATTCCACCAAGAGTGGATAATAGTTCTTTTTTCCTCACATTCTCACCAGCATTTATTATTATTTGTATTCTTGATGACTGCCATTCTGACTGGAGTGAGATGGAATCTCAGTATAGTTTTTATTTTTATTGCCCTGATTGTTAAAGATGTTAAACAGTTTTTCATAGATTTAATGGTCATTTGTACTTCTTTTGAGAAATGTCTCCTTAGCTCATTTACCCACTGATTGATTGGGTTATTTCGTTTTCTGGTATTAAGATTGAGTTCTTACATATTTTGTATTTTAATCTTTTGTCAGAAGAGTAACTGTCCAAGATTTGCTCCCATTCTATAGGCTCCTTCTTCACACTATTGTTTCATTTGACCATACCATTTATAGTTGAAGACATGGAGTTCAAAGAATTTAAGCAATTTGACTAGCATCACACAGTAATAAACAGTAGAGTGAGCATTCTAGCCCAAATTTGCTTTCAAAGCCCATGCTGTCAAGCACCAAACTCTGTCACTTCTACTGTAGTATGATGTTGTTTAGCTATTCATCAAATCTCTGTTTCCATTCTGACTGGAACAGTGAAGGCGGATAGAGGGCAGAGTTGAAGGTAACATATGAGGCCATGAGAGGTTGCACAGTTGAGCTGGAACCACATCTATTTTCTCTTGGGTGTGATGTTAAACAGATTTATTGGTCATTTGTACTTCTTCTTTTGAGAAATATCTGTTTAGTTCATTTACTTATTGATAGATTGGGTTATTGCATGATATGGGAAGGGGGACAAAAGATATGGTGAGATAAGGAGCTATGGTGGATATGAGGTATTCCCCCAAAATTCCTTTGTTAATACAGGAATATTCAGAGGTGAAATGATTAGATTATGACAGCTGTAACCTAATCAGTCAATGGATCTATTTGATGGATTAATAATTTGAAAGGAATATTACTTAAGCCTAGTTCTTATCCCAAAGCTGGAAAGTGGCAGACTGGTTGAGCATGGGGTATGGCTGCACAGAGCCTGCCATGCCAGTGTGGACTTGAGGTACAGTGAGCCAGGGCCAAGGCAAACCAGTATGTACAACCTGTCACACCCCCAGCAGCCCAGTCCAGGCCTGGTGCAGACTCTCACTCTACACAGTGCCTCAGCCCAGAACTCCCAAGCATCCATTATCTTATAATCTTGACCTCCTGCTTCCCAAGGAGTAGCAGGAAAATGGAAGTCAGGAAAACAACAATGGAGATCGTAGGGCTAACCAATAGCATTGGAACTTTCCCCAACCTCTGATTAGCATAAATTTGGATCAATAGTGTTGACCCAGATGCTATAAAAACCCCTAGACTAGCACATTTAGGTGGCAAACCCTCTCATGTCCCCTCTCACTCTTCATGAATTCCATTTCTATTCATACTTGAATAAATCCTATTCATATACTCATTCATCTGTGGATTTCATTATTCAAATTCGCAAGACCAGAACCCAGAAAGAAGAAATTGGCAATAAGCTGCTGTGTATAGCCCACCATTAAGTGCTACAACATGTTACTATATGGTAATGGAGAAGAAAAGAGTTTTCTTGGCTACAGAGGACTGCAGCTTACACATACCCCACCTGCTAGAAAAAGTGGAGAAACTCCAGTTTCACTAGACTGGAAAGGAACTGCAGGAACATGGGGCATGGCTGGAGGAGGTATTTCACTGGCAGTTTGCCCCTGGGGGTAATATTCTGTCCCCCTGGCTCCTTCCTCTTGCTGCTTCCTGTATACCATGAGTTGAGCATCTTTCCTCTGTCGCATCCTTCTACAATGATGTTCCACCTTGCCTCAAGCCCAGATCAATGGAGTTGGCTGACTATGGACTGAGAACTCTGAGACTGTAAGCCAAAATAAATTTTTCCCCTGCTAAGTTGTTCTTGTCAGCTATTTTGGTCACAGTGATGAAAAACTGACTAACATATAAGGGTAACTGATTGCTATCCTCTCACCACCAAATTACAGGGGCATGAGAGATGACTCATAACATGAGTTTGAGCTTGGAGATAACATTATCAAGATTGTTACTTTTACCTAAGGTCTATTACCTAAGTTGAGTCGGTATGCCAGTTATCAGTTTATTATCTCTTAGCTCCAAATTAACCCTTGTTGCCTGCTCTGTGATAAAAGTTCTGGACCCTTTAAATACTTTTTCCTTTGCCAATGGGCATAATATTAAGCTGTGTCAGTACAGGGTACTACAAAGACATTTTATGAGGAAGGGGGTTTTCTTTCTGGTTCCACTGTACTGGTATGTTCAGTGAACTCATTTGCAATGCTCCTGCAGAGCAGGTACCCAGCTTTCCCAGTAGTCAATTCCAATGGCTCACATGGCTTCCCCAGCACCAGGTTCCTACAGTGCACACAATTTTTCAGATATGCAGTTCTATAGTATATGAAGATCAGCAATATCCAGCAGTCAAAAGCTTCTCCCAGTACTCTTCCCTCAGATCATCTTATACTAGAACACCTGTGGTAACATACATCCCTGTAATTGGATTTCCTTGGCACTATAGTTGGTGAATTTCCCAAAGTTGCACAGGGAAGAATTCCAGAAACTTCTGCTGGTACAGTACTACAGTAATTTCTCTGCTATCCTTGGGTATTCTAGCTCGGCTGTAGGCAGAGTGGCTGCACCTTATATCTGTTAGTCCTACATTCTTTGTAGCTCCCTTTGCTTCTTACTAGTTATTCTCATGTTAAAGTTAACACTTCTTAAACTTTCTCTGTTCAAATTCCTGTGAAGTTTCTCTACTGATTTTTCCCAGACCAACAGAATTAATTCCTCTTCTCACATCTTGAAGTTCTGAAAGGTATTTCTAAGGTAAAGGAATGCTTCTCAGAGAGGAGTGCAGGTAGGAAGGATGGCTTTTTCCTAAAACAAGGTGCAAAGAGGAAAGAGGATCTTATTCTTCAGGAGGCAGGGGAGGATTTCTCTGTCTTGGTTTCTGAAGTGCTAGGGATTAAACCCAGGGTCTTTTACATGCTAGATAAATAGTCTGCCACTGAACTTTCTCCCTAAACTTTTTAAAAACTTGAGACAGGGTCACACTTAATTGCCCATATTGCCCTTGAACTTGTGATCCTTCTGCCTTAGCCTCCCAAGTAGTTGGGATTGCAGATGTGTACCATCCTTCCTATATTCTGTCTAGGATTTTAATTTAAGAAAATGATTTAGAACATGTATGACTTCTTGGGCACTGGAATTCTTGCAAAGGGGAGGAAAGAACTTGCTAGAGGAAAGGCAAGTATAGTCTGAGGATTGTCTGAGTCATTGCTTTCAAAGTGCTCATGATCGTTCCTAGTTCAAACAGTGCTTGAAGTTATACAGCCCGTGTCGTCCAAGGGAGAAATGAATATTTGTAGTGAAAAGTTCAGAATGACCACTATCTTTTAAAAATGACCAATAATGAAATCAAAATCCCTATGAGTGCCAAAAGAACTCTTCTTCAAACTCAAGCTCATGTTTCCTCCACTACAAGAGATCGACTATTTTCCCTCTTTTCTATCATGTCTTATCATGGACATGTATACAGAAATTTTTAGAAAGCTTAAAATGTACGAGTTTGGGGGGAAAATCAGAACCTCTGAAACCTCAGGTTAGAAATTAAGTGTTTAGGGTTTGCACATTAAGATGTTTTTCAAGTACCACAAGGAAAACTGTTTTTGTTTTTTTTTTTACCAGTGACAGAACACCATCATCATTTTTATATTACTCATGGATTTGTGCAGCTGAATTCTCCTTGAATAAAATATTTTCCAAAATGTTTGTCGTTAATTAACCACTACCTTCCCACTGATTTGTTCTCACTACATCTCCATCCCCTCAACCCCAGACTATCTCATACTAAAATACTGTTTCCTCAGAGCTAAATGAATGCAAAATGGAAGGAAGTAGTTAAATAGTAAAGAATAAAGAAATGTAAATCTCAAGGTCTGAAAATCAACTAAAATGTTCCTTATGCATGATACAAATTCATCTTTGGAGTATTTAGGAAGCATTGGCCAAGATCAAATTTAGACACACTAAAAGCTTCATAGCTAATCAGACAGCCTGTTCAATTGCTAGGAAGTTTCTTATACACACCTCCCATGTTTTAGAGACCTCAGAACAATAACAACTGCATTTAGAGCCATAGGAGCTTCCAGTGAAAGGGGTTTAGATAGAGTAACCTGTGATACCTATGGTCTTTTAGGGGCTTCCAGGTATCCCTCTGAATCATCCAGGGCATCATGTGTTCATGTGTGAGTAGAATGTCCCAATCAGCACAGGTGAAGAAGAGAAGTTTGAATGATTTTACATAGAATTATTCTGCTAGAAAACTAACCAATTGCAATTTCAGAAAATTAGTTCAACTATCAGGTCTGCTTCCCTTCCTATGTATGTTCCTTCCAATCTTGGCCCTGGTCCAAGTTCCTGGAAACCTTCACTAGCCTTTCCTTTGTTCCTCTGTCCCCCACATATATGTATGCATATACACACAGAGAGATCATGTAACCAAACATGGAATAGGAAAGGAAGCATTGCTTTTTCTTTGATGTGACCAAAATATCTAACAAGAACAACTTTGAGGAGGAAAAGTTTATTTTGTTTCACAGTTTAGAGATTTCAGTCCATGGTCAGCTGACTCCATTGCTATGGACCTATGATAAAGCACAACATCATGGTGGTATGGCATGGCAGAGGAATGCTTCTCAGCTCATGGCAGCCAGAAACTAGAGAGAGGGAGGAAGGGACCAGGAACAGATGTAATAACCACAGCCATGACTCCAATTACCTACTCCTCCAGTTATGCTTCTCTTGCCTATAATTACCACTCAGTAGTTCAATCAGCTATCAAAGGATTAATTCATCTGCTGGATTAACTCATTAATGAGGTCAGAATGCTGATCACTGCCTAAAAGCACCACCTCCTCTGAACCTCACTGCATTGGGGATCATGCTTTCAAGACATGAACCCTTGGGAGAACATTCCAAATCCACACCATAACAGCTTCAGAGCAGTTGGATGTCTTATACTACAGTAGCTGGTGGTGGTAGGTAGAATAGGTGACATATTTAGAATAAGATATATACCATGTTTGTACAAATAAGTCAAAATATATTCTACTGCCATGTATAACTAAAAAGAACAAATTAAAAATAATTTAAATAGAATAGGTGAGATGTAAAAGTTTGTTGCTCCAGTAAACACTTCCAAAAAGGTCAGATGCTTAAGACCAGGGGTTGCCAAAAAATAGTGCATACTTGCCTTCAATTTCAAAACAGGAATCGTTTCTTTGTTACTTCCATTATGATTGCATACTAGAGCACGAATTTTTACCCAGAGTGGCTGTATGGTCTGGCATGAAGAACTGATGTTGATAGGAGGAATAGCTTTAGTATTTAAGGGATTTAGGATAAAAACCTGGATCTGACTTCCAGGTTTGCCACTATCCATGAACAACTAACTTAACCTCTCTGAGTTCTTTTTTTTAAAATCTTCAAAATGGTTATAATAATATATGAATTACAGGATGTTATGAAGAGAAACTAGAATAATAAAGTTTCTGGCACACAGCAGAATCTCAATATGTATTAACTACTATTATTTCAAAAGTATTATTTCCTAAAACACACAAATTCATAATACCCTCTATTGTCTCGTTCTCTTTTGTCAGTTTTGGAGGTATGGACAGAGGAACTATTTCCGGGGAGAAGAGATGTGATCCACACAAATGTTCCCAACTGATTTTTGACAAAGATGAAAATCAATTCAGTGGTTTTCCACAAGTGCTGCTGAGGTGACTGAACATCTTTCACAGGGTGAAGAGGTGGGGAGTGGTAGTTTCTTGGCCTAAGTCATATATTTATATACAAAATTAATTCAAGTGTAAAATGATATCCCTGATGAATATAGATGCAAAATATCCTTAACAAAATGTTAGCAAACTGAATCCAATGGCATATTAAGGGAACCACACACCATGATCTTGTGGGTTATATCCCTGGGATGCAAGGAAAAGTTCAATATATACAAATCACTAACTGTGATACACCACTTAACAAAGAAAGAAAATCACATGATGTCTCAATAGATATAGAAAAAGTGTTTAACAAAAATTGATACCCTTTCATGATATATTAAAAAAACTCTCAACAAACAAGAAGTAGAAAGGACCTCAACATATTAGCTATAAAAACAAATCCAGTGTTAACACTGCATTAAATGATAAAAAACTGAAATATTTTCCTCTAAGGTTAGGAACAAGGCAAGGATTCTTACTCTCAATACTTCTACTTAACACAGTACTGGAAATCCTAGCCATGGCAATTAGGAAAAAAAGAAAGAAAGAAAAAGAAAAGAAAAGAAAAGAAAAGAAAGAAAGAAAGAAAGAAAGAAAGAAAGAAAGAAAGAAAGAAAGAAAGAAAGAAAGAAAAGAATAAATAAATAAATAAAAAGCATCCAAAAAGGAAAGGAAGAATAGAACTATCCCTATTTGCAAAGGACATGTCTTTGTATATAGAAAACCCTAAAGACCTGATTATAAAAGCTGTTAAAATGAATGAACAAACTTAATAAAGTTGCAGGATACTAAATCAAAATACAAAAATCAGTTCACTATTAGTGTATGAATTATCTAAAAGAGAAATTGGGAAAACAATTCCATTTACAATAGCACCAAAAAGTATAAAACACTTAAAAATAAACTTAACTAAGGAGATGGAAGGCCTATATAATGAAAACTAAAAATGTTGTTGATAATAATTAAAGAAATTAAAATATATTCCATGTTCACAGATTGGAAGACATAATATTGTCAAAGTGTCCATACTACCTAAAGTAATCTACAGACTCAACACAATCTCTATCAAAATAGCAATGACAGTTTTTACAGAAATAGAAAAAACAATTCAACAACTCACATGGAACATAAAAGACCATGAATAGTCAAATCAATCTTGAGTAAAAAGAAGTAAACTGTAGGCAACATACTTCCTGATATAAAAATGTATTACAGAGCAGATCCAAGATGGTGAACTAGAGGGAAGCTGCATTCCTTGTCACTCTGTGACAAGCAGAGGAAATACTGTTCCTCTGTGAAGCAAGCATTGCTGCCTACCAATGCCCTGCTGTTTACCCTCCATTTGTCCACCTTGATCACAGGCTGTCTGCCAGCATATTGTCCACGTTTTAAGCACAGATCACTCATGACCACTGCCTATTTTCTGCCACTTGCCTGTTTGACCACCTCTAGCCTGCCTGCCTGCCTCCTGACATCCTCCCACTGATCACATGCCATTAGTCTGCAGACTGCCCATAGACCACCAGCAGATTGCCTGCTGCTGCCTGGAAGTCCATTGCCACAGTACCCACAAGTTTGTTTACATGCAGCCGCCATCTTGGGACACCAGCCAGGGCCTGCACGTTTGCCACCGCAACCCCTGCCATCTTGAGGCATGGTCACTTCAGTCTGGGGACACTGGCCAAGGCCTGGAAATATATTGTTGGGATACCTGCAGATCTGGCTGCACCTGAGGTCTTTCTGCTAGGTGTGCTAGTGGCTGCCCTCTGGCTGCCTCTTTGTGTGAGCACATCCCTGGTAGTCTCTCTGAAAGTTGACAGGGCATTGAGATCTTAGAACTGCAGCAAGGCAAAACCTGGGGAAGCTGAAGCCCAGGTCCATCAGATTACAGCTGGGTTTGTGTGGGCCATTCTGTGTTTGGCAAGCCTGTGGAAAGTTGGAGATTAGGGGCAGTTCCCAGGGGGGAGAACAGGTTGGAGAAACTGGAGAAAACCAGGCTCTCTCCAGCTCAGTGAGTCCTAGTGTGCAGTGATAGAAGGGGCCAGCTACAACAAGTGGGAAGACTGGAAGAAGGTGTGATGGCATCTTGCTATTGACTCACCCACCCAACTGGTCTGGCACCCACTGGACTGGAACTAACATCAAACTATAGACAATCCCATCTATTGGCAGAGACAGGAAGCTGAGAAAAATTTTGAAAGCCAATGGAAGCAACTGTTCAATTTTCCATTGGGACTTTTTTCCCCCCTCTCTCTCACACCTCTACCATCTTTGAATCCAAATATTTTTCATGCATCAATTTATTGAGGAATGAAATACCTGAATAGTATATTACAGTTTTGTTTTATGTTATTGTATTTTTAATTTTTAAAAAATCTGCATATATTTTTTCTCTCAACTACCTGTCTCCCTGTATTCTCTTTCTCACTTCTCTCATACTAACAACCAACCTCTATTAATTCCTCCCTCGCTTTTACTATAAATTTTTACCTCTACCTTCTGTCCTTCTCCCTCATAAACATCACATCTTACACTACTTCCTTAGCAAAATTACTATTAATATTGGAGACAATAATTGAACACACTATTTCTGTTTATTGTGACAAAACTGTAGATGCTTTAATAGAAGCTAATTGGTTTAAGGTTGTATATTGTTTGTATTGGGTGTTGTTAATATTGGTCAACCCCTTAAAGGTGAGGTACTGGAAGCCTTTAGAGACACTATAAGACTATAGGGTAGAAAATGTACTGCCTCAGATCCATACTACTAGATGGGAAGACACACAAACAACATGAAAATACAAGGGAAAAAAGTGCCCCAAACAAACCAAGATGTTCCAACAATAGAATCCATAGACGAAGAGTAAAAGAAATGTCAGGAGTTTAGAAAATACATAGTTAGACTGATCTTGAAATAAAGAATGGTATCAGAGAGAAAATACAGGAAGTGAAAGATCACTTCAATAAAGAGGCAGAGATTATAAAAAAGGAATCAAGGAGAAATCCTCAAAATGAAGCAAACAATAAACCAAATTAAAAGTTTAATGTAAAATATCACCAACAGGCTAGACCACTTAGAAGACAGAAACTCAGACAATGAAGTCAAAATATATATTTTTGAAAATAAAGTTGACCACACTGAGAAGATGGTAAGAAACCACGAACAGAAATTCTAAGAAATATGGGATAACATGAAAAGACCAAATTTAAGATTTATTGGAATAGACAAAAGCACGGAAATACAAACCAAAGGAATGCACAATCTTTTCAATGACATAATATCAGGAAATTTCCCAAAGCTAAAGAATGAAATGGAAAATCAAGTACAAGAGGCTTTATGCACCACAAATGTACAAAATTACAAAAGAACCACACCAAAGCACATTATAATGAGAATGACTAACATACAGAATAAGAATAGAATTTTAAAGGCTGCAAAAGAAAAAAAATGAAATAACATATAGGGGGAAACCGGTTTGGATTTCAGCTGATTTCTCAATCCAGACTCTCAATGCCAGGAGGTCCTGGAATAACATATTAAACTCTGAAAGAAAATGGATACCAACCAAAGATTTTATATCCAGCAAAATTAAGCTTTGGATTGAAGATGAAATAGAAACCTTCCATGATAAATAAAAGTTAAAAGAATTCACAACTAGAAAGCCTGTACTTCAGAACATTCTTAGCAAAATATTCCATGAGGAGGAAATGAAAACCAGAAAAGGGAGGAACTACACTTAAGGAGAAACTAAGTCAAGTTAAAAACCAAAATTAAACCAAAATGACTGGGAATACAAATAATATCTCAATAATAACCCTGAATGTTAATCATGTACACTCATACAGACATTACTACCCTATATACATATATGATTATATTACTGGTGTAACTCAGCACCATGTTCAGCCAGAGGAATGAGAAATTATGCTCCATTTGTGTGCAATGTATCAAAATACATTCTACTGTCATGTATAACTAAGTAGAAAAAATTAAAAAAAGTAATAGAACCCAAAAAAGAAAATGTATTACAAAGCTAAAGTAATAAAAACAATATTGTACTGGCATAAACACAGGCATGTAGACCAAAAGAACAGAGCGGGGATCCCAGAAATAAATCCATGTACATACACATGGTCAACTGATCTCCAACAGGGTTAAAGAACTCACAATGAAGAAAAGCATAGTTTCTTAATATGTGGTGTTGTGAAAACTGAATATTCACATGCAAAAGAATAAAATTGGTCTCTTACACCAGACACAAAAATCAACTCAAAGTGGTCTAAAGACTTAAAACAGGAAACTATAAAACCCCCAAAAGAAAACACAGGGAAAAGCTTCTTGATGGATTCATGTATGTTATGCCAAAAACACAGGTAATAAAAGCAAATATACACAAATGGCATTACATTAACTAAAAAAAAAGTTCTGTACAGCAAAGGTAACAATCAACAGAGTGAAAAGTCAACCAATAAAATGGGAGAAAATATTAGCAAACCATATAAGAGTTAAGGGATTAATCTCCAAGATATGTATGGGACTCTTATAACTTAATAGCAACAGAATTAATATCCTGATTTTTAATGGGCTGAGTAATAGACATTGCTTCAAAGAAAGCACAAAAATAGCTAACAGATACATGAAAAATGCTTGATGTCTGTTATTATCAGGGAAATGTAAATCAAAATCACAATGAGAAATCACTATACACCTACCAGAATGGCTAAAGTTTTTTCTTAAAAAAGTGACAACACCAAAGGCTTATGAGGATATGGAGAAATCAAATCACTCATATATTGCTGGTGTAAATGTGAAATGATATTGTTATTCTGAAAAAGTGTGGCTGTTTTTTTAACAAATTAAATATGCAAATACAAAATTACCCAGCAATTGCACTTCTGAGTATTTATCCCAGAGAAATGAAGAAGATTTGCTTTCATTCAAAATCTTCTACATGGGTATATATAAGTATCTTTCTCCCTAATAACAAAAAAATTACTGGGAAAAATCCCAGTGTTCTAAACAGGTGAGTGATTAAATTATATAGCACAGCCATAAGCTAAAATATTACACAATCAACTACTGATAAACACAATTACCCAAATTAATCTCTAGAGAATTATGCTGAATGGAAAAAAATAACCCAGAAAGGGTACATACTGTATTTATGACTCCACTTCTATAATATTCTTGAAATGCCATAATTCTAGAAGTAGAGAATAGATTAGTAGTCAGTGGAAGGTGTGGGGGCAACATGAGGAATCCTTGTGGAGATGGAACTGTTCTGCATCTTAACTGCACTGATGGCAATATTCTGGTTGTAACATGTGTTAGTTTGGCAAGATGTTTCTTGGTAAAGAGTATATGGGCTCTCTCTGTATGATGTCTTCCAACTGCCTATGAATCTTCAAGTATCTCAAAATTTAGAAGTTTAATTAAAAGGAAGGGAAAAGTATGTGGATAGACAGAAGGAGCAAAGCAGAGATAGTTCCTGGTGTTTGCAATGCAGTTCAGATATATGTGTCTGATTAGAGCAGAGATTCTGACTTGGCAGGATAATTCAGTGTGCTGCAGAGATCCCCCTGTTGTAGGAAAGCAAGGCAGAGTTTTCCAGCAGAGAGAGTACTTGCTCCTCTCACTGGGACATTAGTTATTGCTCTCACAAATTTGGAAACTGTGAGGTATTATCACACAATTAATGACGGGTAGGGAGTGCTGTGTTAGAGACAGAAGTAATAGAGTTCAGGCAAGACCTCCAAGCAGCTCTGTTACTGGGACCAGGGCTGCTGCTGCATAAGTTGGTTTAGAGATAATTTAATCAGGGTGAATCTCAAGGGAAACAGGAGTATTCTTTTGCTCAGGCTCTGAAGAATATGCGAGCAGGGCATATGACAGCTTTGTGTCAGAATACAGCATTGAGAAGGAAAAGACAGGCCTGAGAATGGAACAGAAGAAAAGACTGAGGATCACAAGCTTGACATGAAAAAAGCAGAAATTTCTCTGCCTTTCTGTGTCTGGGTAATTGGGAATCAATTTACCTATCATGGATGCCATGCAATACTCAGGCAACTTGGAAGAAAAGTGTTGGGTAAAGATCAACTGAGTGTTGACATCTCATTTTTGAAGGTTAACTGTTCACTCACGAATGATTGTGCAGAATATTAAAGACCAGGCTCCTTTTCCATACAGATGATGGATCTATTGGGAGAATGCATTCAGGCCATTGGCAAAGTATTTTCAATGGACATGATAGTCTTTCTTGCTCTCTCTTATTCAGTGATGTCATTAAACATTGGATTAACACTGATTTTCAGGCTTCCACATACACTATCATCCTGTTCAGCAGATCCACTGAAAACATACAAGTGATCTACTACAATCACCAGAGTTACCTGGAGTCAGGTGAATACCCAATTGTGTCCGAATTAGGACATTCTAATACAAAGTGAAAATCCCACTCAGGTAATGCCTGCTATAACAATCAGGATTTGACAGTTTCACAGGTGCAGTGCAAAGATATCTCCACCTTTGTGCCCATTTCCCATCTTTCCTAAAGCTCCAGTGGCAGACAGGAGAATTTTGGGCTTCAGAGCACATTTTGTGTTTAGCCTACTTTTAGAGAGCACAGCACCTTCCTACCATTCCCACCTTCTCTCCTGGCTGCTAGCTCTATTATCTCTATCAGAAATTTGATCCTGCTAGTAGCACTGTGGGATTTTTTTGTCTATTTTTTAAACAAAGGCTTCCAGTTTCCTTTGGGCCATTATGTTCTCCTGAAGCAGAGCTTTGCCATCAGTCATTAATATTTAATGTGACTAGAAGCTTTCACAAAAACCTATTGAGATGCACATGCTTTAAGTGGCAAAGCTGTTATTTAATGATCTCAGGTGGGTACACTAATTCAACCTACGTGTGAGGGAAGGTGACCTCTTGGTCCTTCTAGCTCTGTGTCTACATTAATATAACAGAAACCTCTGGCCATTTAGGAAAATATTCTTTTGCCATAGAAGACAGGGCTGAAGGATTTCTTTTGGTGTCATAAAAATAATTGATGATTTCTAAAAGACTGAAGAAGTGTGAAAGTTGGATGTATGATAAATATCTATTATAGCATTTCTATAAGAAGAAAATAAACTAGAAATAGTTCATCTTTCCAATAATATTGATTAAATAAATTAAATTATATATTTATATAATGGAATACTTTGTAGCTAGTAGGAGTGATGATGTAACTCTATGTTTACTGATGTGGAAAGATGCCAAGATACATTAATAAATGAAAAAAATCAAGTTATAAAATAGTATGTACAATATGATTCAATGGCTTTAAAAATGGATACACTAGCAAAAAGTCAGAAAAGGGATACATCAAAATATTAATAGAGATTCTCATTGGGTGTTGTAATTGTGGGTGATTTTTCACATCTTTCTTTACTGTCTAAATTTTTAATGAGCATACATAGAAAATTATTTCATTTAAAAAAGTCTATGGGATTGGATAGCTAAACAACTCAAATGTTACTTTTACATGAAATTTCAATCCAAACCACTTTTGTATTTCCATTCAAGTTCCAGTTTTCAATCTAGATTGGAGGCTTATAAATTTTATGTAAAGGGGTGGCAGGAAAAAGGACAATAAAAATGAAGAAATACTTTAAAAACCCAAAATACAAAACAAGAAAGAAGAAGTAAAGAAAACACACATACATACATGGGGCTTGCAGACCTTAAGCATTTTAGGCTTTGTTACCTATATAGTATTTGTTGTAACTGTTCACTCTGCTCTTTTAATGCTAAAGGAGCATAGACAATATGAAAACAATTGACATAGTTATGTTTTAATAAAAAATTACTTTTAAAAATGGGCAGTGGACCAGACTTCATTCAGGGGCTGTACTTTACTGGCCCCTGTTCAAGAGTGTTAAATAAAGGAGACTAACATCCCAAACTTGAGGATTAAGTTGGTTTCCTTTCCTGTCCTGGCTCAACACAGGTAGTATTACTAGTTCCTGTTCTCCAGAGTTGAGGCAGCGATGGTTTGGAGACATCACTGGAACAGGCCATCTTTTGGCTACTTGAGAATTTTCTTACTCCATACTGAGCCTTTATCTAGGCTACACTGTCCAACAAAGTAAGCCATAGCTCTGCCATAGATAAAGCTATGGTGACAGAAGCCACAGTGATTCAAAAGGGTTTAAGAATGGGCAATTTAACCAGTGAGTAACCTTAGTTAGAATCAGAAAGTCCGAAAGAATTAGTGCTTCTGTCACCCAACATATGTACACACTCCTTAAATCACTTTTCTAAAGAGATGGGTTATTATAGTATATCCCCTGGAAAGCTTTTAAGGAGTTTTAAAATACTCAAAGTCAGCCTACTTTAGGAGGTTTTAAAAACTTACATAGCTGAAGCAAAGTAGTTGGGCACTTCATGTCAAAGACAGCACCCCAGATTCCCAGAACAGCAGTGGAACTAGGTTGACAGTGGGAATTTACTTCATTCTTTTGCCTTAAGTTACAATCAATGGCACAGTTTCTTAAAGTAGTTCACTTGATGTGTCCAATCCATAAAATATATTTTCTACCCCATCTCTTCAAAGTAAGGAGGGTTAAACTATGGCATGTGCCTGCCATGTGGGCGCATGTGTACACACACATACACACACTCACACATGCACACTTCTGAAATACTTCCAAATTATGTAGCTTCCAAATCACCCAAATCCTGCCATCTAAAATATTAAATCACATTTAATGTTCTGGCCACTCAATGTAGCCACCTATGAATAGAATATATTAGGCTCAGTTTCCAGGGATCCAGAGCCAACTACTCAGCATTCTGGGCTACATTAGTACCAGATGTCCTAAATTCCTAACCTGGGAAATTCTGAAATATAGCACTAAATATTTGCCAATAGAATCTCACAACTGCAAGGACTTACAGGCATCCTAGGGTACTTATAAAGCAGCCTACAACAAGCAGCCATTCAGAAGAGTGGGACATGGGTAGAAGGTAGAGCTAAGGTGGGCAAAAGAAAGGGAAGTGGGACAAAATCTTTAAGAGAACCAATAAAAGTTCAAAGGACAGTATATTAAATGTTCAAAATGGCTATGAAATGGAATCAAGGTGCTGGGTAAGGTAAGTGTGATTTAAGGGCAAAAGAGAAGACCAGACAGGGAACAGACATGCTGCTTGTACTGTGGTTTCTATTTGATAGAGGCAGGTTAAGTGACTTTGTTCAAGGCCCTCATCAGTTATCTTGAAATGTACACTCGCTGTTTCAACTTGTACTCCAATGCTATATCCTACCATGCCATCCAGATGCTCATGAAGTTGGCGCCTGTTCATTTCCCCAAAGATTTAAACAACCTGGAAATATTGTATAGTTTGTAGGTGTGAAATGAGTGCTTGACTCCCCTGTGAAAATGGCAGAAATTTTAAGGTGTGCAAATTGATTGCTATAAGACCTATAAGTGAATTAACGGGCTGGGACATTCCAGCTGTTCTCAGCTAGTGGCTTAGAGACAGTGTTTCCATTTTAGAGAATGACATTAAAATCACTCTAGCTGCTGAAAGCATTTCAAATCTGTAACACAAATGAACTGATGTAGAAGAAAGCACAGAGAACAAAGAAATATGGAGGCTTGGGGAAACTTGGCTTTAAGTGTCAGCTCTGCCACTAAATTTACTGTGTTATCTTGACTAAGTCATTTCCTCTCTCTGGATGTTAGTTTCCTCAACTGTGAGATGAAGAGGGGGACTCTATAATCTCTAAGGGATTTTTCACCTCTAACATTTTATGATTCTATAACTCCTGGTGGGTTTTCTCTCCTGATATTTATTTGCAAGGGCCATTCTACCATCCACACAATTTAAGTTTTTGGCAAATCACAGATAGTCTTAAATAAAACCTCCCCCTTGAAGAAGGCAAAAGAACAGGATGTTTGTGCTGAAATGGCTCATGTCAGGTATGACCTTTTTAATTCAGAGCAGCTCTCTAGAGGTTCATTAACTTACCCCATGGATAGCACAGCAAGCAAATACTATTACAAAAGGCTCCAACTGTGTAGCCATAGAGCACTGCCCTATTACCTAGTGAAAACAAAGAGGTTTCTTCTTTGTGCCCACACTGGTCAATTTTTAGATCAGGAACATATGATTCTGTCACTGAAGGAATCCTGGACAACTCACAGAAACCCTGTGCCAAATCTAAAACTTGCTTTGAGAGCTAAGCTGGAGTTCCTTCCACAGAGAAGTGATGGAATTACTTTTAAATAATTCATAACAGTGGTTCTCTTTTCTAAACAATTAAAAATGCTTAGAAAACAGAATAGTAGTTAAAATAGTGCATTTTGTATAGTGCTTTACATTTTATATCACATGACAATAAATGTATTTTCTCCTTTATATTTTCTTAATTTACTATGATTAGAATAGATACTATCCCCATTTGTCCGATAAGGAAACCAGGGCTCAGAAAAGTTAATAACATCTCAGGGTAAGTGGCAGAGCTGAGAGTAGAAACCATCTTGACTGGTTCAGTCAAACACCAACACGTTCTTCCAATTGTTCTTTTATATTTCATTATTAGATGTTGTTAGGAGTCCAAGTTAAAGATCAGAAATTTTAGTATTGGGTCTAGATAATACAAAGTAATTTTATAATCATTTGAAGACTTCTGACATGGTTTAATTTCTCACAATGGGATTAATAGCTAAGAGGACTCTGAGAAAATATTGCACAATGAATCCAATTGATCATTATATAACTACTAGACTTAAAGTAAATATTTACTGGACATCTATATAACTGTGCAAGTGTTATGGGAATATAAAAATATAAAACATGGTTTTTGACCTCAAAGAGATTCATAAGCAATAAATACCATAGGATGAAGTGCTAAGTAGTATAATCACAACAATAAATGCTATAGTGGCATGGGGAAGAAAGAATTAAATGATACAAGTATTTATGGAAAAAGTAGAACTGAATCAAACATTCAAGGAACGGGTGAACTGAATGGCAGAGTGGAGGAAGATGATGATTCCAAATTAAAGGATGAACAAAGTGTGCTTAAAGAGAGGTATGAGCCAAACCAAAGAATAGGCATAGCCCGATACTGTGGTGCATACCTGTAATCCCAGAAGGAGGCTGAGGCAGGAGAATCACAAGTCTAAGGCCAGCCTCAGCAACTTAGCAAGGTCCTAAGAAACTAGTAAGACTCTGTCTCTAAATAAAAAAAAACAAAAGGACTGGATATGTGGTTAAGTGGTTAAGCACCTCTGGGTTCAATTCCTGGTACCCCTCCCCCACAGTAAACAAAGAAAAAGGGTAGACATTGATGACCTCCCACATCTGTGATGATACTGATGTGAATGGAGAAAAGTGGGAGAGTGTCTGGTAGAGCCACAATTAACCGTAAGTGTTCAGGCAAGAGACTAACTTTCATAGCCTTGTGTTCACTCAGGAATAAAATGGCCCTGAAGGAAGGAGTAACAGTTGTCAAGAACTTGGGCTCTAAAATCAAACAAATCTGAGTTTGAGTCTGAGGCTTAGCACTATATGACTTGGGTTAGTTAACCTCTTGGGACTTAGTATTCTCCTTGGTAAAATGGGCTGTAATGAGGATTCTTAGGCTCTAATCCCACTGAGTAGTGGGCAAAGTACTGGCAGATGGCAAACAGTTATACAATGGAGCTGTAATAAAGGTGATCCAATGAATTATACTTCATTTATATACCTGTGGCAAGTCTTTTCATATAAATACAAAAACTAAAAAAATGCCTAACCACATGCTTTACTCTTTTATTCAAAATTTCATTCAAAAAATCCATGATGAACACAGTCATGGAAACAGAGTGGAAAATAGTATTGAATAGGAAAGAGGAAAGTTAAGGTCAGATCCTGCAGGACCTACCTTAATGGTTGGTCTGAGGAGAGTGACTCCCCATGGAGATTACATGTGCTTTCTGACTACAGAAAAGGAACCACAGGAATCAGCTCAAGGGCACTTAGCAAACTGCTGGCAAAAGTGGCTCAAACTGGCAAATTGTTCATTCTTATCTCCATGCACTTGACACTTTGAGTTCCTTTCCTTTTCTCCCTCTAGGAGCATTTCTTAATGGTATTCTGGGCATATTTGTTTTCCCTTATATACTTTCTGATGGATGGTAAATTCAGATTAGCACTTTGCCCTCCAAGCCCTGGGTATAATCACTTTCTACTAAGTGGTCAGTGACATCTAAGCAAAGGGTCAGATACACTAAAGAGTGTTCTGAGAAACTCTGGGGAAGCAAAACCCTGGCTTGACTAAAACAGGAGAAAATAACAGGCACCAACAATGACAAGCAAAACAATCTCAGGACAGTGCAACTCTTACCTGAGTCTGGAAGGTCATGAGTATAGAGTACATTTTCAAAATAGGAGCCCAGGGACACAGCTGTAATTACTAACCAATGAGCCTCCCCTAAGTACCAGAAAAACAGATGGATATGCTAATTAAAGGGGTGGGGCGGAGACAGAGAACAATGTAATATTTAAATGTAAGGAACTGAAGAGAGTCAAACTGAATAAATACTCTGTTAACTCTGTGTAGTTCTAAATGTCTCCAGAAACCTATGCCAAGTCAAGTGTTTTCTAGTAGCCTTCACATACAATTTTCTTTTCTCCAGGGTAGGCTGCAATATTGTTTTTGAAGTAAAGAAAGCTTGGGAAGACACCCTTTATGACCACATGTACAATCATTCTTATGTCTTTTTACTTTTCTTTTTCAAAGGGAGGGGGAACCCAGATTCTAAAAACGACAGCTTGCTGAGCTTGTTGGTTGTCACTATTTAAAGAATGGCTTTTTAATCAAATGACATAAAAGCACTTAGGCCAGTAAGTGCTGACCAGTGAAGCCAGTGTAAGAACATGTCTGGTTAAGATGATTTCTTTTGTTTCTTTGAAAGGGATACCAGAATGACACCTTTTATCAAAGCTATTCAAATGCCTTATTAAAAAGAATGCAGATCAGATGATAACATCATTACTTACATTACTAACTGGTTGAAAGACTACTCAAAGAGTGATAATGAATGGACTGACAATAATTTGAAGAAAAGTCTGCTACAGAATTCTCTACTTTCCCATGTCTTGCTTAATATTTTAATCTATGAATTTGAAGTGAAGCCATAATGAGCTTCTGTATCATAATGGTAGGTAAAGCTTGAGAGTAAATTTACTAGATGATAGAACTGAGTTTCAAAAATAAATGTTAACACCATTTATTATCTTCTAGGCACTACTGTACATAAACTGCTAGTTGAAATCCTAAAGCTACAGGAAAAGGCTAAGATAAGTTTGAAATGGAGTATCCAAAACTAGTAAGAGGCATTACCAGGATTTAAATCCAAGTTGGTCTCCTATTTGAAGCTCATCCTCTTCCTAATGTACTAGTCACTGCTAGTCATTACACTGCCTTGAAAAACAAGACTAGAATATGCTCTTTTATGTGTTCTAATTAGTTATACATGAGAGTAGAATGCATTTTGATGCATTATACATAAACGGAGTACAAATTCTTATTCTTTTGGTTGTACATGATGTAGAATTACACCCGTTGTGTAATCATACATGTATATAGGATAATAATGTCTTATTCGCTGTACTGTCTTTCCTACCCCCATACCCCCTCCCCTCCCTTCACTCCCCTCTATCTAAAGTAACTCTATTCTTCTCTAGACTCCCCTTTATCATGAATTAGCATCTGCATATCAGAGAAAACATTTGACCTTTGGTTCTTTGGGATTGGTTTATTTCGCTTAGCATGATATTCTTCAACTCCATCCATGTACCTGTAAATGCCATAATTTTATTCTTCTTTATGGTTGAATAATATTCCATTGTGTATATATACCACATATTTTTTATCCATCCATTTAAGGGTACCTAGGTTGGTTCCATAGTTTAATTATTATAAACTGAGCTGCTATGAACATTGATAAATCTCCAGGATATATAAAGAACTCAAAAAGCTTAACACCAAAAGTATAAATAACACAATCAATAAATGGGCTAAGGAACTGAACAGACACTTCACAGAAGAAGAAATGCAATCAATCAACAAATATATGAAAAAATGTTCAACATCTCTAGCAATTAGAGAAATGCAAATCAAAACTACACTGAGATTCTATTTCACTCCAGTCAGAATGGCAATTATCAAGAATACAAGCAACAAATGTTGGTGAGGATAGGGGGAAAAGGGTACACTCATACATTACTAGTGGAACAGCGAATTGGTACAACCACTTTAGAAAGCAGTATGGAGATTCCTTAGAAAACTTGGAATGGAACCACCATTTGACCTAGTCATTCAATTCCATGGTTTATATACAAAGGACTTAAAATTAGCATACTATAGTGACACAGCCACATCAATGTTTATAGAATATGCTTTTCCCTGAAGATAAAATAGATCTGAGCAGAGGCCAGAGGCTCTGGAAAATAATAAAGGATCAAACCACATGGACTCAAGAGAATCAACTATGGCTTCCCTGAAGTGGTCCTAAGTGAAAGCCAGCGTGGACTAATAGACTGCTGAAAATATTCTGAGGTAGAAGACAGAGAATGTTGCTACTTTCTGGGTTAATTATTATAACTACCTTTATATTTATGAGGCAGAGTGACTAGACTAATTGGCCCAAATCTATAAAAATGGAAAATAATATAGACAAAAGCATTTGTGCCCACAGAACAGAATGAAAGAACTATGACTTAATGATAGCTTGTGTTACAAAGATCTATGTGGCTTGGTTTGCAACTTTAATATGAGCCAACCACATGAAGTGGCTCCTAGAAAAACAGACATAGCTCAGGTTGTATTAATAAAATCACTATGTAGACTCTAAAGGTTGAGAAGTAGCAGTCACATTGTCTTCCTCATGACACACTATATTCTGTTGTGATGGGCAGAAGATAAAAGTAACATTGAGGAGATCCAAGATGGCGGACTACAGGGAGGCTGCGTTCCTTGTCACTCCATAACTCTGGTTTCAAGCAGAGGATATCTGTTTCTTGATTGCTCACTGTCAGGCGCCTATCATCCACCATTTGCCTGCCTCATGCCTGTTGATCACCTGCCTTACACCTATCCATCGCCCAACGCACCAGGTTCACCTCCCGATCATCTGACAACAGTCAGCAAACTGATTGCCGACCACCAGTGCAGCACCAGCTGCCTGCTGTTGCCTGGAAGTTCACTGTTACAGTACTTTCAGGTTTGATTACACGTGGCTGCCACCATTTTGAGACAACAGCCAGGCTCCGTAGGACACCTGGCCGGACTGACTGAGCACCAACTCCAGGATCCTTCAGCCTGACTGATCACTCCCTGCCTCTGAGGCCCTCACATAGACTAACTGCTCCCTACTGTCACGACCCCCAGACCAACTGACTGCGCACTATCACCGGGACCCCAGACTGACTGATTGCAACCGGCCTCCAGGATCCCACAAGCACACCAAACACACCCAACCTCCAGGACCCTTGCCGGACCAACCACATCCCGCCTCCAGGATGTCCTCCTGAACACGGCCACACCCTGAGCTGCAGCTCCCCATTTGCCAACACATTTTGAAGCCAGAGAAGCCATCTTGGATAATCCTGGAAGCCATAGCTCCGATCTTTAGGTGGGGCAAAACCCATCCTGAGATGCCTGCTGGAGGCTTGAAGCTCATTATCAGGTACCTCTCATGCATCAGGCCACTGAACTCTGGAAGGTTTCATTACTATATGACTGTTATACTGTACATTTTCTTTTTTTCTCCTTATTGAAAAAGTTTAAGTTTTTAAAATGTTCTTTACTTTTCTTGCTCCCTTTTCCTTTTGTTTACCTGTTCCCTCAGAGTCTCTTTCTCCCTTATTTGCATGCTAACATCCAATTCCTTTGATTACACTCTCACCATTTCTATTATCTAGAACTCCTGTATATTCTTTTCTTATCCCATTATAGCCACATTCTACATCCCTCTGCATTCTCTTTGTCCACCATTAGGAACTGCAGACCTTATTGCAAATCTGTTTGTTTTACTGAACATAAACTTTGAACTCATTCTGTTTATTATGACTATTTTGTTATTGTCCCCATTGGGGCTATTTGGTCTAGGATTGCATAGTGTCTGAATTGGGCACTGTTAATATTTATCTCCCCTTAAAGAAAGGGTTTTGGAAACCTATAGGGCCACTATAAGCTTATAGGGGGGAATCTGCAAAACCCCAGATCTGCACTGCTAGAGGGGAAGATACATGAACAACATGAAAAAACAAGGGAACAAAATGATACAAACACATCTAGATTCTATATTAATAGAATCCAATGACAATATGTTAGAACAAATGGCAGAAAAAAACTTCAGATTATACATGATTAAGATAATTTGTGAAGCAAAGGATGAGATAAGAGAGCAAATGCAGGCAATGAATGATAATACCAATAAGCTGAAAGAGCAACTGCAGGAAACAAAAGATCATTTCAATAAAGAGATAGAGATTCTCAAAAAAAAAAAAAAAAAAAAAACCAAATGGAAATCGTTGAAATGAAGGATTCTCATTAAACCAAATAAAAAACTCAATGGAAAGCATCACCAAAAGACTAGACCACTTGGAAGACAGAAGCTCAGACAATGAAGACAAAATATTTAATCTTGAAAATAAAGTTGGCCAAACAGAGAAGATGCTAAGAAATCAAGAACAGAATCTCCAAGAACTATGGGACATAAAGAAAAGAACAAATTTAAGAATTATTGGGATTGAGGAAGGCACAGAGATACAAACCAAAGGAATGAACAACCTATTCAATGAAATAATATCAGAAAATTTCCCAAACCTAAAGAATGAAATGGAAAATCAAATACAAGAGGCTTACAGAACACCAAATGCACAGAATCACAACAGATCCACACCAAGGCACATTATAATGAAAATGCCTAACATTCAAAATAAAGATAGGATTTTGAAGGCCGTGAGAGAAAAGCATCAGATTACATATAGGGGGAGACCAATACGGATAGCAGCAGACTTCTCAACCCAGACTCTAAAAGCTAGAAGGGCCTGGAACAACGTATTTCAAGCTCTGAAAGAACACGGTTGCCATCAAGAATCCTATACCCAGAAAAACTAACCTTCAGATTTGAAGATGAAATAAAATCCTTCCATGATAAACAAAAGATAAAGAATTTACAAATAGAAAGCCTGCGCTACAGAATGTTCTCAACAAAATGTTCCATGAGGAGGAAATGAAAAACAACAATGGAGGTCACAAAAGGGAGGAACTACCTTAGAGAAAGACCACTCAAAGGAGAAATCAAGCCAACTTAAAAACCAAAAATGAGCCAAATGACTGGGAATACAAATCATATGTCAATAATAACCCTGAACGTTAATGGCCTAAACTCATCAATCAAAAGACATACACTGGCAGAATGGATTAAAAAGAAAGACCCAACAATATGCTACCTGCAAGAGACTCATCTCATAGAAAACGACATCCACAGACTAAAGGGGAAAGGATGGGAAAAAACCTACTACGCACATGGACTCAGTAAAAAAGTGGGGATTTCCAACCTTATATCAGATAAAGTGGACTTCAAGCCAAAGTTAGTCAGAAGGGATAAAGAAGGACATTTCATACTGCTTAAGGGAAGCATAAATCAGGAAGACATAACAATAGTAAATATTTATGCCAAAACAATGGTGCATCCCTGTACATCAAACAAGTCCTTCTCAATTTCAGGAATCACATAGACTACAACACAATAATTCTGGGTGACTTTAATGCACCGCTGTCACCACTAGACAGATCTTTCAAACAAAAACCAACCAAAGAAACCATAGAACACAATAACACAATCAATAACCTAGACTTAATAGACATATATAGAATATTCCATCCATAAACGAGCAGATTCACTTTCTTCCCAGCAGCACATGGAACCTTCTCAAAAATAGACAATATGTTATGCTACAAAGCAGCCCTTAGGAAATGCAAAGAAATAGAGATGCTGCCTTGTGTTCTATCAAATCATAATGGACTGAGAGTAGAAATCAATGACAAAATGAAAAACAGAAATTGCTCCAACATCTGGAGACTAAAGAATGTGCTATTGAATGAAACATGGATAACAGAAAACATCAGGGAAGAGATAAAAAAATTCTTAGAGGTCAATGAGAATGACGATACAAAACATCAAAATCTCTGGGACACTATGAAAGTGGTAATAAGAGGAAAGTTCATTGCATGGAGTGCATTCCAGAAAAGAATGAAAAGTCAACAACTAAATGACCTAACATACAGCTCAAAGCCCTAGTAAAAGAAGAACAGAATAAGAGCAAAAGTAGTAGAAGACAGGAAATAATTAAAATCAGAGCTGAAATCAATGAAATTGAAACAAAAGAAACAATTCAAAAAATTGACAAAACAAAAAGTTGGTTCTTTGAGAAAGTAAACAAAATAGACAAACCCTTAGCCACACTAACAAAAGAGAAGGAGAGAGAAGACTCAAATTACTAAAATTCGTGATGAAAAAGGAAATATCACGACAGACACCACTGAGATACACAACATAATGAGAAGCTACTTTGAAAATCTGTATTCCAACAAAATAGAAAGTACAGAAGACATTGACAAATTTCTAGAGACATATGCTCCTCCCAAACTGAATCAGGAGGACATACACAATTTAAACAGATCAGTATCAAGCAATGAAATAGAAGAACTCATTAAAAATCTACCATCCAAGAAAAGCCCAGGACCAGACGGATTCTCAGCCGAGTTCTACAAGACCTTCAAAGAAGTTCTCATTCCAATACTTCTCAAAGTATTCCAGGAATAGAAAAGGAGGTTACCCTACCGAACTCATTCTATGAAGCTAATATCACCCTCATACCCAAACCAGGAAAAGACACATCTAAGAAAATTTTAGACCAATATCCTTGATGAATATAGATGCAAAGATCCTTAACAAAATATTGGCAAACCGTATACAAAAACATGTTAAGAAAATTGTGCACCACGATCAAGTGGGGTTCATCCCTGGAATGCAAGAACCATTTAACATCTGTAAATCAATAAACATAATTCACCATGTCAATAGACTTAAGGATAAGAATCATATGGTTATTTCAATTGACGCAGAAAAAGTGTTCTACAAAATACAACACCCCTTCATGCTGAAAACACTAGAAAAAATAGGGATAGTAGGAACATACTTGAATATTGTAAAGGCTATTTATGCTAAGCCCATGGACAACATCATTCTTAATGGAGAAAAACTGAAAGCATTCCCTTTAAAAATGGGAACAAGACAGAGATGTCCTCTTTCACCACTTCTATTCAACATTGTCCTCGAAACTCTAGCCAGAGCAATTAGGCAGACTGAAGAAATTAAAGGATACGAATAGGAAAAGAGGAACTTAAACTGTGGCTATTTGCTGATGACATGATTCTATATTTAAAGGATCCTAAAACCTCCTCCAGAAAACTTCTAGACCTCGTCAATGAATTCAGCAAAAAAGCAGGCTATAAAATCAACACGCATAAATCTAAAGCATTTTTATATGCAAGCAACGAAATAGCTGAAATGGAAATGAGGAAAACAACTCCATTTGCAATAGCCTCAAAATAAAAAATAAAATACTTGGGAATCAATCTAACCAAAGAGGTAAAAGATCTCTAAAATGAAAACTACAAAACATTGAAGAAAGAAATTGAGGAAGACCTTAGAAGATGGAAAGATCTCCCATGTTCTTGGACAGGCAGAATTAATATTGTCAAAATGGCCATACTATCAAAAGTGCTATACAGATTCAATGCAATTCCAATTAAAATCCCAATGACGTACCTTACAGAAATAGAGCAAGCAATTATGAAATTCATCTGGAAGAATAAGAAACCCAGAATAGCTAAAGCAATCCTTAGCAGGAAGAGTGAAATAGGGGGTATAGCAATACCAGAACTTCAACTATACTACAAAGCAATAGAAACAAAAATGGCATGGTATTGGGACCAAAATAAACAGGTAGATCAATAGTACAGAATAGAGGACACGGACACAAACCCAAATAAATACAATTTTCTCATACTAGAGAAAGGGGCCAAAAATATGCAATGGAGAAAAGACAGCCTCTTCAACAAATGGTGCTGGGAAAACTGGAAATCCATATGCAGCAGAATGAAACTAAACCCCTATCTCTCACCCTGCACAAAAATCAACTCACAATGGATCAAGGACCTTGGAATCAGACCAGAGACCCTGTATCTTATAGAAGAAAAAGTAGGTCCAAATCTTCACCTTGTTGGCTTAGGACCAGACTTCCTTAACAGGACTCCCATAGCACAAGAAATAAAAGCAAGAATCAATAACTGGGACAGATTCAACTTAAATAACTTTCTCTCAGCAAAGGAAACTATCAGCAATGCGAAGAGAGAGCCTACAGAGTGGGAGAATATCTTTGCCACTCATACTTCAGATAGAGCACTAATTTCCAGAATCTATAAAGAACTCAAAAAACTCTACACCAAGAATACAAATAACCCAATCAACAAATGGTCTAAGGACATGAACAGACACTTTACAGAAGAAGATCTACAAGCAATCAACAAACATGAAAAAAATGTTCACCATCTTTAGTAGGAAGAGAAATGCAAATCAAAACTTCCCTAAGATTCCATCTCACCCCAATTAGAATGGTGATTATCAAGAATACAAGCAACAATAGATGTTGGCATGGATGTGGGGAAAAAGGTACACCCATACATTGCTGGTGGGGTTGCAAATTAGTGCAGCCACTGTGGAAAGCAGTGTGGAGATTTCTCAGAAAATTTGGAATGGAACCACCATTTCACCCACGTATCCCACTACTCGGCCTATACCCAAAGGACTTAAAATCCGCATACTTCAGAGATAAAGCCACATCAATGTTCATAGCTGCTCAATTCACAATAGCCATAGTGTGGAACCAACCTAGATGCCCTTCAATTGATGAATGGATAAAGAAACTGTGAAATATATATATATATATATATACACACACACACACACACACACACACACACACACACACAATGGAATATTACTCAGCTATAAAGAATAATAAAATTATGGCATTTGCAGGTAAATGGATGAAATTGGAGAACATCATGCTAAGTGAGATAAGCCAATCTCAAAAATTCAAAGGACGAATGATCTCACTGATAAGCGGATGATGACACATAATGGGGGGTGGAGGGTGCAAGAATGGAGGAAGGAGGGACTGTATAGTGGGAAAAGAGGGGTGGGGCGGAAGGAAAAAAATAACAGAATGATTCAAACATCATTACCCTATGTAAATGTAGGATTACACAAATGGTATGGTGTCACTCCATGTACAAACAGAAACAACATGTATCCCATTTGTTTACAATAAAAATAAATTTAAAAAATGTAACATTGAATATCACTAGAGAGAAATGACTGGGATGAAGTGTTTGGAAACTAGTTCCTATGAGAGACATTTGGAAGTAACCAAAATATTTAATTTAGAGGGGAAATAACTTGGAAGCATGGCAACTATATTTAAATGTCTGAAGGACCATCACGTGTAAGAAAGATTAGACTTGTTCTGATGTGTTTTTCATTGTGAAGCTAGGACTCAGGGGGTAGCTTATGGTTCAATATAAGAAATAAATTCCTAACAATCAGAGCAGTCCATTAAGTGATAGGGATAATAAGTTACATTTAATGAGTGCTTTCAACGTGCCCAGCACTCAGTCCACTATTGATATGCCAGCTCATGGAATCCCCATGAGAATTGCATAAGGGACATGGAAAGGGGAGTGGCTACATTGTAAAGCAGTGATCTTCACATTTCCTGGAGTATTTAAGCACAAGCTATATGGATATCTGTCAGGGATGTGTCACAAATAATTGTTATTGACGTATGATGGAAGAGTTGAAATAGATATGTCTGCAAGTACCTGTCTGATATAAGGCTCAGTGAATCTTCTGCTTTACTTGTTTTCAACTTTATAACATTAAAAATTGTAGTTGATGGTCCAAATATAGCATTTTGAACCCTTTATAAGACTATCTCTGTTGTGCATATGTGCACAGAGGCACACACACATTGATTTGTTAATCATACACTTGCCAGTGTTTAAAAAAAAAGATAAGGACACCATCTGGATATATGAAAGCTTCAAATAATTTGGAATCCTAACAATACTCAATCTACTAATGAAGCCTAAGCAATAAAGTGAGAAAATAGCATATGTTGCATTTATAATGGGTAGGAATTGTAATATGTATCACTTTATCAAAAATGCACACAATGAAAAAAATTCGATGTAAATTTCAAAAATATTTCATCTTATGGCAGAACCATAAGATGATTCCTTTGCTCTTTGAGGAGCAGAGACATAATAATAATAATGTACAGAGCCCTAACTTCAAGTTTGTGTCCATCTCTGTGTTAGAAGATTGAAATCTATTACCACATTTAAATCCTGCAACAACCTTAAAATGTTAGTATAAAGACATCTTTTCCACTTTACAATTGAGAAAACAGTCTCAAAGAAAAGCAACTAATCACACAGTTAAGTCATACTAGTGCTCGGATTCTTCATACTGTCTACTATGCTAAATCAGGATCCTCTTTCTCTTTTCTTTCCTGTGTTAACATAAGTATTTTGAAGATGTAAAGTATAACACGAATGGTAATTATTATCATTAATAAACAACTATGACATTCAACATCAAGATTCATTTGAGGGCTGGGGCTCAATGATAAAGCACTTTCCTTGCACATGTGAGACACTGGGTTTGATCCTCAGCACTACATAAAAATAAATATATGAAGATATTGTGTCCATCTACAACTAAAACAAATATTTAAAAACAAAAAGATTCATTTGATCCCTGTCTTGAAAAAACTTATATTCTAACAGAAAACTTGGTCTCTTTAACATCTGCCCATCACAACAGAATAGTGTCCAGAGTGGAAAAATATGTGGCTGCTACTTCTCAGGTAGGCACACATCTGGTCTGTTCTATGCCTTTAGGACTAGAAGAGTGTCCTTGAAGAACTACTGGAGGAAGAAGACACAGTAGAAGGTGCCTTCTACTTCACGTAATCTAGAGTCCAAATTGTCAAGAGATGGGAGACCAAATAGTTTATGTGATTTCAGAGTTTGTTGGCTCACTATCTGCAGAAACATACAGTGACCGTTTATAAAGATTCAGTGGAAGAAGATCCAAGTTCTCCCCATGGAAGAGTTCCTAGTCACAGGGTGTCCTTAGTGAAGGTTGAAAAGCAATGTGATGATTTTCCTGATCAGTTTAAGATCTGCTATAAAGGCAGTTACCTTTTTGAGGGAGCTTCATGTTCACCTTCCCACCATTAGTATAAATGAGTAAAGTTTAAAACACAAATCCTCAGTTCAACTTGCTTTTAGTAAAGAATTTAATGTAATCCCAGCAACTCAGGAGGCTGAGGCAGGAGGATTGCAAGTTTGAGACCAGCCTCAGCAACTTAGTGAGGCCCTGTCTCAAAATTTAAAAAACAATTAAAAAGGGCTGGTGATGTGGCTCAGTAGTTAAGCCCTCCTGGGTTAATTCTCCAGTATGAAAAAAGAAGAAGGAGAGCCAAAAGATGGTAATGAAGAACTAAATACTTCCTGGAAAGATTTGGTTGGGCAGTTCTGAATTTAAGTACTTCGTTAGAACCTGTCGTTTTGTTCTCCATGGCCTGTGATGAATTATATAGCCTCTGAATCAAACAGACCACAAGTTCTCACTTCCCAGAAGGCATCCATGGTGTGAAGAGAAATTGCTACTGTGATAATTCAAACAATTGGTGAAAGGCCAGTGCATTTCCCAGTTTACACATTCCTTTTAAGCTTCCCGTTAATGAGAGGCAATGGACTTGCCAGAAGACACTGTACTCACCATTTTTCCCATTCAGATAGGACACTCCAGGAACAATTACAGAATTGTGAACTTGAGCAACATTCATTTCCTGATACAGTTTCACTTCCCTAGTGGACTGATGTGCAACTGTTCCACTGCCAACACACGGGAGTTCTCATAAACTTACAGCCTTGTCTTTCCTTATATTGGGAGCTTGATTTTTGCCTTCTCTTATATTTTAGGTAAGCTACCCTCCTTTTCTGAGTTACCAAGGGTAGTAATGCAACAATTGGAAACCAGTTTTCCAGAAGCCAGATTTCTTCCTATCTTAATTAGCACTACTTTTTAAATATTCTTTCTATCATCTCCAACCTGATATGGACCTGGGATCTCCACTTCCCTCCAACAAGAATTTCCCACTTCTCAGGCTGGGGATATAGCTCAGTTGGTAGAGTGCTTGCAAGGCCCTGGGTTCAATTCCCAGTACTGCCAAAAAAAAAAAAAAAAAAAGGATTTACCACTTCTAAAACTGCCTACCACAAGAGAAAGATCAAACACTCAAGCTTGTTTCTAAGCACAAAGCAGTACCATTTCCAATAGCTGATAAAGAATGTGAAGAGATAATAGGGTCTCTCTCATCAAAGGGGGATGGGGAAGATGATTACATTTTGGTCCATTGTCTCCATCCTCATCCAAGTTAGATGGTTGTGCCTGTGGGGACAACCACTGACACTCAGAACCAGGATTCCAATGAAGATCTTCTGCTGTCCTTATCACAATAGGATAGCCATGTGCAAGGCAGAGATGAATAAACATCTGGAGGCCAGGAGACCAGTTAAAGAGGTTATTAGAGTATGACATGGGCTGGTGACAGTGAAAATATAAAAGGAGGTTTATCTATGCTTATCTCTCACTGTTAAATATTAACTGAATATGCAAAAGGAGACTGGATTATGGAGTTTATCCAAGTTTTATAATGGCAGCTCTCATCATAAAACCCAATTTTTAAAAGTTTGAGTGAAGGGCAATTTGAGGCATTTTTCTTATACAGGGAAGCTGGGGGATCAAGTTATGAAAAATATGTGTGAATCACAACGTAACCAAGTACTCTAAAAGAAGCACTTATAAGTTCCACAAGGTCTAAGAATGTGCTTTCCTAGTTGACAGGAGACAAGTGTACCAAGTTTCTATTTTTTTATATACTTAAGACAGAAATTAGCACTTAGCAGAAAGTTGGAATTCCTCTAAACCTATTTATATAGGTAATGGCCTTGCAAATGAAAAAGGCTGAACTATAAAAGAAATTGGGATCAATTATTCAGCTTGAGACCATTTCAGTACCAACAGTTTCAACTTAGTTTCAGACTTTAATTCCCCAGTTCAACTTTGTAATAGCCCATGCAGTTAAAAGGAGCCCAAGTGCCTCCTGGTTTAGCAGAGTATCGATCACTATCTCCCTGAATTGACTTTGGAGTTTCAACCCTCAGGTGACTCTGGATCCTGTGTACAGATGACCTGTTTCAAGACACAAAGCAGCTCTGAGCTTTAGGCCATGTGCCCCTGAAGCAGGGCTTTTCAAAGAGCTTCTTCACTGAGCAAGTTCTTTGTGCATTGCAATTAGGTTCAACCAGCAAACAGTTCCCCACCCTACGTGTCTTCCAATAATAAAGATTTGCAGCAATGTGTACCAGACTTGCAGCATTACTCAGATCCACGAAGTTCCCAATTTGGGGGAAGTGGCTCTGATTTTGTTTGCAGTTTTCAGTAACTTTGGACAGATGTATTTATTCAACTTGTGGAGGCCTGTGAGCAATTGAGATTCTAGCTCAGGCTGTAGCCACCATTTAAGAAGGCCTGCAGACAATAACAAAGATTAGCAGCAAATGTGGAGTGATGTGGTTAGAGGAAAATGCTCATTAGGCTCTTGTTTCTCCCAAAGTTGTGAAATTTCAAAATAATAACAACAAAGGGCACAGAAGGTTGGAGCTGCAAAGGCAGAGTACATATTAAGTAGATTGCCACACATTCAGTACATCCTGTTTTCAAAGAGAACTGGACCAGGAATCAAGAGGCCATAACTTTACCAAGGCACATTTTTTCAGCGAATTAGAGCTAACACAATGAACATCTATTATATGCCAGAAACTGTGGGAAGCACATTATTCCTTATTTACATTGTCTGTTTTATTTCTTCACAACCACCTCTGTGTTCTATCATCTTCACCGTTTTATAAGAAACATAAAGAAGTCAGACATCTGCCTAATGTAGCACAGGTTACACATTATCTGGGTTAGTTTTTTATGTGGAGGGCAGTTACTGGGGATTGAACCCAGGGGTGCTCTACCAGTTGCATTCCCAGCTCTATTTTTTTTATTTTGAGACATGGTCTCACCAAGTTGCTGTGGTTAGCCTCCAAATTTTCATTCTCCTGCCTCAGCCTCCCAAGTAGCTGGGATTCCAGGCATGCACCCCCACACCTGGCTCTAGGTTAGTTCTTAACCTTATTGTATCACTGCCTGTCTTCCACATAGTAAACTCCCTACTCACTAGTTTACATGATTTATTCAACTAGTTGTCTTTTCTTCCTTAGTTTCTTCACTTAATGGTAGGACTCTGGGACTGGAGAATCCTATAATCCTCTTAATTTGAAAAATCCAGTCATTTCAGAAAGAATGAGCAAATAAAAGCTATCTTTTCTCCAGGCAAGGGTAGATACAATTCCAGTAGACAGTATTCTAATTTGGATCTTAAACAGTATGCTTTCTGAGTTTTTCTTCTGTGATAATAGGTTTTTGATGCCCTGCAATATGAACTTCTCTGTTTATCCCTTGGTAAGCAGAGCTACCTCCATAAGCAGGCTAGGAAACTTTCCATAAAACCAGACCATTGTTGCTCCAAGCATCCTACCCTAGCAAAGTATAAACAGTGTGGATTCAGTCTCTCAGTCTGTTTTTTTTTTTTTTTTTGAGTACTGGGAACTGATCTCACAGGCACTTTACCACTGTGCTACATTCCCAGCATTAAAAAATAATAAGACAAGGTCTTGCTAAGTTGCTGAGATTGACTTCAAACTTGTGATCCTCCTGCCTCAGCCTCATGAGTTGCAGTCTCATTCTCCTGTTCCCTGAGGACAAGTAACAAATGCTGTAAGGTTCCAGGTGGGAGGCTGAACCTGGTCTCCACCATTTAACTAAGTTTCCATATCTTCCTACTTACAGTCAGGGGCTGGCCTGCCTAAGATTGTTGGGACTAATGACACGTTAACTAACTCAGGCTGACTCCTTACTCCCTGGTGAGTGAGCAAGATCAAGGCTCAGAGGTGGTTTCAAAGGTTAATGATGATAAATCGGACCACCGTCAGGGATTGGTTAACAACAGTTCTGCGAACGTGATCAGCTCATGCTTGCCATATAGTCCTATGGGACTCTCACCTGTGTAAACCCCCGCCCCATGTCTTGCTGACCTTTAAGCTGATTGGTTCCCGCCTAGTCTTCACCCTACATAAAAGCTGTGTGACTTCCTCAATAAACGAGTTCCTGCTGTGACTGGTCTCCCTGATGCGTCTGGTTGTCCTCCGCCCAGAGGGCTGGGAGCGGGAGGTCAGTCAGCCCTACCTATCCTGGTCTGATTTTGTTGTGGAGTGTCCCCTTCCCTTGTCGCTGATCGAGAAGAGCAAGGGGGCTTAAGACCCTGACATAAGATCACTAGAGTCTGGGGCAACAAAAGGCCACCTATGGCCAGGCATGGTGGCACACGCCTGTAATCTCAGTGGCTCGGGAGGCTGTGGCAGGAGGATCACAAGTTCAAAGCTAGCCTCAGCAACAGCAAGGACCTAAGCAATTCAGTGAGACCCTATCTCTAAATAAAATGCAAAATAGGGTTGGGGATGTGGCTCAGAGGGGTTGAGTGCCCCTGAGTTCAATCCCTGGTACAAAAAAAAAAAAAAAAGAAAGAAAAAGAAAGAGCCACCTAATAAATAGAGCTGGGAATGCAGCTCACTGGTAGAGCACCCCTGGGTTCAATCCCCAGTAACTGCCCTCCACACTTTTTATTTATTTGTGTATTTTTTTACAGTTGGTGGCAGCAAATATAAGATGCCAGTCATAATTTTTAAAAAGCCTGAAGTCCTCTGAAGACATTTAAGGTGAAATGCCTGCAGAAATAGGAGAAGTTTCCCCTAGATTTTTTTGTTTAAAAAAAATGAAAATAATGTTAAACTCCTTGGAAAGGCAGCTGAATAGTAAACAGAAACATCTTAGAGAAACTTGCCTGAGAGCTATATAAATTCTAAACTATGAAAACAAGATACTCAGTAGAAAACTGTACAAGAGAAAAACGGTAAGTTTGCTTTATCAAAGAAACAAAGCATTTTCCTCCAGGGAGGAAGGAAGCATGATGGGAAATCTGCAAACAATGGGCTTCTGAAAGATTCCATGTGTTTGCTTAAAAACCAAAATAACAACATCTGAAATCCCACAGATTGACATAGGGCAGAGGTTCATAGTATTGATATGGGAAAAGTACTCTCCTTACCTATTAGCACATGGACCCTGGGATATTGCCAATAGGCAAAAACATTCAGACTCAGTACTTTTCCTAACATGATTTACATGATTTGAACTTTTTTTTTTTTTTTTTTTTTTTTTTTTTGGCCAGATACCACCTTCCCCTAAATCTCTACCACGATCCTGGAATGGTGCTAAAATTCCCCCCTACTGTCACTCACCTAGGGCTCCACAAGGAAGGGCAACAGCCGTGGTGGTGGTGGGGGGGATGGGACTGAGGGATGGGAGGCACCTTTCCAGTTACTTTGCAATTTGTCTGCATTTTTGTCAGCCTGTCTCAACTTCAGCATGTCTGTTTTTGTCTTTTTTTTTTTTTTTTTTTTCTGTGTCCGTCAGTCTCCTAGTCTGTCCACCAAGGTCTCTTTCCCAGTCTCTGTTCTCGTGTGTTTGGACTTCTGCCTACCTTCTTACTTCCTCTCTCTGTACCACCAGCACTCCTTTCTCCTTCTCTTTCTCTCTCTGATTGTCTCTGTTGATCTGTTTTGCCTGTTGTTCTGTCAGTGCCTATCATGTGTACCTATTTTCTTTCCTTCTCCCCTCTCTTTCTCTCCCTCTGTGAGGCTGTCTGCCCCCCTCCACCCAACACCACCGCCAGCTGTCTGTATCTCTCTTTGTCTCTCTGAATCTGTGTCTCTTTCTAGTTTGTCTCTGACCAATGGCCTCTGACCATTTCTATTTCTTTTTTTCTCTCTGTTTGAATACTCCATGTTTAATTGTCTGATTCTCAGTCTGTCTTTTGGTCAGCCTGCATGGTGCTGCCTTTCTCTTAGTTTCTCTGTCTCTCTGTATTTCTGTTTGTTTCTCTGTCTTTGATTCTCTGTGCATGCTTTCCTTGTTTTGTTTTTCTGTCATTTTGTCTCTCTTGGTGTGTCTCCTTTTGTTTCTGTCTCTGGTCTAACTGTTTACCTGTGCTCTGGCTATCTGTTCAATCTCTGTGCCCAACTCTCATGCAGCCTGTCTCTGCTGGCCTCTGTCTGGATGCTTGCCTATTTTACTTCAATCCTTATGTCTGTCTCTTTATCTAGCTAAATCTCTCTATAAACTTGTTCTCTCACTCTCTTCCTCCCTCTGTATCTATTTGATGGTCTCTCTACCTCTTTCTGTTGTCTTGCTCTCTTTCAACCTATTTGTTGCTCTCCTTGTCTCTGTGTGGTCTTTCCATCTTGCTGTGATTCCCTCAGTTGCTGTTTCTCGTCTTTTAATCTATCACACATTTTCTCTGTGCAAGACTGCCAGTCTCTAATAGTTTCCAATAGTCTGCTTGTCTCTCTGCCTCATGATCTATTGACTTCTTTCTCTCTATCACTCTGTCTTTCTGTTCCACTCTATTGTCATTTCTTTCTCCCTGTCTTTATCTGTCTCTGCCTGTCCCATACTCTGTGTACTTCACCACATTAGTCCCTCTCTCTGCATTCTTCTCTGTGTCAACCTGTTCCTTCTCCATGTTTGTCCATATGCCTGCCTCTCCTCCTCCTTCTTTTTGTGTCTTTGTATCCATCTCTTTCCCCCACACCCATTTGGTAGTGGGAATTGAACCCAGGGGACCTTTTATTTTTGATTTTGAGACACCGTTTCACTAAGTTGCTGAGGCTGGCTTCAAACTTGTGATCCTCTTTCTTTGGCCTCCTGAATCCCTGAGGATTACAGGTGTGAGCTATTGCACTCAGCTATCCATCTCTCTTAATATGTTTCTATCTTTTTATATTGCTCTGTTAATCTCTGCCTTTATCTCTCTGTGCTTTCCTGTTTTTATCATCTGGATGCTTCTCCATCTCTCTTTGGTCATCTATCTGCCTGTCTCTAGCTATGAAAATGCTATAGAGACTGATGTGAATGGCACAAGTCTTTTATAAAAACTGAACTGTAAATCTCTTCTCAACGTGTGCCCATTAAACACATGCATCTCAAAAAATGGACATATAGTTCTTGGCTTGCAAAAATACACGGATTATACTGATTTCTGATATGTAAATCTAATCTATCAATTGGGTATCTTTAAAAGACAGGTATATATTTACTATATCTTTCAAATGCTGTTATTTGTCCATTGGTTAAAAATATAACAAAACCTAAGCATGTAGTGCAAATCCACCATTGGGCTTATATTTTTAGGAAGCTTTCAAAAGTAACGAAGGTTATAAAACTCCTCTAATGGGGGGAAATGAATTAAGAGACAGAACATATAAAATATGGACCCTGAACAGATTGTCCTTAAAAGTTACAAATTCAGTGAACCACAGAGTGATTCAGAATTCTGAAGACTGAATTATATGAGATCAATCACTTGATTTTAGCCTGATAATCTAGTTTGGTATCTTATGCTCTAAGCCCCCACTAATAAGCATAGTACCCTTATGGAACAATGCCATTAAATCTCTCTGTGTCTCAGTTTCAAGGCCCATAAAATGGACCTTATGCCAATAAATGAGTTTACAAGGTTGTTAAGAGGATTAAATGAACTATCCATGTAAATATCTTAGAACAGAACTGGTATAGTGGAAGCTTAAAAATGTTAGTTATTATTATAGTTGCATGTTGCACAATGATACTTTGGTAAATGATACACTGCATGTAAAAGAGTGGTTTCATAAGACTGCATTGCGAGTGACTTGATAACCATCTTAATTTGTACAAGAACACTCTATGGTATTCACACAATTAAAAAACAGTCTATCATACTAGACAAAGGGGCCAAAAATATGCAATGGAGAAAAGATAGCCTCTTCAACAAATGGTGCTGAGAAAACTGGAATTCCATATGCAGCAGAATGAAATTAAACCTCTATCTCTCACCCTGCACAAAAATCAACTCAAAATGGATCAAGGACCTTGGAATCAGACAAGAGACCCTGCATCTTATCGAAAAAAAAGTAGGTCCAAATCGTCAACATGTCAGCATAGGATCAGACTTCCTTAACATAACTCCCATAGCACAAGAATCAATAACTGGGATAGATTCAAACTAAAAAGCTTTCTCTCAGCAAAGGAAACTATCAGCAATGCGAAGACAGAGCCTACAGAGTGGGAGAATATCTTTGCCATTCATACTTCAGAGAGAGTGCTAATTTCCAGAATCTATAAAGAACTCAAAAAACTCTACTCCAAGAATACAAATAACCCAATCAACAAATGGGCTAAGGAAATGAACAGACACTTCAGAGAAGATCTACAAGAAATCAACAAACATGAAAAAAAATGTTCACCATCTTTAGTAAGAAGAGAAATGCAAATCAAAACTTCCCTAAGATTCCATCTCACCCCAATTAGAATGGTGATTATCAAGAATACAAGCAAGAATAGATGTTGGCGAGGATGTGGGGAAAAAGGTACCCTCATACATTGCTGGTGGGGCTGCAAATTAGTGCAGCCACTCTGGAAAGCAGTGTGGAGATTCCTTAGAAAACTTGGAATGGACCCACCATTTGACCCAGTATCCCACTCCTCGGCCTATACCCAAAGGACTTACAATCAGCATACTACAGAGATACAGCCACATCAATGTTCATAGCTGCTCAATTCACAATAGCCATATTGTGGAATCAACCTAGATGCCCTTCAATTGAAGAATGGATAAAGAAACTGTGTTTTATATACATACACACACACACACACACACACACACACACACACAATGGAATATTACTCAGCCACAAAGAAGAATAAAATTATGGCATTTGCAGGCAAATGGATGAAATTGGAGAATATTATGCTAAGTGAGATAAGCCAAACTCAAAAAACGAAAGGACGAATGATCTCACTGATAAGCGGATGATGACACATAAAGGGTGGTGGGAGGGGGACAAGAATGGAGGAAGGAGGGACTGTATAGAGGTAAAAGAGGGGTGGGAGGGGTGGGGGGGAAGGAAAAAATAACAGAATGAATCAAAAACTATTACCCTGTGTAAATGTATGATTACACAAATGGTATGCCTCTACTTCATGTACAAACCGAGAAACAAGATGTATTCCATTTATTTACAATAAAAATAAATTTAAAAAAACAAAATTAAAATGTTCCAATACAACCAAAAAAAAAACAGCCTAAGGACACACTATTGAGAATGTATCCCCATTATTAAGGGGTACATGACTGTATTTCTTTTGTGGTTATTATTGTAATTGTTATTATTTATTTTTATATAAACACCTAAACAGCACTAATGTGAGAGTCAGGAGAGAGCTATGTGACTTTGGGCAAGTATGTTTTCAATGTAGTTTTGCCTTCCTTCCTTTTTTTCTTCGTTCCTTCCTTCCCTCCCTTCCTTTCTGTACTGGGATTGAACCCAGGAGTGCTATGCCACTGAACTACATTGCAGGCCTATTTTTTTCTCCACGTATTTTTAAATTAATTATTTATTTTTAAATGTTTTACAGACTCATTTTGATTCATTGTACACAAATGGGGTACATCATTTCATTTCTATGGTTGTACACAATGTAGATTCATACCATTCTTGTAATCATACATGTACATAGGGTAATGATGTCTGTCTCAGTCCACCATCTTTCATACCCCCTCCCTCTCATTTCCTTCTACATAATCTAACGTTCCCCCATTCTTCTCTCACTCCCCACCCTGCACCCCCATTATATATCATCATCCACTTATCAGGGAAAACATTTGACTTTTGGTTTTTGGGGATTGACTTATTTCGCTTATCATGATATTCCCCAATTTCATCCATTTATTTGCAAATGCCATAATATTATTGGTGCATTTTAATTTTTCATAATGGTGGGATTTGTTATTACATATGAGTACATGCACAGAATATAACAATATAATTTGGCCAATATCATTCCCTAGCACTTCCCCCTCCCATTCCTCCTGCCATCCCCTCTTCCTTTTCCTCTATTGTACTGATTTGTCTTTACTTTTCATGAGACTCCACACATATACCTTTCTTTTCCTTTTTCCCCTCTAGCTTCCACCTATGAGAGAAAACATATGACCCTTGATCTTCTGAGTTTGGCTTATTTTGCTTAACATAATGGTCTCAAGTTCCATCCATTTTCCTGCAAATGGCATAATTTCATTTTTCCTAATGGCTAAATAAAATTTCACTATGCATATACACCACATTTTCTTTATCCATTCGTCCAATGGTAGATACCTAGGGTGGTTCCATAATTTGGTTATTTTTAATTTTACCCGCAGCCCTTTATCTTTCTTATTTTTTTTTTATCTTTCTTATTTTGAGACAGGGTCTCTCAAATTTGCCAGGGCTGGCTTGGAACTTGTGATCCTCCTGCCTCAGCCTCCTAAATTGCTGCTATTATAGACCTGCATTACTGAGCCTGCTTTCTGTGCATTTTTCTTATTTACAAAATAAGATATATGTCTAAGACTTTTATAGTTCTATGCTTTTAAAATTATATGTGTCTTTGCTGTCTAGCAACATGGGATTATACCTTAGCTCAGACTCCATAATGCATTTTTCTATCCCCAAAAGTCTGTCACACTTAAAAGTTACAAAGGAAAGAAAAAATTTACAAGGACAAATTTCTGATTTGCAAACATTTCTAATGACAACCTGACATGTGCAAACCTCTGTTTTCTCACAGACTTTTATATCTAGATCTCTTCTATTTCTCGTATCTCTTATAGGAGATGATATATTTCTTATAGGAAATATATCTCATATCTCTTATAGGAATGCAACAACAACAATAAAAACCCCCACAAATCCAGGACCAACTTTCATTTTAATACCATCTTTCTCCAATGCTACCCATGTCAGACAGTCAGGGTAGGTGATATTTCCACAAAGAGACATGAACTTGGACCCATGATTAGCTACAGTAGTATACTTTTTAAGAGATGTGGTACCTTGCTTCTGAATACTGTCTGTGGATAGTATATTTTACTTTGGATGCTCTTTGCGGCTCCAAAGTAAAATATACTATTTCCCTATGAGGAACTCTTCAATATTGTTTGTTCAACATTGATTTCCTCTTGAAAGCTGCTTCTCTTGTGCTGCTTCTGAGGGAGAACTGAGAATATGTTTCTGATAATTTTGGGTTTCTAACTGAACTGTTAGCAAGCTTATTAATACTTTCTACAGACTAAATGGATTGCATGCTTAAAGTTGTGTTAAATAAATATAATCTCTTGGCACATTCTGCCCATTTTCTGGATGGATAAGCTGGAAGTGGGGCTTATTGAGGGAAATTAAGAATATTAATAAGCAAATTGACCTTGGGCATGGGAAAACAGCGTGTGGCATAAAATTCTAACTTATTAGCTAGGCTAGGCAATTGGCACTGGTTGACTCTGAAAAAAGATGAAAACTGTGCAAGCACAAAGCATATGTATTTGGGCAAAGGCTGTTACTTAAAAATGTCTTGGCATAATGTGTGCTGCACTGTGGTAAATGAATTTTCACCTTTGGAGGCACAATTCTATATAATTTTTCAGAATATTTTCTATGACTAAAAGCACAAAATTTCCATATATTGTACAAGAACTCTCAAATCTTAATTACTCACTCTTCTATTTTCTTTATCTTCAATATTTTCCTTGGAATAAGGACACTAAATTCCCTATGGGGATGTGGCAATATTCATCTATCACTACCACCTCTCTTGTTCCTGTTCCCTTATACATTTATGAACCCCACCCCACAGACATGCAAAATGCATTCTGTTTAAACTCTGCAGGTGACAGAACAAGGTTACACAGCTCAGTAATACGGGCCTTGAGGAAAAAATCCACATAATGTACACAGTGTAGCTCCAAGAAACATCCTGTTTAGTACCCACACTTTCACATTCTGTGCAAAATGTTGTGACAGTCAGCAGCAGAAAAAAATAACCTTTTCTGACTGAATTTTTTGTCTGTGCCTTGGGATGGCCAGGGAGGAAGGGTGTATGATGGTAGAGACTGGCAATTCAAAAATGGCCCTGCCCAATTCTTGTTTCAATTCCCTTATGACTGTTTTTCAGAATGCACATTCAGGTGTATTTAAGTGTCCTGAATCTTTGGGTGATCATTCATTTGTCTTAGTTTTTTTTCTTTTTGACAAAATTTTTAATTAGAGATAATTTTTGGTTCACCTGCATGTATAAGAAATGAAGAGACACTCTATATCCTTTTACCCATTTCCCTGCCACTCCCATGGTAACATCTTGCAAACTATAATACAGAATCACAACCAAGAAAATGACATTAATATAATCAGGTCACAAAACATTCCCATCACCAGTAGGATCCTTCATGTTGTACTCTTACAGGCATTCCCACTTTCCTCTCCCACTTACTCCCCTCTTAAACCCAGGCAATCACCAGTCTGTGTTCCCTTTTAATTTAAGGATTTCAAGAATACTATATAAATTAAACCGTACATGTAAACCTTTTAGGCATGGCTTTTTAAAATTTACTTGGCATAATTCTCTGGAGACTAATTAATGTTGCTGCAATGTATCAATACTTTGATCTTTTTTATTGTTAATCAAGATTTCAATTTAGCCATTCAGCTACTTGAAGGACATAAGGGCTGTTTGTAGTTTTGGGCTATATGAATAAAAGTGCTATAAACTTTCATGCACAGGTTTTACCATTTTTGTAAGTCTTCGCAGCACTGAGTTCGATGTCCATGAATACAACTGCTGGGTCATATGGTAAATGCATGTTTAGTTTGCAAACAGTCAAACTTTCCCCCAGTGGTTTTATCATTTTATACCACAGCAATGTATGAGTGATTCTGTTACTCTGCCTCTTGGCCAGTTTGTGAAGTTGTCATTATTTTTTATTTTAGTCATTCTGATAGATGATATCTTGTAATTTTGATTTTCTTGATGGCCAATGATATTGAATATGTTTTTAGTACTTATTTACATAAGTATACATTTTTACTCAGTGTATATATTCTTCCACAAAATATCTATTCATGTCTGTTGTCAATTTTCTAATTGGATTCTTTCTTTTTCTAACTGTTGAATTCGATAGTTTTTTAAAATATGTTCTAGGTACCAATCCCTTGTTGGATATCTGGTTTGCAAATGTTTTCTCCCATTTTGTAGCTTGTCTGATTATCCTTTTTTAAAAAAAATGTTTTTATTTGTAGATGGACACAATACCTTTATTTTATTTATCCATTTTTATGTGGTGCTAAGGATAGAACCCAGTGCCTCACATATGCAAGGCAAGTGCTCTACCACTGAGCTACAACCCCAGCCCTGTTTATCCTTTTAACAAGGTGTTTCACTGAACAAAAGTGGAATTTTAATGAATTCTAATTTGTCAGTTTTTCTTTCTATGGATTGCACTTTTGGTGTAAAAGCTACGAATTCTTTGTTTAGCTTACATCCCAACAGTATCTTCTATTTTTTTCCTATAAGTTTTATAATTTCAAATTTAAATCTATGATTCATTTTTGAGTTAATTTTTATAAGGAGTGAGGTTTAAATTGAGTTTCATTTTTTGCCTATGTATGTACACTTGCACTAGTATCACTAAAAAGTTTATCTACCTCCCATCACTCAACTGCTATTGCATATATGAAAGATCAATTGGTGCATTTCTGTGGACATATTTCTCTGTTCTCTATTCTGTTCCATTCAACTACATATCTGTTGTTCCACCAATAACATGATCTTCAGAACTGTAGCTCTACAACAAAACTTAATATCAGGCAGAGTGATTCTTTCCATTTTATTATATTTTCAAGACTGTTTTAGCTCTTCTAGGGTTTGTCTTTCCATATAAATTTTAGGATAAATTTGTGTATGTCTCCAAAAACGCCTTGCTGAAAGTTTGATAGGCAGTGCATTGCACTTAAAGATCATTCTGAGGAATAATGATATTTTTACAATATTGTACCTTTCATGAAAACAGTGGGGTTCTCTATTTATTTAGCTCTTATTTAATTTTCATTAGTTGTTTTTTAATTTCAGCATACAGATCCTGCATATATTTGTTAAGTTTATACTTAAGTATTTCATATCATATGGATAATTTTAAATAATATTATGCTTAATTTCAGTGTCCATTTACTCATGGCTAATACAGGGAAACAGATGATTTTTGTAAGCTGATCTGGTATCCTGTTCAACCTTGCTGAACTCACTTATTAATTCAACCTTTGTTATTTGGTAGATCACGTGGGATGTTCTATGTAGATGATGCCATCTACAAATAAGGAGAGTTTTACCTTTCCCATCTATATACATTTTTGTTCCTTTCCCACTTTATCTCATTGGAAACATATATTAATATTATGCTCATAAATCTAATGCATTTTTATACATAAGTGATGAATCTTCAGAAAGAGAAGTTAGGAAAATTACCCCATTCACAATTGCCTCGAAAAAAATAAAATACTTGGGAATCAATCTAACAAGAGATGAATGACCTCTACAATGAGAACTACAGAACACTAAAGAAAGAAATTAAAGAAAACCTTAGAAGATGGAAAGATCTTCCATGTTCTTGGATAGGCAGAATTAATATTGTCAAAATAGCCATACTACCAAAAGTGCTATACAGATTCAATGCAATTCCAATTAAAATCCCAATGACGTACCTTACAGAAATAGAGCAAGCAATCATGAAATTCATCTGGAAGAAGAAGAAACCTAGAATCCTTAGCAGGAAGAGTGAAGCAAGGAGTACCACAATACCAGAACTTCAACTATACTACAAAGCAATAGAAACAAAAATGGCATGGTATTGGGACCAAAATAGACAGGTAGATCAATGGTACAGAATAGAGGACACGGACACAAACCCAAATAAATACAGTTTTCTCATACTAGACAAAGGAACCAAAAATATGCAATGGAGAAAAGATAGCCTCTTCAACAAATGGTGCTGGGAAAACTGGAAATCCATATGCAACAGAATGAAACTAAACCCCTATCTCTCACCCTGCACAAAACTCAACTCAAAATGGATCAAGGACCTTGGAATCAGACCAGAGACCCTACATCTTATAGGAAAATAAAGTAGGTCCAAATCTTCAACATGTCAGCATAGGATCAGACTTCCTTAACAGGACTCCCATAGCACAAGAAATAAATGCAAGAATCAATAACTGGGATAGATTTGAACTAAAAAGCTTTCTCTCAGCAAAGGAAACTATCAGCAATGTGAAGAGAGAGCCTACAGAGTGGGAGAATATCTTTGCCACTCATACTTCAGATAGAGCACTAATCTCCAGAATCTATAAGGAACTCAAAAAACTTTACACCAAGAATACAAATAATCCAATCAACAAATGGGCTAAGGAAATGAACAGACACTTCACAGAAGAAGATGTACAAGCAATCAACAGATATATGAAAAAATGTTCAACATCTCTAGTAATAAGAGAAATGCAAATCAAAACTACCCTAAGATTCCATCTCACCCCAATTAGAATGGCAATTATCAAGAATAGAAGCAACAATATGTGTTGGTGAGGATGTGGGGAAAAAGGTACCCTCATACATTGCTGGTGGGGCTGCAAATTAGTACAGCCACTCTGGAAAGCAGCGTGGAGATTCCTTAGAAAACTTGGAATGGAACCACCATTTGACCCAGCTATCCCACTCCTTGGCCTATACCCAAAGGACTTAAAATCAGCATACTACAGAGATACAGCCACATCAATGTTCATAGCTGCTCAATTCACAATAGCCATATTGTGGAATCAACCTAGACCCCCTTCAATTGATGAATGGATAAAGAAACTGTAGTGTGTGTATATGTATATATATATATATATACACACACAAATACACAATGGAATATTACCCAGCCATAAAGAATGATAAAATTATGGCATTTGCAGGCAAATGGATGAAATTGGAGAATATCATGGTAAGTGAGATAAGGCAATCTCAAAAAGCCAAAGGACGAATGATCTCGCTGATAAGTGGATGATGACACATAATGGGTGGTCGGAGGGGGGCAAGAATGGAGGAAGGAGGGACTGTATAGAGGAAAAGAGGGGTGGGGTGGGTAGGGGAAGGAAAATAAAATAACAGAATGAATGAAAAACTATTACTCTATGTAAATGTATGATTACACAAATGGTATGCCTCTACTTCATGTACAGAGAAACAAGATGTATCCAATTTGTTTAAAAAATAAATAAATTTTAAAAAATTATGTTGAATAAAAGTTGACATCCATGCCTTTTTCCTAACCTTAGGGTGAAAGTGATTCAGTTTTCCACCATTACGTATAATGTTCACTGTAGGGTTTTTATCAAATTGAAGAAATTACTCTCTATTTCTATATTTCTGAGAGTTTTTAGAAATCATGAATGATTTTTTAAATCCTTTCCAAATGCCTTTTCTGCATTGGTTGGTATGATTGTGTAATTTTTCATTTTCAACCTGTTAATATGGTGGCTTACATTATGTAATTTCAAATACTGAACAACCTTCATAACCTTGGAATAGACTACATTTGTTCATGGTATATAATTCTTTCAATATATGTTGGAATTAGTTTTACTAATATTTTGTTAAGGATTTTTACATCTGTATTCACAAGGGATACTGGTGTGTAGTATTCTGTTTTGTAATGCCTTTATCTCATTTTAGTATTAGGGGAATATTAATTTCATAAAATTAACTGGAAAAATTATCTCCTCTTTTATTTCTTAGAAAAGCTTGTATAGCATTGGTGCTAATTCTTGAAAACTTTGGCGTAATGTTTCAGATTAATCAGTTAGCCCAGGGATTGGACTTTGGGAAATTTTAAATTATGAACTTGATTTTTTTAATAATTATATAACTATTCCAACTATTTCATCTTGTCTAAATTGTAGTTTACATTTCTTGAGGAAGCGGTCCATTTCATGTAAATTGCCAAATTGATAAAGGTACAATTGTTCACAGTATTTATCTATTATCCTTTTTATATCTGCAGAGTTTGTCCTGATATCCTGTTTCATTTCTGATATAGGTACCTTCTGTCTTACTTTTTTCTTTCCGTCTTGTTAGAGGGTTGTCAATTTCATTCATTTATTTTTAAAGAATTGGTTATTTGTTTCATAGACTTTGTCTATTTTTTGTTCTCAATTTCACTGTTTTCTGTACTTCATTTTTTCTTCCTCCTTGATTTGAGTTAATTTTGCTCTTATTTTTCTACATTCTTAAGGTAAAATCTCAGATGTTTGATAATTTCTTCTTTTCTAATATATATATATATTTATATATACACACACACACACACACATACACCTAGGGCTATAAATTTCCATGTCAGCACTGTGTAAGCTATTTCCCCCAAATTTTGATATATTATATTTTTGTTTCAATTCATTTAAATGTGTTTAATTTTCTGTGTGTTTTATTTGATACTTCTGCTTTGACCCATGGATGGTTATCTAGTACAGTGTTGTTTAACTTCTGGTGTTTCTACACTTGCCTATTATCTTCCAGTCCTGAATTGTAGTTTGATTCTCTGTGACTGTAATTCTTTTTAATCTTTTGAGGTATGTTATATGATCCAGGAAATGAAAACACTTAATATGTCTTGTGGGCACTTGAAAACAATGTGCATTTTGTTGTTAGATCTTACTGTTTGATACTTTTACTGAGAATTTTTATACCCCTCTGAACTTTATGCCTAGTTGTTATGTTAATTTTTGAGAGAGGGTTATTGAGGTGCCTAACTATAATTATAGATTTGTCTCTTCTTTAAGTTCTATCCATTTCTGCTTCACACATTTTACAGCACTTTTGTTTTGCGCATACACATTTAGGATTGATATATCTTGGTGAACTGACACTTTTATCATCATATAATCTCCCTCTTTACCACTATAATTCTGTTTGTTATGAAGCCTACTTTATCTTATACTAAAATGGTCACTCTTGTTTTCCTTTGATAGACGTTTCTCAAAATTTTGCTTACCGTGTACTTTCTTCCTAATGTCTTATCATTCCTTCTTTCCCATTTCTTTTCTTAGAGAACATCCCTTAGTCATGCTTTTACAAGTCTGCTGGTGATAATTCTCTTATCTTTCCTACATCTGAGAAAGTTTTGATTTCCTCTTCATTCCTGAAGAATATTTTCATTTTGTATATGATTATGCCACTTTCCTCCAGCCTCCATGGTTTGTGATGAAGAAATCTGTCATTTTAATTGTTTTCCCCTGTAGGTAAGGTTTGTTTTTCTGTCTTTTTTCAAGATTATTTATCTTTAGTTTTAAGAAGTTTCATTATGATGTGTCATGGTGTGAATTTCCTTGAGGTTATCCTGTTATAAGTTTGTTTACCTTCTTAAAGCTGTATGTTTACATTTCTTGCCAAACTGGGGAAGTTTCCAGACATTATTTCTTCAGGTAGGTTCTTAGCCATTCCTTCTATCTTTTCTGTATTTTGATGACATCAATGTTAGATCTTTTATTATAGTATCACAGGTCCCTTACGCTCTATTCATTATTGAAGAGACTGTTTCTCTTTATTGCTCAGATTATGTAATTTCTATTTTATCTTCCTCTTCACTGTTTCTTTCCTTTCTTCATTCTGCTAATGACCTCACTCATGAAACATCTTACTTTGGTCACTACTATATTTTTCAGTTCTTCTTTATAGCTTCTACATTCTTGCTAAAACTTTCCATTTCTTTGTTGAAACTTTCTATTTTTTCATTGGTTTCAAATGTGTTCACAATTGTGCACTGAAGGATTTTCAACATGGCAGCTTTGCCACCCATTTCAGATAATTCTAACATTTCTGTCACCTCAGTGTTGACATCTATTGACAATTATTTTTCATTCAGTTTAAAATCTCAGTTCTTAGTGTAATGAGTTACTTTCAATTTAAACATGAAAGTTTTGGGTGTTAGGAGAGTATGAATCATATTTAAATACTCTGTTAGAGTTGGCTTTAATATATTAGGGGCAAGGGGGTATTTTTTCATTACTTCCAGGTAGCTGTAGAAGTTCAGATTCCCCACTTGACTTCCACTGACATCAGAGGGAGGTAGTCTCTTCATTACTGATGGGCTAGGGTGGGAGTTCTAGCTCCACCAGGAGTCTCCAATGACACCTTGTAGGAGGGGATTTGTTACTTCTGGGCAATGAAGTCAAGTCAATCTCCATTGAATCTCCTTTGATTCTACTTCAGTAGGCAGGGGTAGTTTCAAAACTATAGCTTTCAAAGAAGAATAGAAGTCCAGACTATTCTGGGAAGAGATACATTGGGAGAGAGAAGAGGTGCCTCAGTGATGACCACTGCGGATGAAAATTTCAGCTTAGTATATTGCCTTCTCAGACTAATCTGGTGAGGTGTTGGAGTGCCTCATTAGAGGTTTTCAAGGTAGAAACATACCTTCCCCATTTGACTGAGAATGGGTAGTATAGCTTTTCCTACAGTGTTTGGCTGGGGTAGAAAGCTTAAGTGTTTTCTACAAAATTTCTATCTTACTAGGCTGCTCTTTCCTGGTCTTTTGGCTAGAGAGATGAGACTTATGGCTTTTGTTGACTTCTCTGTATTACCAGTTTTTAAGCTCCATGTGTGAGATAGATGAGGCAAAAAGAAAGCCGAGGGAACTCACTGTCATGTTGTTCTTCATGTTCCGATGTTTCTGGACAGTACACCTTTTCTGCATCTTTAGTCTATTTTTTTTAATATCTGGGGGTTTTAGTTGTACTTACTGGGAATAATAAGTAAAAGCACATCTTCTCCATCCTTCTGGATGTACAAGTTCTCCTATGTCTTAAGTTTTAAGATCCTCATGACTGAAGGGACATATATATAGTCATCTCTTTATATGATTTCATCTTCTCCTAAGTCCTTCAGCTCTCTTTTTTATGTAATGCACTGAACCCCACCACAAAAAAAAAACACAAGTTAGATACCATGTATAAGTCATTTTTCCCAATTATATTAAAATTTTTAATTTTTTCTCCTAAAATGTATAAATTAGCTTTTTTATTCCTTTATTTATTTTCATGTGGTGCTGAGGATTGAACTCAATGCCTCACGTGTGCTACGTAAGCACTCTACCACTGAGCCACAACCCCAGCCCATAGTTCAGCTATTTTGATGGTGAGAATAGAGAAATGTTTGTGGCAAGGAATGAAGTTACTAGATGACGTCTAATACATAATCTTTGCCAGCAGACTTACAGATCCAGGCTAGGAGCACAAGATTTTCTTTAAGTATCTATTCATCTTACACTGTAATCTTTTAGCAGAGTTCATTAATTCGGTGGCATCTGGCACTAGTAGATGAATATACTACTATTGATTTGAGTACCAAAGTCATAATATGCAAAAGACACAGATTTTGGTATTGGTAACATTCTAAAAGTGCATGTGTGTGGCATTTTCATAACTGAAAAAAATGCAATGAGTTTTAATGGAATTATAGAGGGTTAAAAATTCACAAACTATTATATTTTAAACTTGGTTCTCTAAGTCAATGGGGTTACCTCAGGCAAATTAATTTTCTCAGAATCATTAATTCTCAGGTACAATAAGAAGACATGATTGCTTGACAGAAGGAAAAATGAGAAGGAGTAGGAGGAAAAAGAAATGTTAGCAATGACAACTGCCATTTACTCAACCTCATTTTATTACAAAAGCCCTGGACTAAGAACTTTATTATACATGTATTTATTTTATGGTCTCAGGTGCATAAAATAGTATTCATTATAAAAATTAATCACTTGGTTCATGATACACTCTCAGCACTGGCCCCCCTAGTTACTTAGTAATTTATTTTTAATAATATAATAGGCACCAAAAAACCCACAACCCCAAACAAAAGCTAAGATTTTGACAATAATCTACATCAAACTATAAGGGTCCCTATACCTGCCTTCTACATCCCTCCTTCAACATAACCATCATCCTGAATCCTTGTTCATTAACCCCTTCCTTTTCTTTTTATATGGTTCTGACACATCTATATGTAATCTCAAACTTACATATTTTTATTTATTTTTTTTATTGTAAACAAATGGGATACATGTTGTTTCTCTGTTTGTACATGGCACAAAGGCATACCATTTGTGTAATCATAAATTTACACAGAATAATGTTGTTTGATTCATTCTGTTATTTTTTCCCTTCCCCCCACCCCTCCCACCCTTCTTTATCCTCTATACAGTCCTTCCTTCCTCCATACTTGCCCCCCTCTCTAACCCTAACTCTAACCCTAACACTAACCCTTCCCTCCCCCCCATTATGTGTCATCCTCCACTTATTAGCGATATCATTCGTCCTTTGGCTTTTTGAGATTGGCTTATCTCACTTAGCATGATATTCTCCAATTTCATCCATTTGCCTGCAAATGCCATAATTTTATCATTCTTTATGGCTGAGTAATATTCCATTGTATATATATACCACAGTTTCTTTATCCACTCATCAACTGAAGGGCATCTAGGTTGGTTCCACAGTCTGGCTATTGTGAATTGAGCAGCTATGAACATTGATGTGGCTGTGTCTCTGTAGTATGCTGATTTTAAGTCCTTTGGGTATAGGCCAAGGAGTGGGATAGCTGGGTCAAATGGAGGGTCCATTCCGAGTTTTCAAAGGAATCTCCACACTGCTTTCCAGAGTGGCTGCACTAATTTGCAGCCCCACCAGCAATGTAAGAGTGTACCTTTCTCCCCACATCCTCGCCAATACCTGTTGTTGCTCGTATTCTTGATAATCGCCATTCTAATTGGGGTGAGATGGAATCTTAGGGTAGTTTTGATTTGCATTTCTCTTATTACTAGAGATGTTGAACATTTTTCCATATGTTTGTTGATTGCCTGTAGATCTTCTTCTGTGAAGTGTCTATTCATTTCCTTAGCCCATTTGTTGATTAGGCTTTTTGTATTCATCTTGTAGAGTTTTTTGAGTTCTTTATAGATTCTGGAGATTAGTGCTCTATCTGAAGTATGATTGGCAAAGATATTCTCCCACTCTGTAGGCTCTTTCTTCGCATTGCTGATAGTTTCCTTTGCTGAGAGAAAGCTTTTTAGTTTGAATCTATCCCAGTGGTTGATTCTAGCTTTTATGTCTTCTGCTATGGGAGTCCTGTTAAGGAAGTCTGATCCTAGACCAACAAGGTGAAGATTTGGATCTACTTTTTCTTCTATAATCTGCAGGGTGTCTGGTCTGATTCCGAGGTCCTTGATCCATTCTGAGTTGAGTTTCGTGCATGATGAGAGATATGGGTTTAGTTTCATTCTGTTGCATATGGATTTCCAATTCTCCCAGCACCATTTGTTGAAGAGGTTATCTTTTCTCCATTGCATATTTTTGGCACCTTTGTCTAGTATGAGAAAATTGTATTTATTTGGGTTTGTGTCCGTGTCCTCTATTCTGTACCATTGATCTACCTTTCTATTTTGGTACCAATACCATGCCGTTTTTGTTACTATTGCTTTGTAGTAGAGTTGAAGATCTGGTATTGCAATACCCCCTGTTTCACTCTTCCTGCTAAGGATTGCTTTAGCTATTCTGGGTTTCTCATTCTTCCAGATGAATTTCATGATTGCTTGCTCTATTTCTGTAAGGTACGTCATTGGGATTTTAATTGGAATTGCATTGAATTTGTATAGCACTTTAGGTAGTATGGCCATTTTGACATTATTAATTCTTCCTATCCAAGAACATGGAAGATCTTTCCATCTTCTAAGGTGTTCTTTAATTTCTTTCTTTAGTGTTGTATAGTTCTCATTGTAGAGGTCTTTCACCTCTTTTGTGAGATTAATGCACAAGTATTTTATTTTTTTCGAGGCTATAGTGAATGGGGTAGTTTTCCTAATTTCTCTTTCCGCAGATTCATCATTTATGTATAAAAATGCGTTGGATTTATGGGCATTGATCTTGTATCCTGCTACTTTACTGAATTCACTTATGAGTTCTAAGAGTTTTCTGGTGGAATTTCCAGGTTCCTCTAAATATATAATCATGTCATCAGCGAACACGGATAGTTTGAGTTCTTCTTTTCCAATTCGTATCCCTTTAATTTCTTTGGTTTGTCTAATTGCTCTGGCCAGAGTCTCAAGAACGATGTTGAATACAAGTGGTGAAAGAGGGCATCCCTGCCTTGTTCCAGTTTTTAGGGGGAATGCTTTCAGATTTTCACCATTTAGAATGATATTAGCCATGGGCTTAGCATAAATGGCCTTTACAATGTTAAGGAATGTTCCCACTATCCCTATTTCTTCTAGTGTTTTGAGCATGAAGGGGTGCTGTATTTTATCAAATGCTTTTTCTGCATCTATTGAAATAATCATGTGATTCTTGACTTTTAGTCTGTTGATATGGTGAATTACGTTTATTGATTTCCTGATGTTGAACCAACCTTGCATACCTGGGATGAAGCCCACTTGATCATGGTGCACTATCTTTTTAATATGTTTTTGTATGCGATTTGCTAAAATTTTGTTGAGAATTTTTGCGTCGATGTTCATTAAGGATATTGGTCTGAAATTTTCTTTCCTTGATGAGTCTCTGTCTGGTTTAGGTATCAGTGTGATATTGGCTTCATAGAATGAGTTTGGGAGGGTTCCCTCCTCTTCTATTTTATGGAATACTTTGAGAAGTATTGGAATGAGCTCTTCTTTAAAGGTTTTGTAGAACTCGGCTGAGAACCCATCTGGTCCCAGACTTTTCTTTGTTGGAAGGCTTTTGATGACTTCTTCTATTTCAGTACTTGAAATTGGTCTATTTAAATTGTTTATGTCCTCCTCGTTCAGTTTAGGCAATTCATATGTCTCTAAAAACCTGTTGATGTCTTCGAAATTTTCTATTTTGTTGGAGTATAGATTTTCAAAATAGCTTCTAATTATGTTTTGTATTTCAATCCTGTCTGTTGTGATATTTCCTTGTTCATTCCGAATTTTAGTGATTTGGGTTTTCTCTCGTCTTCTCTTTGTTAGTGTGGCTAAAGGTTTATCAATTTTGTTTATTTTTTCGAAGAACCAACTATTTATTTTGTCAATTTTTTGTATTGTTTCTTTTGTTTCAATTTCATTGATTTCAGCTCTGAGTTTAACTATTTCCTGTCTTCTACTACTTTTGGTGCTGTTCTGTTCTTCTTTTTCTAGGGCTTTGAGCTATAGTGTTAGGTCGTTTATTTGTTGAGTTTTACTTCTTTTATTAAATGCGCTCCATGAAATAAATTTCCCTCTAAGTACTGCTTTCATAGTGTCCCAGAGATTTTGATATGATGTTTCTTTGTTCTCATTTACCTCTAAGAATTTTTTAATTTCCTTCCTAATATCTTCTGTTATCCATTCATCATATAATAGCATATTGTTTAATCTCCAGATGTTGGAATAGTTTCTGTGTTTTACTCTTTCATTTATTTCTAACTTCAATCCATTATGATCTGATAGAATACCTGCTAGTGTCTCTATCTTCTTGTATTTGCTAACATTAGCTTTGTGGCATAATATATGGTCTATTTTAGAGAAGGATTCATGTGCTGCTGAGAAGAAAGTGTATTCGCTCTTGGTTGGATGGTATATTCTATAAATGTCCGTTAAGTCTAAATTATTGATTGTGTTATTGAGATCTATGGTTTCTTTGTTCAATTTTTGTCTGGAAGATCTGTCCAGTGGTGAGAGAGGCGTGTTAAAATCACCTAGTATTATTGTGTTATGGTCTATTTGGTTTCTGAAATTGAGAAGGATTTGTTTGACATACATGGATGAGCCACTGTTTGGGGCATAGATGTTTATGATTGTTATATCTTGCTGATTCATGCTTCCCTTAAGCAGTATGAAATGACCTTTTTATCCCTTCTGACTACCTTTGGCTTGAAGTCCACACTATCGGAAATGAGGATGGATACTCCAGCTTTTTTGCTGAGTCCATGCGCATGGTATGTTTTTCCCCATCCTTTCACCTTTAGTCTATGGGTATCTTTTTCTATGAGGTGAGTCTCTTGCAGGCAACATATTGTTGGATCTTTCTTTTTAATCCAATCTGCCAGTCTATGTCTTTTGATTGATGAATTCAGGCCATTAACATTCAGGGTTATTATAGAGAAATGATTTGGTTTCCCGGTCATTTGGTTCATTTTTTAAATTTTATTTATGTATTTGTTTGACACAACTTGTTTCCTCCTTTATTTGACAATTCCTTTAGGATAATTCCTCCCTTTGCTGATTTGCTGCTTTGTTTTTCATCTCTTCCTCATGGAATATTTTGCTGAGAATGTTTTGTAATGCTGGCTTTCTTTTTGTAAATTCTTTTAGCTTTTGTTTATCATGGAAGGATTTTATTTCATCGTCAAATTTGAAGGTAAGTTTTGCTGGGTATAAGATTCTTGGTTGGCATCCATATTCTTTCAGGGCTTGAAAAATGTTGTTCCAGGCCCTTCTAGCTTTTAGGGTCTGGATTGAAAAGTCTGCTGATATCCGTATTGGTTTCCCCCTGAATGTAATTTGGTTCTTTTCTCTCACAGACTTTAAAATTCTGTCTTTATTTTGTATGTTAGGTATTTTCATTATAATGTGCCTTGGTGTGGGTCTGTTGTAATTTTGTGTATTTGGAGTCCTATAAGCCTCTTGAACTTGATTTTCCATTTCATTCTTCAGATTTGGGAAATTTTCTGATATCATTTCATGGAATAAATTGTTCATTCCTTTGGCTTGTTTCTCTAGGCCTTCCTCAATCCCAATAATTCTTAAATTTGGCCTTTTCATGATATCCCATAGTTCTTGTAGATTCTGTTCATGATTTCTTACCATCTTCTCTGTTTGTTCAACTTTGTTTTCAAGGTTAAATATTTTGTCTTCAATGTCTGAGGTTCTGTCTTCCAGGTGTTCTATCCTATTGGATATGCTTTCTATGGAGTTCTTAATTTGGTTTATTGTTTCTTTCATGTCAAGGATTTCTGTTTGGTTTTTTTTCAATATCTCTAACTCTTTATTGAAATGATCTTTTGCTTCCTGTATTTGCTCTTTTAACTGTCGATTGGTGCGATCATTCAATGCTTGCATTTGCTCTTTCATCTCATCGTTTGCTTCTCTGATCATTTTAATTATGTACATTCTGAATTCCTTTTCTGTCATTTCTTCTGCCATGCTGTCATTGGGTTTTATTGATGTAACATCTAGATTTGTTTGCAGCATTTTCTTTCCTTTTTTTCTCATATTGTTCAGGTATCAGTGGACCGCTGAGATATTGCAGATTTCCTCTATTGACTTACAATGTCCCTGAAGATTTCTATATATATCCCCCCTTAGCCTTCGGTAGGCTGAAGTCTTGGAGGAAGCTGATAATGTGGTGCTCCACAAGGAAGCTGCCTCCCTAGGAGTGGTGGCCTTCAGGTGGGGTATAATCCCTGCTAGTGGGCAGAGGTGCCTCCACTTGTTGACCAATGGTCATCCAAAGGGGACCTAGGCTGCGGGCTGAGGCAAGGCCTGTTTGGGCCTGAGTCTCTGATTTTACCGTCCTTGTGGGGAAACCTCACCCGGCAGGGAAGACTCACCCGGTGGGGAGGTCTCGCTGGTCAGTACCCTCCTAGAGGTTCCCCTCAATTACAGCTACCGCCTGGGCTGGGCTGCCTTCCTCTGCAAAGTTCCCAGGGGCCCGGCCCTACCTCCTGGGCCTGGGAGTCTCACCCTTCGCAGATGAATCTCCTTAGGCTGCCCCTCCTCAGAGAATCTGCCCGCAGGCCTGGAACCTTCGCTCCGCCCTAAGCCTGTCTCTGTGCGGCTCTTCCACCCAGAAGCCTCCTAGGTCCTGGGACCCTGCTCTGCCCCTAATTGCCTGGCTATGCGGCCCCTCCTCTGAGCAGCCACCTGGGGCCCCGTACAATCTCTCTGAGTCCCAGAGACCCGCCATACGCCTCTTCCTCCAGACAGCCGCCCAGTATTCCGGTGCGGTCACTAGGAGTCCAAGAAACTCACTGCGTGCCTCTACCTCCCACCAACCACCCGTAGCCCTGGGCAATCAATCACTCCGAGTCGAAGTGACCCTCCCCGTTCCTCCTCCTTCTCCAGATAACCCCACGAGTGTTCAGGAGTGGTCGCTCTGACTGGCTCTGAATCCACGTGACCCGCTGCACGGGTCCTATGGGCAACCGCCCGGAGCTCTTGGTCCGGCCACTCAAGACCAAGCGACCCACCACACTTCCCCTCCAGGCAGCCCCCCTGTGTTCAGGCGCTGTCACCTTAAGTCCAAACAACTCACCACTCGCCTTCTCCTCTCAGCAGCCGCCTGGAGCGCTAATGCAGTCACTGCGAGTCCAAACGACCCGCTGCGCTCCTCCTCCTCCTCCTACTCCTCCGGGCAGGCCCCGGGGTTCAGAAGTGGTCTGAGTCCAAACAGCTCGCCGCACAGCCCCTCCTCTGGCAACCGCCTGAAGCTGTGGTGTAGTCACCCCAAATCCAAGCGGCGGCGTTCCTCTTCCTCCTCCTCATCCTCAGGGCAGGCCCCGGGGTTCAGAAGCGTCGTTCTGAGTCCAAACAGCTCGCCGCGGAGGTTCTCCTCTGGCAACCGCCTGTAGCTCTGGTGCAGTCACTCCAAATCCAAGTGGCCACGCTCCTCCTCCTCCTCCTCAGGGCAGGCCCCGGTGTCCTGAGTCCACACAGCTCTCCTCGCCACTCCTCCCCTGGGCAGCCACCGGAGCCCCAGTGGTTGCTCCGAGTCCCAGTGCTGTGCCGAGCGGCCTCCTTTTCGGCGCTCCTAGTTGTCCGAGTTCACTGCTCCAGCGGGGGGAGGGGCGTCTCGCCGGCAGCTCTACTTCACAAAGATTCCTGCGTTCCGGGACCACTGTCCCATCCAGGACGCCTCCCCAATGGGAGAGACTCACCCGGCTGCTTTGAGTTGGTCCCAAGTGTCTCAATATCTCCTCTTTTGAATCCTGAGTCCTGGAGCAACATGAAATGCAGCCACCCTCTAGGCCGCCATCTTGAAACCCCATATTTTTATTTTTAACATTACAAAATATAACATGCTCTATGCAATTTTAGGACTATATTTTATCCAATATTATGTTGCTCAGATTAATCCACATTTTTGTGTGTGACTGTAGTTCATTTTTCTGAATGCTGTAAAATATTTCACTATATGAATATATATTTCATTAATCCATTATTAATGTTGATGGGAATTTAAGTTGCTTCCATATTTTTGTGGTGTGAACTGAGTTGCTATAAACACACCTGCTCATACCCCCTGTTATACATGAATAGAAGTTTCTCTGAGGTATTTATATAGTAGAATTTTGAGGTCATGGGGTATATGAATGTTCAACTTTCAGAGATAATGCCAAAACGTGTTCCAAAGTGCTTCCCACAATTTATATATTTTTCTATCAGTAACATAAGAATCATGAGGGTCCTCATTTCTGGGCTCTCTATTACATTTTGAAGAATTTTACAAGTCAAACACTTGCCTTTCCAGAACCACAGAACACAGAAATTACATGAATGACTATCTCTTTGATTCTCTCAAGGATGGTATGTAGCTAGCACCATTCTATATACATAGGAGATTGTTAATTCTTTATATACAATGGATGCCTTTGGGCATTAGTACTTTGTTCTTTTCAGGAACCCCAATTGAGAAAGGCTGCCTGGTATTCTTACTTTTTATTTTCTTTTTTTTTATGGTGGGGGGAGGTTACTGGAGATTGAACTTAGGGGCACTCAACCACTGAGTCACATCCTCAGCCTTATTTTGTATTTTATTTAGGGACAAGGACTCACTGAGTTGCTTAATGCCTTGCTGTCACTGAGGCTAGCTTTGAACTTGCAATCCTTCTGCCTCAGCCTCCACAGCTGCTGGAATTACAGGCATGCGCCACCATGCCTGGCTTACCTTTTATTTTCTTAACTGATTGGGTATAAAATGATATCTTATTATAATTTGATTTGCATCTTCCTGATTAATAATAATGTTGAATCTCTTTTCACAAATTAATTGGCCATATGCATTTGCAATTCTATGAAATGTCTTTGTGAATTTTGTCCATTTTTGTATGGGATCATCTATGATTTCTTAATAATTTTTGCAACTTCTTTATGTATTCTTGATATTAGTCCTTTGTCAGTTGTGTTTTGTGAGTATTGTCTCTTAGTTTATATTTTGTCTTTTCTCACTCATTGAGGAGTATTTTGATGAACAAAGATTTAAATTTCAATTTAGCTGAGTTTATTAATCTTTTATTTATAGCCAAGTCATGTGCCTTAATTCATTTTTACCATTCTATGGAGAGTAAAATATTCACTGGCATTTTCCATTGAAAATTTTAATATTTATTTTTTTAATTTATACTTGGTATGGCTTAAATATTCCATCTACAAATTGTGTTGAAATTTAATTAACATTTTAACAGTATTGAAAGGTGAACCTTTAAGACATGATTAGCTCATGAGAGAAAGCTCTCATGAATGAATTAACACTGTTATCTTGGGAGTGGGTTAGTAAGTAGGAGTAGGCTCCTGATAAAAAGGATTAGTTCAGCCTGATTCCTTCTCTCCCTCTCTCTTCTGCTTTGCCAGAGGATGATGCAGCATGAAGACCCTCACCAGATGTAATCCCTCAATCTTGGACTTCACAGCTTCCAGGACTGTGAGCCAAATAAACTTTTATTGTTTATAATTTACACAGCCTGTGGTATTCTGTTATATGAAAAGGAAATGAACTAAAAATATATCTAATTGATCTTGTATATAATGTGAAATAGGATTTATTTTCATATTTTTCCATATGGATAGCTATCTTTCCAGCTTCACTGATTAAATAGTCTCTACATTCCCCAGTGATCTTACATGCTACTTCTCTCATATATCAGTGCTCCATACATGCACAGATCTACTTGGGCACTGTGTTATATTTAAAGAATTTTATATTCATTATTTCATGTAGTTCTTCACAATAAGAAACTAACATATATTATTTTATATAGTCTACAAAATCATCTTATGAGGTAGGTGCTATTTTCTCCACTTTACAAATGTAGGAAATTAAGGCATAGAGAGGCTGACTACTTGTTTTAGGGTCATGGACCAATTTATTCCAGTTCCAAGACCAAGATTTCAGAACCCGAGCTTTAAAGTAGTAGTCAATACTGGCTCTTACCTTACTACTTCATAAGGATGTTTGTTGTGAAGGTCAATGACTATCATAGGAAGAAAGTTCTACATTTAGCTCTGTACCAGCAACTGGGTAGTTTGAGGTAGGGTCAGGGATAATATTGTGAAGACAAGGTCTCTTCTCAAATATCACCTACTCAAATGTAGGGCCAGGCTCTTCCTGATCACCCTTCATAAACTTTAGCTCTTGTATCCTATTATATACCCTTAATCTGATTTATTATTTTTTAGGTGACTAAGTACCTAAACTTTGTATCTAGTTGTTTATTTATTATCTGACTCATTCACTAGAATGTATGCACTCCAGGAAGGTAGGGACAGACACTGTTTTTCTTTTTTTTGTGGTGCTGGGGATTGAACCCAGGGCCTTATGCTTGCAAGGTAAGCACTCTACCAACTACATCCCCAGCTCCAGACATTGTTTTATTTACTGCTATATGTCTATAACCTAAAAGAGTGCCTGGCACACAGTCAGCATTTTATAGGTATTTGTGGGATGCATGAATGCATAAGTAAATTAATGAATTAAAAGATAAGGCTTTGTCATTGAAGAATAGACAATCTAAAGGAACATGTTGAGTTCAAGAAAAGAAATTCTATGAAGATAAGATAAATGTACTCATTAATTCAGTAAATTTCTAAGGCACCTACTATACATGAAGTACTATGATGGGTACTAATGGAAGAAATAAAAAGATGAAAAATACATGGTCCTCGCCTTCATGAATTTATAAGCTAGAAGAAAATACACATATATAAAAATTTATATAATAGAGGTCAAGAAATAGTAAGTGCTGTAAGAAAAAAACTGCAAATTTGAACACCAGAGTATTTAATTCAGACTGGGAGATCTGGGTAAGCTTAATGGTGGAGGTGGTCATATTGGAGCTAGGACTTGGTGATATTTTCCTTCAAATAGGATAAAAATGGTGGAAGTGCAATGCATATTTATTTAGCTAAATTACTACTTGTAGATACCTTGACACAAAGTACCCAGATGCGTGGGATATTATTTTCATTTATATTATATTTATATTATATTTTGCCTGGTTAAGAGAAGGATATTCCAAGTAGAGGGAATGAATCGAAAGCACAGGGTGTGTTCTGGTAAGGTGTCGAATGTTGCTGTAACAAGGCATAAGGGAAGATGCCTGGTAGGAGATATTGTTGGCTGGGATTTGAAAACAATGGTTCAGGATATTTGAAATTTTCAAATGTGTGAGTGGAGGCAGGCATGTCATTGTACACAGACACATTTTTCCTTCTTTCTCACTTGCTATCTTATTTCCTTTCTTTTTTTAAATTTGTTTTAGTTGTTGATGGACCTTTATTTTATTTATTTATTTGTATGTGGTGTTCAGGATCGAACCCAGTGCCTCACACATGCCAGGTCAGTGCTCTACCACTGAGCAACAACCCCAGTCCCCTTACTTCCTTTCTTATTCCTTTTTCCAATAGCAGAGCACAGTGAAAAAGAAGAGAGGATAAGAAGTCCAGATATGGGATTAAGTCCTAGTTATACTGCATTCCAACATATTTAGAAATTTAGTTCAAGTAAACCTGAGGGAACAGTTTTCTAAAATTACACTTGTGCCTTTTTCCTTAGAAATATTTTTTGGCTGGTCTAATAGAAATACCTGCTTCTAATCACTGCCCCCACCATAATAATCACTGCTGTAGTCCAAAATAGATACATTTGTTAAAGCATCTGGCATGGTGTTTGAAAATTGTTTAACTAGATTATCTTTAAGTGCCCTACTTTCCCACCACCACACTCTACTCCCAACCACCATGCTAAATGTTCTGATTCTTTTCTTATTCCCAACTAACAATGGACCTCTCTGGGGAATGCTTGGCCCTTCTGATGGCCCTTCTGGTGGTGCTCAGGGCTACAGAGTCTTGCCCTGGAAGAAAACCAACCATGAGTGTCCAAAGATATCTGAAAGACTTGAGCACCTGCTCCACAAGGAAGGGGATAGAATTACTGGGCTACTGCTAAGTTGCAAAAATAACTCCAGGGCTTGCTGGGAAGCAAAGGCAGCCTGAGCCTCTCAAAGAACATTTGTGAGAAACAGTGTGAGTATGTGTGTTGTGGGGAGGGAAGGTTGTAAATAAATGGAATTCTAAATTATCAAGCTATTATTGAAGGCCTGATTTTTTTTAGAACTTCCCTACTGGATTTACACCTCAAATAAGGGTAGGATGGGAGTGAGAAGGTAAGATGGGAGCAGGGAGACGATCAGTCCAATAATCACAGTCATTTTTAAAAGCTGACCCACTCTTAAGAAAGTTTTAAACTGTTCACAAATGGAAATGTAGCCTCAGCATGAAACTCAATGGAGCCTAATTATTGGAGTAAATGTTTACTGAATTAATTTTAGAAATACGATAACAACACTGCCTGTTTCATAATCTAGGGAAAGCATTTTCTTCTCAAGCCATATTCAGTCTGCAACAGGAAGCCAATTATCACCCCAGAATATTTCTCAGTGAAAAATGTGTCAGTCCTTAGGACACTTAAGGATTAAGCAGGCTTAAGCACCTATCTCACAGTTTTCTCTTATTTTTACCATCTAAATATCCATCAATCCAAACCAAGATCATATTTACTTTCATATCCTAAAGGTGTCACTAACACTTGGACAATGGAAATTTTGGAGAAGGACAGGTTTCTTTTTGCTTACTTGAATGCTCACATCAGATTTCCTGAAAGCAGTATAGTAACAGAGTTCCTAAGAGAAAAATAGAGGAAATAGTCCCAGATACTTATTAAATGAGGGTGAGTCCAGTTTTATTACTTACATGTAAACTCAGTAATTCTAAATTAAAACTAACAAATGTGGTCCATTTAGAATACTATGTGTTTTTCATCAGTGAAAAGGGAAAGCTTCTATTTATCAGATACAAAATCCTTGTAGACTGGAACTAGGTCTTATTCATCTCTCACTTTTGGCTAGGAATTAACATATTCATCTGCCTTTCCATTCAACATCATCTGACACAGAGTGGGCATACAAACAATATTGGCCAAATAAACATATAAGCATATTATTTGTTTCCAACACTCTACTGCTGAGAGTGCTTCAAACTAGTTGCATAACTAGGCTAAATATTATCCTGATGGGTTTTTAAAAAATGAACTAGACAAGTTCTTATTTCTTAGATGTGACCATTTGTTCATTAGTATGTATTAACTGTATGTAATTCTTATAGTCCTAAAGAATATAGGTGGGAATTCAAGAGATTTTTTCATGTGCCAAAAGAAGTTCCAGTTCTCTTTATAGATAGCAGACAGAACTTTTCCAAGCGTCATTCTGTGTAACCAAACACTTTTAAGTGGTGACCAACATTCCAAAATACCTAAGCTATCCAAGTATCATAGCAGAAAACAGCTGGGGACATGATGTTAGAAGGACCAGAGTTTTACACCATGTTCATATTCCCTTTAGCACATATCAAATTCCACACCCACATGACAGGTGTGTCCTGCTACCCTATTTTTCTCTCGAACAGCACCTGGAGTCTGATGGTAAACAGATAAAGAGTTTCACTGTGAATCCCTACAGGTGGGGTGATTACATTTTCTGATTTTACAATAGAGAAACAATGATCTGACATGCACTTGTAGTTTTAGGGTCAACAGAACAGAACATGTGGCACAGGGGTTGTTTTAAAGAATCTAGAAAATGTAGTTTTCCACACTTAATGACAAGGAAATCTGTAAGAGGGAAGTAACTTAATATTAACAGAACTAATGTGAAAGAATACAGCATAAACAATGACAAAATACATGAGAAAATACTGGAAACACAGTTAACAAAAAAGCATTGATTTCTGTGACAAAAAGAACCTGACAGATATATAATTTTAAAAAATCATAGAAAAATGGGCAAAGATAGCACAAATGAATTATAAAAGAAACACAAAGGGCTACTAAACACTTGAAAACATGCTTCAATTCACTATTCATTCATCAGAGATGCAAATAAAGCAATAAGGAGCAGTCATTTCTAACCTGTCAAACTGGCAAAAATTCAAGTATTGATGATACTTTCTACTGGCAAGAAGACAGGGAATGACCAGGGTTGGGAGTGGACTTGGTGTAGGTATCACGGTATTAGTAGTCATAGAAATGTGCAAATCAATCCTTTACTTCAACCCTGCAATCTTAATTCTTGGATTCTGTCAAGACTCATACCTGATCACAAGTACAAAGAAGCATGCTCATTGAAGATCCTAGTAGTAAATTTCTCAACCCCTGACATGATCTACCAGTCATTAAAAAGAAGAAGACCAATAGAATAAAGGAAGGGGCTGGAGGAAGGAAAGGAGGAAAAGGGGGAGTACTGGGGAATTAAATGGAGTAAATTATGTTATATGTATATAGGAATATATCACAATGAACCCCACTATTATGTATAACTCTGCTGCACTAATGAAAACATAAAAATAAAGAATCCTCGACTTCAAAAAGAAAGTTGAAAAAGAAGACAATATGGTCAGGGTAGAAGTTATCTTTGTGAGGAAGTGACTGGAAAGGGCACAGGCATCTTATGGGGAGTCAGTAATGATCTGTACCTTGTTTCAGATGCTGCTTATGTGAATGTGCTGTTTGTGAAGATTCACTGGTGTATGCTCATGATTTGTGCATTTTATATACTTCAATTAAGACCACTTAAAAATAAAGCAAACAAATGAAAATAGATTTGGGAGACCCCATCCTTTAATGGAAAGAGGACTGCATTGGGAAGAAGTTCTGAGTCCCTGCTCCTTTCTGCCCAAACTAGCTTAGGACCTTTGGCAAGTCACTTGGACTGAATCGCAGTTGACTTACCTACAAATGTGGAGATAATTATATTCTGCTTAAAAATATATAACTGGGCTATATGATTTTAATATCTTTTTCATTTCTAGGTTTTATGACTCTTTAAACCCTAACAGTCCATTAAAATTCTTATATCTATCCCCTTTTCTCCATACCTACTCCCACATACTGGTTCAGGTTCGTATTTCACTTGCCTGGGCCATTTCCAAAGTCTTGTTTCTCCCGTTTTAGTTTTGCCCCTTTATAACTCATGATAAAAACACTTGGGTTAGAGTACCTTCTGAAAGGACAGTTTAGATCATATCACTGCCTTCCTCAGAAACTTCAAAATGTAATAGGGGCATAGTGCAATTGCACAGGACTTGTCATCTAAAAACCTGAATTTAAAGAGCTTATTGCCAGTTTATCTTCAGTGAGCCTTTGAATCTGCATTACCTCATGTGTAAAATAACACTACCATTCTTGCTTGGCATCTGCAGGGGGGCTAGTTCCAAGATCCCCCAAAATCTGTGGATGCCCCAGTCTCTTATATAAAAAGGTATAGTATTTGCATATAACATGCACATTCTCCCCTATACTTTATCATATCTTGATTACTTAGAATATCTAATACAATTTAAATGCTAGGTCTATTGTTGCTATATTATATTATTTTGAAAATAATAACAAAAAAAATCCATGTTTCTACAGACACAATTTTTCTCCAATATTTTTTATCAGCAGTTTTTGAATGTGAGATTGCACAACCTGAGGATACAGAGGGCTGACTGTATTAACAGAACCTTCTTCACATAGTTATGGTAAACAGACTTTCACCTATTCGTGTGTCAACTCCTAAACCACACCTCACTTCAACAGCTAGGGGCCCAGGGAGAAGGCAAAGAATTAAATTCCTTAGCCACCACTACCCGACTCACTCCAATCAAGGCAGAAAACACTTCCGAGCAGTCTAAGCTCTAACACAAAACTTTCCAATCATCTGTCAGGTGGTTTGACTGGATGACAAGAAGTGAATGGCATCTTCCTCTCAATAGGCTATGCCACAAGAGTGGCACCCCACAGCAAAGGATAACAGTCTTAATTGATGGCAAACCCCAGCCTCAAAGATCTGTAGTCTTCTGTGCACACACCTAATGTGGTAAGAGCTGCTTAACAGAGACCTGGCACAAAATCAAGAGAAGCTAAAATCTTGTGGTTACCCTGCTGAGATAATTTAGGATGCATTAGTCAATGTTTCTCAGGCTGTTCATCCTAGATCAGGGTAATTATGGTGGGGAATAAAAAAAAGACCAGATTAGAAAATAGCTTGCCAACAGAACCACTATATTTGTATAAGATGATAGTTAAACCAGCACCTGAAAACAGTAATGTAGTTATGACTTGTTGCCTGCTCAGACAGTATGCCAAATTCTGATTATAAATTTACTCTTAGCATTTGTCTTAGAGAGAAAGCCAGGTCCCTATGGATGGTCACACAAGCCTCTTAAAATCTCTCTCAAGGTCATTGTGGAGAGGATGGCCCTCACATTACAAGACTTACACGATGTATAGGAACTGATTTGGTGGAAAGAAGGCACATTCTCAATTTGCTCTCTCCTCTTTCCAATGAGCAGAACCAAGCATTTTCAGAAATTTTACCTCTTATCCTCAAAGCTTCCTTGATTGACCAGAGGAAAGCAGATGGCTTCTTCAATTTCACCCTAATCTGATGTGAATTTCCATGAAAATGCCTCCACTCTTCATCCCAACTTGCACTTGCACTCAATTCTCTACCTGGCACAGTACCCAGCACATAATAGCCACTCAGTAAATATTTGCTCTTATTTACTGAATATTCTAAGTAGTCACTCTTTCATAGCACTCAGCATAATTGCAAATAATTATTTGTGTAATCATTTGCTTATTGACTATCTTTCTCATAAGACTGTGTCAAAAGAACAGGGTCAATGTCTGTCTCAATCATAGCTTATTGTGGTAGCTTAAAGACTACCACAATGACTCACATTTATTAAGTGTAAATAAATATTAATTGTGCAAAAGAATACCATGTGCTAAGCACTATTTATTCACTTTCTCACTGAATCCTAAAGCAGCCCTGTATACTGGGTGGTGGTGTCTCTATTTTATTAGTAAGGAAACTGAGGCTGAAAGGGCTGCAATAACTTACCTAAGATCAAAGTCAGGATTCTGAATATGTATTAACAACTATTACTCTGTTAACTCTGCCTCCCTCTTTTAAATACTTTTCTACTACTTATTAATAGTAGCCTGGAAAAGTTTCCTGTTTTCTAAGCCTCAGGTTTTTTTAAATGTGTAAACAAGGGAAGGATGGTATCTGTATTATAGATTTGTTGTGAAGTTTGCTTGAGTTTATATATGTAAAGTACTTGGTTATAGTGGTTGGCATAGAATCAATATTTAATAAAAGCTTCTGCTACTGTTATTGTTGCTATTGAATCAAATATACAGAAGAAAGTGACCACAAAATGGGAATGCCACCTGTTGAACCCAGCACCCCCCAAATTAATACTCTTACTTTGTGTATTCTCATCATCCCTCACCATATTCCATAAAACAGCTTACATGTAAAAGTTGCTTTTACTTGAAAATAGAATACCCAAAATATTTTAAAATTAACTCTATCACACCAGAAAATGATCAGTGTGGTTCAATGTGAAGTACTCTAACCTACATGTATTGAATTGAATGGCTCGCATTATTGATGAAATTGAAGATTAGAAAAAAAAAATAGTCCCCTTGCTTATGACCACAGGAAGTTTCATCATCATGGATTTTTATTTCAACAGATAATAAATGAATATCAGGAAGTAGAGGAAAGAAAGAAAAATATTGCAAATGAGGTGGTTTCTTTGTTCTGTGTTGAGATAACTAGAGAGGTCAACATTTACACAAAACCACTTAATTCACCATCTTTTGGTCTACTGCTTCATTGTCTCTTCTGTCACTTCAGATATTAAGAGAAAACTCAAGACATAACTTGTAATAAAATACTGTACATAGTGTCTGAGGTATATCTAGTTATACCTAGGCAAACACTAGATACACTGGTTCCCAAGACTAGCTGCATATTGAAATCATCTAGGGTCCCCTTAAAAACACTGACACCTGCTACCCCCCATCTCCATTCTGATTTGAATGATTTCCAGCATTGATATTGGAGCTACCCTACCTGGGTCTCAATCTCATCTCCTCTACTTACTATTGGGCTAAACTACTGAACTTCTATGTGATAGAGTTTCCTTATCTGTAAGGTGTGAATAACAACTGTATTTACCTCATAGGGTTGTGAGGGAAATCAAATAAGTTAACATATTTGAAATGCAACAATGTCTAGCCCACAGTAGGTATTCTGTATTAGATATTACTACTGGTAGTAAAAATCACATTTTCTTTGTTATACTTCAGAGGAGAAATGAAGACTTGTAGAATTTGCAATCACATGTGCATCACCACACTCAAAAGGCAACAGAGATATTCCATGTTTGAAATTCATAAAAATCTCTTCATTATGAGGTGCTACTTGAGACTACATTACATTAGATAATATGAAGTTCATTCCATCTGGAATTTGTCTCTATTTTATTATATTTGTACTTTAATTTATTTATTTTCTTATTTATTTTTATTGGTTCTTTTTAGTTATACATGACAGTATTGTTATAAATCAAAAAATTTAACACATACACTAGTACAATCCTATTTCTTCATCCCAAGACAATGAAGTATGATTGCCAATTTCCCCTCGTATAAAAATATTCTAAGGATAGGACTCTGAAAAATCAAGTCATGTTAAACTTAAAAGAAACAGCAAATTTGGGGGGTGAAGGGTTCTTGCCTCACTTGTCATCATTCCATGGAGAAGAAAATTGCATTCAGTTTGTGAGGCAGGACAGAAAGCACGATGGGACCTTCTCTGGATTTTGACTCCATCCCCACTTGCTCCTTGGCACTAGAAAGAATTGACTTTTCAGATTGGTAAGATTAGAATGAAAATAAGTGTCCTAACCTATATATTCTGGCTCTTAGGTCTGAATGCCCTAGAGCTGAGATAACCCTCTTTCTCTTAAAAGTGAACAGGCTAATCTAGCTCTAAGTTACTAGCTTCTACTAAAGTGTGACATAGGCCATCACTCTCCATGATACCCACAGGGTAAACAGTCTGCTCCTCAGACTTAATCTTCCCCACAGATGGGTAACAAGGTATAGATTTGGAGCTGGATATGGTCATAAGGCTCATTAGACCTTAGACTCCAAGTCATATTCTTCAACCTTGTTTATGTCTAATAAGGATGATATCATATTTTGTTCTTCATGGGTTTTTGTGGGGTTTTTTTCCTCAGCTTCATTTATAACTGGAAGGAGAAAGTAGTATGGTTACTTCAGGCTCTCAAACCCTAACAAGCAGCAGCAATAATCATAAAAGTATTATCTGACAGTTTTTAAAATGCTTTCCCTAGTAAATGGACATGGAAATTGAGATTTAGAAATGACTTCTGTGATTTACCCAAGGTCAAAAGACTAATAAGTGGCAAATCCAGTACTAAAACCAGTCTTGAGTATACTTTTTTACTACAGTCTGAGTATGCTCCTTTCTTTTATCAAGGCCAACAATGCCCTTACAGACCCTGAGGACAAGAATGAATTGCCTTAACTTTACTAAGCTAAGAATGAAAAACAACCTCTCAAAATCTAAGGATCCTCTTACTCTGAAATTGAGTTTTCCCATTTGAGTCTCTCCAACAATCAAGAAATTGAAAGAGATCTTCTAGACAAAATTATACTTAAATCACAGGCAGAACATAATTATAAAAGTTTTCCTATTTGGATGGACTGTCCCTAAATGTGAGCTGGGATGGGAGGCACAAACTGTTCCCTGCCAAGTAAGCAGGGATCACCAAGAATTTCTTCTGTGATTTGCTCAGCTGCCTGAGTTCAGCTCTACAGAAGGAATTTCCTCATAGGTATTTCCCAATCTCAAACTCCTTTCCTATCTGAGCTCAATGGGCCTTCCTCTGTGTAGCAGCCAAAACAGATATGGAGCCTTCTATACCTCTGGGTTAGATTATTACAAAATCATGTAACATTATCAGCATGGGGGAAGTCAGCACTTGTAGGTTATAGATAAATTTTTCCCAGTAAAAATGAATCAATTACATGCCATAGTCCAAGCCAATTTGAAATTATTATATAAGTCTGGCAATAACTAATTTCCATTCTGCCATGAATTAACCACAAGATTTAGACAAGTCTCTGAGTCTCAGAATCTTCATTTGTAAAATGATGGAGTTAGATAAAGTTGTGTCCAATTCTAAAATACCTTGAGTCAACCTCTGCCACTAGGCTCTATATTACCAACATACAAGGCTGACTTTACATGTTATGTCTGTTAAAAGAACTCCTAAAGTCTCTAATACAGTAACAAAATCATTCCAAAACTATTCCAACAACTGGGGCAACATAAGAGACGTGTATTTGCATTTTCCCACCCTGCCCTCTTTTGTGCCATTCTCAGTTTCCCCTCCAGATAGTCACTGAAGATGAAAACTTTCACACTGAGTTTCTATCAGACCTGAGAAAGAATAAAGTCTGCTTACTTTTTTGGTCCTCTAGTTATCAAGATAATGGTTTTATTTCTTGAAACTGTAATCAGATAAAATGTCCAAGAAACCAAAGAAACTGAGTAGGGCTATTAGTCTACTCTTTTTCTTATCTTAATTCCATCTGAAGGAACAATAGGCTCTTCTTGCCTTTGGCAATATAATAATTCAGCTGACATGCTAGAAATACCACACACCAAGATATGAAATGGTGGCATTTTCTTCCTCTAAAAACAATCAATGCTTTCATTTGTGGACTTCAAAGTACATGTGAAATAAAAGTCTCAGCCCTGTGAGTCTGAGGTAAATCAAAGGGCTGTAAGTGTCATAGAAAAGCTTCCTGGTTCATTGCCCTTCTTCTGGATAAGAAAGGAAACAAAAATACTCCCAGGCAGATGAGTACTCATCTCATTTTATAGTTCTTTTCCAAGTGAGCTTAAACAACTTTCCTGCTGATCCATTCCAATATAGATCTTCCTTATGTCTAACCAAAACTCTTCTTTGCTGCTCTGCAGGCCCACTTCCCCTTATTAATCTAGCCTTGGCATTGTTGGAACTATTCACTGTCCATATTATCGAGTCTTGTTGTGCCTTCCAGAAATTCTAAAGGAAACATTCAGCACTGAGTTAGGAGGACTATGATCAAGATTAGATCTTTATCTGGAGGTCCTTAACATAGCATTTCTGGTGATGCTAGCTCACCTTGGTCAATGCTATTTATCCCCTATGGCTATTAAATGTAGCTCATATGAAAAATGCATCATACATGAAAACAAGAGAAAAGAATCACCACACCAAGGCAAATTATCAAATCCAAGAGTCTTTCTGGAGATCTTGAAGTCTTGAAATCCAATCATTATTGCAAATAGAAAATGGTTAATTATCTCTTTTCATAATGACCTCTCCATTATTCACATGAACATTGGCAATACTGCTTAGTACTGGACATCAGGTATTTAAGTGCAAACATCTTTCAACACAGGCCTACATATACAAGACAATGGAAACTGGACTAAATCCACATCTCATTATTCTTTGGGTATCGTAAGTATTCCTAGCTAGTTGCCTACTCCTCCAGAAAGTTGACATATTCTTTGAATACTGATGTATGATGCTGTTGCTTAAAATAATTCATTCAATTTCAGTCATCATCCAGATGTCCTTCTTGACTCAAGATTCTTTCACTTTCTTGGTTTGCATCTGTTTCTGCAAATTCAGGTGGCTCTCAAACAAGGGGGTAGTTGGCATCTTTGGGAAAGGAATCTGGCATTGTGATTTTACATGGGTTTGACAATCTTCTATTCTTTTGCCATAGACTGCCACATGAATAAGTGAATTCACTTCCATTTTAGGCAATTTGTACAGTTGTGACATCACCAAGGAAATATTTTCATTGGTAAAAGTTGAAATTTGAGAACAAACATTCTGAATAATTCTGAGCTCTCCTTAAGATAAAAGCCATAAGTCATACAGATTCTTAAAGTAAGAGTTTTTGGTCAGATATGGTAGTTATATTTAATCCTGATTTCTGATCTACATCAGAAACACGTGAGGCAGAACACCCAAACTTTACCTATCAGTTACCCTTTGGCATTTAGGAAATTTTACCTGGTAATGAGACAAGGATTTCATTAGGGCCAGGTATTCTTTTTACAAGATTTGTTTTGTGGCTGTTCTCAGGGTATAAACTAAAAAATGTATGAGTGTGAACTTCTAGGACAAGTGAGGCTATCAGTTGATCAACATTAGATACCAAGTGCCCAGTTTTAAGCACAGCTCCACCCTGGAAGTGATAAGAAAATAATAGAGACTATAAGGGCAAAGGAAAATTATTCATACAAATATGTGATAAACCAACAAATATTTCTTGAGCATCTATTGTTTGCAAAATACTGTTTCTCTGTTAAAAGACATGTGAATTAGGGGGCATATAAAATGCATACAAAAATGGGCTGATGACTGAGTTGAATGTAAGATATACACAAACTAATATGAATAAACAATAGTTCAAGCTGGTCTATAATCTATGTCAAGTGATTCATATTAATATAATGATCAAGTGATTTCAGATGTACAAGAGAACAATTCTAACTAGGATGATCCAGATGGCTTCCCGGAGAAGGTAGGACTGGTACTAGGTTCTGTCAGTCAAACAAGATTTTGAGGGGTGAAAGAAGAGGGAGAACATGGTAGACAAGGGGATGAATGTTGTGAGCAAGGTACTGTGGGTAAGCACAGTGCCTCTGGAGAAAAGTAGTTGATTAGCTTGGCTGAAGTAGATTTGTTTTGGGTAGTAGCAGAACAGAAAGGTGACCAGAAGGAAGTATGGCATCTCAGAGTTTGAAGGGATCCTTAGAGATTATCAAACCCAAGCTACGCTCATCTTATTCTAACCTATTTACTTCCAAACAAAACCAGTTTTCACTAATCTGCCACTGATGTTTAACATACACTTTATTATTGGGTCTACACCTAATATCCAGACAGAGGAAACATGGCATAATAATTAGAAACAGGTTTTAGACTTGGAGCCCTGGCTAAAGCACTCACTAGATGTGTTTAACTTTTATTTCTTCATGTATAAATATGGATAATAATACATTCACAGTGGAAGGAGGAAAAAAAGAAAGAATGCCTGAAGAAGACAGAAAAGGAAGAAGAATCTATAGTATATTGCCAAGGAAGGTAAAAGTAGAGGGAATTCAAGGAAGGGGAGATCATTAGCAGCATCAAATGAAAAAGAGGTCATGGTGTTTGAAAACTGCCAAAAGACCACTGACATTGACAATGTGGTTGTCTTAGCTCATTTTATGTTGCAATACCAAAATACCCGAGACTGGATACTTCATAAGGACAAGAAGTTTATTGGGTTCTGACTCTGGTATCCAGAAAGTCCAAAGAGCATGGCACCACCATCTGGCTGCATCACAACATGATGGAGAAATGCAAAGCCAATCAGCCACATGCAGAAGAAGCATGTGTACAAACAAGGAAGCAAGAGAACGAGGAGGGGCCAGGCTTGATGTATTATAACAACCTGCTCTCCTGGGACCAATCCATTCCTAAAAAACTCAACCCACTTGAAGAGTCCAGCATTAATCCATTCTTGAGGGTGGAGGCCCATGACCTAACTACTTTCTTCTAGGCCTCATCTCTTAAAGGTTTCATCACCTCAACATGGCAATACCGGGGACTAAATTTGCCAGCACATAAACCTTTGAGAGACAAACCATATCCAAAACATACCAGAAGTCAATAGTGACCTTTAAGAAATAAGCTTTGGTACAAAAGGATAGAGGCAACTTGTGGGAAAAAGTCAACACACAGGAGAGATGGGGAAGGAAGGACAGAGGCTATGCAGTGAGCAACCACAGCGGCAATTCATTTGGAACTTCACTTCATTTGTAGTGAAGGAGAGCAAGAGGGAAGGCTTTGACTTGATGGGGTTAGAGGGTCATGTGATGCAATGGCTAAGAATGTATCTTTAGCTTAGAACTGTAATGGCTGCTAACTCCTATAAAAACTTCTAACTTAGCTATTTATTGAGTTGTTATAAATATTGATGTGGCTGCATCACTGTAGTATGCTGACTTTAAGTCCTTTGGGTATAAACCAAGGAATGTGATAACTGGGTCAAATGGTGGGTCCATTCCAAGTTTTCTAAGCAATCTCCATACTGCTTTCCAAGAGTGGCTGCACCAATTTGCAACCCCACCAGCAATGTATGAGTGTACCTTTCTCCCCACATCCTCGCTAACACCTATTGTTGCTTGTGTTCTTGATAATCGCCATTCTAATTGGGGTGAGATGGAATCTTAGTGTAGTTTTGATTCGCATTTCCCTTATTACCAAAGATGTTGAACATTTTTTCATGTATCTGTTGATTGCCTGTAGATCTTCTTCTGTGAAGTGTCTGCTGATTTCCTTAGCCCATTTGTTGATTGGGTTATTTGTATTCTTGGTGTAAAGTTTTTTGAGTTCTTTATATATTCTGGAGATTAGTGCTCTATCTGAAGTGTGCGTGGTAAAGATTTTCTCCTGCTCTGTAGGCTCTCTCTTCACATTGCTGATAGTTTCCTTTGCTAGATTGTGGAATCAACACAGGTGCCCTTCAATAGATGAATGGATAAATAAACTGTGGTAAATATATACAATGGAATATTATTCGGCCATGAATAAGAATAAAATTATGGTATTTGCAGGTAAATGGATGGAGGTGGAGAATATCATGCTAAGTGAGATAAGCCAATCCCCCAAAAAAGGCCAAATGTTTTCTCTGATAAGTGGATAAGAGAAGGAGGGAGGGAGTCGGTAAGGGAAGAATAGAGGAAGGATGGATTGTGTAGATGGAAATGAGGGGTGGGGAGGGGGCAGGGAAGGAAAGATAATGAAATGAAATAAACATCATTACCCTATGTCCATGTATGATTATATACATGGTATGACTGTACTTTGTGTACAATCAGAGAAATGAAAAGCTGTATTCCATTTGTGTACAATGAGTCAAAATTAAAAATAAAAGTCAAAGGAACAAATAAGTGTACAAGAAAAGGAGACAAATCTTAATCCCATCATTCTGAACGGCAAAAGCAAAAGGAATGCCCAGCACTCATATTTGAGTCTCCGCTGAGGAATATGAGAAAGGGAAATGAAAGTAAATGTGATCTCCTTCAAAAGTGGCAGGGCTTCATTGCACCTAGCTTAGAGCTGCTCTAGAGGGCATACCACCCTCATGGGATCAGTATTCTTCTTAGACATACATGACTGTGTCCACTTTTTTGTACAACAAAGTTTCTACAATAGTACCCATTATTAGCAAAGAATTATGCTATATGTTAGTGTTCCTCAAAACTTCCAAATACTTTAAGTTTTTGTTAATAAAATCACATCTTGCATTCACCAATGTCATTTGATTTCAAGGAGATCTACTCTGAATTCCTTTACAAAATAAAAGGTTTCTCTTAAAAAAAAAAAAAAAAAAAAAAAAAAAAAAAAAAAAACTTCCAAGCCTAATTTTCCTCCTTGCCACGATGTAGGAAATGGTGATGAAGGAAGACAGACATTCCTATTTACAAAGCATCTTCCCTCTTCCTTTAGTCTATCACTGCAGAGTAAGGAAATAATACCATTAAGCAATTTCCCATTTACAATTTCACAAGATTGCCAATTGAACAATTACAGAGACTCTGTGCATAGCAAAACCTCATTAATTTGGACTACACTAATTTGGAATTTGTAGTAATTTAACCTGGGTTGCAGTTACCTTTGTACTACTTACAAGAAAGGGTTCACTAAGGAAATAGTGTGAACAAGATTTCAAGGGAGATAATTTAGCCTGCCAGGGGCTTATTTTACCTATTTTAAAGAACATATTGTTTTTTAAAAGAACTTCAGTATATTCATTATTTGAATGCAAATTGATTCTACTAATTATAGATTAGTGTAATCTGCTGTTAAAAACCTGTATTAGCAACAGTTAACTTTGCTCTTACTGAATATTCTCATTATAAATTAAATGATAATTCTTTAAAGTTAGTTCATAATTCAAATTAATGCATACCCCTTTTCCCCACTCCCCATGAATTAACTATATTTCAGGGGGTATTACCCTAAATTAGCACATCATTTATGAATACAGTGCAAAAACTAATAAGTGATTGGAAAGGACTCAGAGCAGCCAAAATAGATGTTTTAAAGTTGATGTGCCAAAGCCCATGCACTTTATATCACATGACAGGTTCCTCTGACAGCAGATTTAGCTCTTGCTTAATATACTAATCTAACACATCAACTGGGAAATCTGGGTGGCTTTTTTTTTTAAGTTCATAACTAATTTGAAGGAGGAAAAGAGCTGTTACATGAAGGGACACTGAGAGGAGGAAGAAGTGACTGCAAACTGCAGAAAGAAAATAGGACTTATATGAAACATAGCTGTAATAATCACAAAACCACCACAGTCTTGTATAATTTAGTGTAGACATAAAAGGGCCTATATTCCTTAGGAAATCTGGAAAACTGTAATAGTGTATTAACACATAGTATAATAACTAATGGCTGGAATTATGCCCCTAAATGACCAAACAAATTCAAATTATGTTGAATATAAGCCTTAAAAAGGCAGATAAGTTTACACACACACACACACACACACACACACACACACATTTTGTATCTGTAATGACTAACCTAAAAATGTGAAACATGTTGATGCTTCAAAAGATGAGGTTCACAATATTATCATATAATAATGATGATGATTGCAAAATAATGCCAAATTTATTAAGTGGTTACTCTGTAGAGATAGAGAGTTAAGCACTTTACCTACCCGATTTAAATGAATTCTCCTAATCCTAAAAGGTAGGTTTTATTATCATTTATACTTTACAGTTTAAGAAAGTGAAACTCAGAGAGGTTAAGCAACTGGTTCCAGGCCACAGAGAGAGACAGAGCAAGGGTTAGAACACAGGCCAGTTCCCTGGCTGTTCGTTATGCCTTTCCACACTCCAGAAAATATAGCTCCTTCGTTGAGGGCTCCATACAGTTAATGTTTAACTACATTTTCATTTTCCAAACTCAATATTAACAAATAAATTGATTTATAAGCAGAAATATGTATGATCTAAGAGACAGATGTAATATTGTATTTATAAACATGCTCCATTGCTCAATTTAAAAGTAAAGGCAATAGTAAAAAATAAAACAGTATTGAACATATCTATTAGGCCCATCCCAAAATCTAAGACAAGTCTTCGTGCACTGTAAATTCTATTTCCAAATGAATAACCAAGCAACAAAAAGAAGAAATTTTAAGATATCAAGTAAACAGTCAATGTCTGGTTCTCCTGTGGTTTTCTCATTCTTTTGGGGGAAATTTAAGATGAAAATAGGCCAATGGGACTTCAGGGATGGAGGAAAGATTAAGGGGAGGTTAAAAATTCAGTTGGTTATTACAGAGGATTTAGGAAAATCTGTTTGCCAGCTGTTCTAAAGGAATTATAAGGACATAAAAGACATATGGACATGGTATGTATAGGATGGAAGAGAGGTGGAGGTGGGGTGTTACAAATATATGCAGCTGTGTTAGAAGTTAAGTGAGAGCCTGCCACATGCACATACAAAGACAAATGTATAGTGAAACAGTCACTCCTGTAATTCCTTCTACCTAAACCAATGATCTTTATACATCTCCTTTTGACTCAGGTCTACCCATTCTTCAAGGATCAGCTAAAAATGTAACTTCTGCCCTGAAGCATTCCATAATCCCTAAAGTTGAATCAAATTCTCCCTCATTTCTGCTCCTATAGTTTTTTCCCCTTAAGCACATCTACTACAGCACTGATAATACTCTCATTATTAGAGTTATTCATAACTGCTCTCCCCTCCCATCAATTCCCTCATGAGAGAAGGGGTTCTTTCTCATTTCTGTAGCTCCTACCACATACTAGACTCTAGGAAAATTTTGACTCAATAGCACTGAGTTAAGACAGTGCATTATCACCTAGCTTACCTGAAGGAGCATTTGTTCTCTTTCTTTTCTTGCTTGATTCCCCTCCATTCTCAATGAGGCCTTCTGTGACCAGAGGGCCACTGGCACTACCAAACTGCAGGGGTTCGTTGTTGTTGGCAGGGTCAAAGGGCAGCTGGTTCAATCCTAAAGAAGAAAAAGAAAGCCAAAGTCCAGACTCCATTAAGGACTGGGATCATCTCCAGATTTTATTATATGAGCCAACAGTGGAAAACTTTTAGGTCTCAAGAGCCTAGGAGTAAAAAGTGAATTCCTCAAAGATAGTTGCCCTTGGGAATTTTTAGAGAACTTATTGACAAGTACATAATCAAAATATAAGAGAGCAGCTCTGTCACTTGTTAGATCCCTCCTGTTTTTGTGAGAACCTAATATTTATGGCTACAAGCTAGCAATTATTTTTCTATTTCCCCACTTAGAAAGTAAGACCAGTCAGGCATGGTGACACATGACTGTAGTCTCAGCTACTAGGGAAGCTGAGGCAGGAGAATAACTCAAGTCCAGGAGTTCAAGGACAGTCAGGACAACATAGTCAGACCCTGTCTAAACAGAAAAGAGATAGATCCTTCTTTAAATGTGCCTATAGATGGACCAGCTCTTCCTTTGATAAAGCTTGGCTTTGTAGTCTTTGGATTATCTCCTGATATTTTTCCATTATTTCATTACAAGATTTGTTGAACTGATACAGAAATAATTATTGCAATGTCCTGGTGTCAAAGTCACTCCCAATGATAGTATAGAGGTTTCTTAAAAAGAAAACCATAAATCAATGGCAAATCAGAAAAGAAAACAAAAAGACATTGTCACAGGGGGGGTTATTCAGTCACTGGATTGATATGAAGTTATGACCCAGGTTTGGGGGTTGTTAATCTCATCTTCAAATGCTGTCAGAAGCATGGTCACTTTACTAGTTAGTTACGGCTGCAACATATAAGATGGAAAAGGGTATTTTCTATTCTCTAACTCTTATATGGTTCATTCAGGGGTGAGCAGTGATAGTTTCTTATTTCTCTGGCAACAGCACCTGGAATTTCAAGTGTTTCAATTAAAACTTCTTGAAATGTGGAATCAGAAGCTTTGTTAAAGTCCAAAGTAAAGACATCTTTTCTTGGCCTTTTATCCACTAGTTCTCTAATCCTATCAAAAGGGGAATCAGGTTAGCCTGATAGAGTACATTCTTTAACTTCCATTTTTTCTATGGCCCATAGCTTTACACTTCTTCAGATAAAGTTGCAAAGTATCAGCAAAAAGTTTGGAATCCAAATTCAGCTAAAAGTCAATAAAATTTCAGTAAAATGACTGCAAGATTCTAACAAAATGAATTCACATGATTGTTTTTAATAAAGATTGTCCCCCTTGCAAATGTTTTCAGCCTACATAGAATGTACTGTTTCTTCAGCAATCAGATACCACTTGGAAGACCTCCATTAAATATCCTTTGGAATTTGTCAAACTTCTTTCCTTTACATCATGTGGGTAACTAAATGAAAGAATAAAACTTTCTTCTATATCTTAAGTCAACTATTCACTGCATCATATCCATGTCCTATTAAAATCTCTAGCATGGTTGGGCATGGTGGTACACACCTGTAATCCTAGCAGTTCAGGAGGCTGAGGTAGGAGGATCACAAGTTCAAAGCCAGCCTCAGCAACCTAGTGAGGACCTAAGTAACTCAGCAAGACCCTGTCTCAAAATAAAAAATAAAAAAGGCAAGGGATGTGGTTCAATGGTTAAGTGTCCCTAGGTTCAATTACTGGTACCCCCACCAAAAAAATCTCTACTATAACTAGAGCTATAGAACTAAAGAAATCAATGACTGTGTATTAGAAAATATTGAGATCATAACCAAGGTCGTTTTCAAAGTCTAGACTTTATATCACTTCCAAATGAAGATATTTCTTCCACCGAAGTAGTCCAGAGTCAAATATGATATGTATATTATTCCAAAACTTTTCTTGGCATTTCTTTCTGCAGTATCATACTGATCAAAATTAAGTTCTATGGAAGACAGAATGGTATCGTAGAAAGAACACAATTGATTGGGGTTCAAACCATGGTTATCCCTTCCTACTAGATAGCTTTTGGCAAGTCATGTAATCTCAAACCTAGTTTTCTAATATATAAACGAGGAGTCATGACACTAAACAGGGTTTTTGCAAAGATTAACAAACATATGTATGATAAATATATTATTCGAAGTGAATCAAAATAAACTTTCCCCTGTAAGTTCATAAGTTCTTCTAAGGAGGAGCTCTCTCCCTCCATCTCACTCCTCCCACAACTACATCCCTTGTGCCTAGCACTATACCTAATGTATAGTGAATACTGAATGAATGAATAAATCCTCAAAAAGTGGGGGTAGGTGACTCATCATATTAACCCATGTAATTAGAGTAAAGACTTGGCAGCTGATCATCAAGAATTAATGCCACAACTGAAAAGTTCTGATGCTGATTATAGCAACATTACTTAAAATAATTAGATTTTCAGTGCATCTTTATCATTTGAGTACTACACAGCAGAATGGGGAAAATCCTGATTAAAAGGAATGCTCAGCGATCAGGAGGTTCTGATTAATGATTGTTAATCATAAAAGTCTTTCTATTTGGTCTTGGATTTGATAATTCATAGAATAATATATTAGTCCACTTCCATGCCCTATTAAGTAGATGACTGAGGATCTTACAGAGCTTCCAAGTCATGATGTGCAAAATGAGGGAGTACCTAGGTCATGGGACTTGGTAAAAGTATTAAATGAGATAATATGTATGAGCTTATATAGGTAGAGCATTCTGTATCACATCTGGCACACAGTATGTATTCAATAAACCCATAAATGTATATTTTAATACTGTCTGAGGTGAGGTGTGGCCTTGCTCTACTTCCTACTTTCACCCAGGCTGCCACCACTTCCATTTTCCTTTGGGATGAGCAGGTGATATGTCCAGGGTGGCCCTGGGTGCTGAAGCTAAATGTATATGGCAGGCTCAATAAATATTTACTGTTACTGCTGTAATACTGAATTTCCATTTAAAATTTCTCAAATTGTTGATAAATAATGTGAAGAGATTGATCTGAATTTGCCCTGATCCAAGGATATAGCCTACTTTTCTCATTCAACTTTTTCATTGTTGTTTGTATCTTTTTGGAGAGGTTGAAGGAATCTAGAGGAAAAAGTCTGGTAAACTAAATTGTACTTACCCTCTATTTGGTCCCAGATGATATCTTGGGGGATTTGGGTGTTTCATTCCTCATATTAATGTACAGATTCTTTTGATACTGAATAAGACTGAGATTCCAAGTACTTTTTGTGTATTCACCTCATATAGAATCCAGATATATGAAAATCCTGATAATTTAGTATAATATCTTGGGCCTTATTTTTTATAGGGAAAGATCTCATGTTAAGGAGAGAGCTCACTCAGTAAGCTGATTCACTGAACACAAATCCACATTTTGTATTATCTAGGACCCAAAATAGTGTCCTAAAGATTTAGAGTTCAAGAGCAATAGCTATAGAAATAGCAAAATCCTATGACACCAGCATATCCTAGCTACTTTTATTATATTGTTTCATTCCCCTCTTAAGACAACACCTACTTCCAGGATCTTTTCTGTGTTGTGCATATGTGATATATGCTAAATGTTATTTAAAATAAGACAGTCCCATTAAATTATTTAGGCCCTAAAAGAAAACCACCACTTTAATTCCAAGAATTCTTGCTGGTGAAATTTAAATGATGACATAAACATAAAAACATTAGCAATTACCTTATTATAATTCTCACCCAAACTACATAATTTATCTTTAAATCATTTATGGAAGCAATTACTGCCATTTTCTACTAGACATGATGAAATGGAAAGTATTATTTGGAAGAACTTTTGAGGTTATCTAGTTCATTCTGTGCAATTCAAAAATATTTTCTGATTCCTGACAGGCTTGGGGAACTTCTTTGCCTGAAGCCCATTTCTTGTTGGATTCCTAGGCATTCAGCAGGCTTTCCTTACCTTTATAAAACTACCACCCACTTGATGTGGGGGATTCCTTTTATTTCCCCCAAATGGCCTGTGAAGTAGGATGTGTTTTGTTGATTGTCATCTTGCTTATTATCCCTAGAATGAGTACAAGATGTCTAACTTTTTAAGTATTCTACTGATAGTGACTGCAAGCAAAACAAATGCAGTGAAGAATAACTAACAGAATGAAATCAGAAAAATTCTAATCTTAAGAATTTCTCATAGTCCTTGCCCTTTTATTCTTAAGGATAAACTTAATAAAACCTTATAGCTTATTTGTTTTCCCCCTACATCTAATCTCCTCATTCCCCAAGTTCACAAAATTTACAGTTTGTTCAAAGGAAAGTTCAAATTGATAAAAAGAAATAGATGAGAAACATTAGTGTCATAGATTTCTGCTATTTCTTTACCTTATGGTTACAATCAAACAAATCTATGGGGTAATATCATCTTGTCTAAAACAACATGACTGCTGTAGACAGCTGACCAGCTGTTATTTCATGTTATGTCAAAATACAGATTATGTGACTTCACCACACACATAGCAACTCCTTAGAAAGTATGCATATTGGGGAAGGGTAGTGGAAGGATTCTTGGAGAATGACATTTCTCATCCAATGGAAGGTGGGGGGAGTTAAATATCTCAGAAAGAAGTGTGGTTCTCAGTGAATACTCCAATATGCAGGTCAAGGAGTTCACATGCAATGATATCTACCATACAAATGCAAATGATTCATGGGATTTGAGGAAAGCACTGAAGAATTTTCATGATTCTTGTGAAAGAAAATCAATGATCTTTTTATGCTCAGTAGCTGTAATAGTTACTGTCACAATTCACTCTACTGAGCTTTCCACTATCAGGTCAAATTAATACCAACCTTCATGATGCAATCTAATACTTTTAATGACTGCCTCAGGTTATAGAACCAAAATGTGACCCCATGGATCCATGCCACTTCTTATTTGCAACTGTGGCCTATAGACTATATACCTTAGCAAAAAGAAATACAATTCTACTCTGGATAAGTTCCCTTTAAAAGATAAATCTGATAAATTAAATCAAAGATAGCAATGTTTAGACAGAAATTCATGTTGAAAAAATAAATATCATTTTTTCCAATCTGAATATTCTAGCTAATTTGTCTTTATAACAAATACCTGCAACCTCAATCTTATTTTCCAAATGACTTTAGTTTAAAATACGATATGGGACTCATGGTGGTGGTGGTAGTGATGGTGATCTCCAAATTAGTTTTGAAGTTTAAAACTTTTGGGAAATTAACAAGTTGGCATAATGGACAGGTCCTTAAAGTGCTGGCAGAGGCTTTTGTAGAATTTACCCATGTAAGTAATAGAAAGTCCAGTGGTCCATTTTCAGAAATATAGTATTCAGCTTTAATTGGATCCAATTGTAGTCATTTTAATTATAGACCTTCCCTTTGTCCACTCCAATTTGAATAATAGCCAATTGTGTAGATTGTACCCCTGAGCTCCTCCAATCAGGGTGAAGGGCAGACTATTTTAGGTATATAAACAGACCTGTCCACCCAGGCTGCTTGCCAACCAGGTTCCCATAGCACACCTCTCTGGCAGAAGTCAAGTTTGCTCTGCCACCCACTTTGGAACATGTTTTGATTTCTTGAGGCACCTTGGTATTTCTAACACCCATCTCTGGGATCTCATCTTCACTTCATTCATCCTCCTGCCTTCATCAGTTTAGGCCTGAAAACCATGGCCTCTAGATTTGCAGCTCTCACCCAGAAGTTCCACCTGCTACTTTTGAGGGAATATTCACAGTGTTCATAAGAATTGAATTAAAATATCACTCTTTAGCCAAGGGGTTGGCAGCCCAAACAACTGAACATTTCTCAGTATCATATTTTAACTGATACCATGCAAATGAAAACTATTGTATCAATTTCATGAATCCAATATTCTGTATAACTGATTTAGCTAAAGCAAGGGGGAATTTTAAAGGATTAATTGGTGATTGAAGATAATGGGGAAGAGATAATAAAGAAAAGGGCAAATGTCCTTTTCCACTAAGGGGTTTGCTTGAATGGTGGTAGACATAAATTTTTTCAGAGCAAAATTTACATTTAAGTCACCTGTTTCAAGGTATTATACAGGTGATAGGCGAATTTTCATTGGCAGTGACCCTTCAGCAACTTCCAGTGATTCCCCCAACTACTTGGTTAAGGCACTTGAGTCCCTCATAAAGAAAAGCCCCATCCATTCCAAGCCTTGTCCTCCACTATGTCCTAGCTTGTACTCTACCCAACACTTTCCAAACTTCTTAAGGTGCATATATATTCCCCGGGGATTTGTTAAAATGCAAATTCAGATTCGGTACGTTGGAAGTATGGTCTGCTTTTCTGGCAAGTTCTCAAATGATGTTGTTCCTGCCGGTGTGGAGATCACACTTTGGAACTACCTAGCATTCATAAATCTGTCCAGTACTTTCCAACCTCCACACACTTGGTGAACACTACCCCTCTACCTACTTCTTGATTCATAACATTTAAAATACACCAAGAATACAAATAACCCAATCAACAAATGGGCTAAGGAAATGAACAGACAATTCACAGTAGAAGATCTACAAGCAATCAACAGATATATGAAGAAATGTTCAACATCTCTAGTAATAAGAGAAATGCAAATCAAAACTACCCTAAGATTCCATCTCACCCCAATTAGAATGGCGATTATCAAGAATACAAGCAACAACAGGTGTTGGCGAGGATGTGGGGAAAAAGGTACCCTCATACATTGCTGGTGGGGCTGCAAATTAGTGCAGCCACTCTGGAAAGCAGTGTGGAGATTTCTTAGAAAACTTGGAATGGAACCACCATTTGACCCAGCTATCCCACTCCTTGGCCTATACCCAAAGGACTTAAAATCAGCATACTATAGAGATGCAGCCACATCAATGTTCATAGCTGCTCAATTCATTATAGCTAATTGTGAAACCAACCTAGATGTCCTTCAGTTGATGAATGGATAAAGAAACTGTGGTAAATATATACAATGGAATATTACTCCACCATAAAGAATGATAAAATTATGGCATTTGCAGGCAAATGGATGAAATTGGAGAATATCATGCTAAGTGAGATAAGCCAATCTCAAAAAACCAAAGGAAGAATGATCTCACTGATAAGCGGATGATGACACGTAATGGGGGTGGGAGGGAGGCAAGAATGGAGGAAGCAGGGACTGTATAGAGGGAAAAGAGAGGTGGGAGGGGTGGGGGGAAGGAAAAAATAACAGAATGAATCAAACACCATTGCCCTATGTAAATGCATGATTACACAAATGGTATGCCTCTACTTCATGTACAAACAGAGAAACAAGATGTATTCCATTTATTTACAATAAAAATAAATTTAAAAAACTAAAATAAAATAAAATACTGTTCTTACTTTAGGATTCATCTCAGAGGCTATTTCATTTATGGTAGTGTTTTTTTCTTATTTACCTATACCTAACCCAATACATACACAGGGGAACTATTTTGGTTGTATAGAATACACCCTAGTTGTGTACATTATCTATATATCTATCTATTTATTTATCATTTTTGGCTCTGGGGATTGAACCCAGAGGGACTTTTCCACTGAGCCACATACTCAGCCCTTTTTTAAACTTTTAAGACAGGGTCTCAATAAGTCACATAGGGCCTTGCTATGTTGCTGAGGCTGATTCTGTACTTGTGATCCTCCTGCCTCTGCTTCCCAAGGCACTGGGAGTATAGGCGTGCACCACAGTGCCCAGCTATTTTATTTTGTATAGTTATTCTTCCCACTTTCCATCAAGGAATGGGCAGTCTACAGCACTGAAGTAAATTTTCTGAGGTCACATGGCTAGCAAGTAGTAAAAAAAGTAACTTGGGCTTTTTAGAAAAAATTCAAAACACTATACTGGCTGTCCTCGGATCTTAATCTGTACTTTTCCTATACCTTCTAGAGCATGTCTTATGTTATAATTGAATATCGTGTCTTATGCTCCCTTTCCTCCTGACTTACCTCAGCACTATTAAGTTGTAAACTCTTTGAAGATAGTCTTTATATCATTATTTATTAAGTCTTCCTACCCCAAGATGCCTGGTGTGGTGCCTTGTATAATAGGATAAGCATTCCAGAAAAGCTGAACTCAGCTACAATTTTGGGTACAGTCATTTTTTCCAGCCCAGACACCAACTGACATGTTGCTGTGGTAGTCATGAACAGAAGAACAAAGTAAGGTTCCTGGGTTCCTTCAGCATTCCTTTTCCAACCTGGGATTCCTGAAGACTCACTGGGGAGTGATGACAGACTAGCATACATTCTACCCCTGTGTGTTATGGTTTGGATCTGGAATGACCCCCCAAAGTTTCATATGCTAAAGGTTTTCTCACCAGTCTGTGGCACTAGTGGAAGGTGGTAGAATCTTTAGGAGGTGGTGCCTAGTTGAAGGAAGTTACATCACTTGGGGCATGCCATTGAAGAGCATATTGGGGCCCTGGGCCCTTCTTATCTTTCTGCTTCCTGGCTGTCATGAGGTGACCAGCTCTGCTCCACCATGCATTCTCTACCATGATATTCTGCCTCACCAAAGGCTCAAAGCAATGGAGACAAGTGACCACAGACTGAAACCTTTAGAATGAGCCAAAATAAATCTTTCCCCTTTTATTATCTCAAGTATTATGTCACAGTGATAGAAAGCTCACTAACACAACTTATTTCTATAAAACTTCATTCTCCCTTTCTGGAAAGCAAAGCAGTCTTTCCATTGACTAACAAGCTTATATGAGAAAACATTACAAAAGAGAACCCATATATGGATCTTTTCTTAATAGTTCTATGTACACCAGCTTAGAGATCCTGCTTTACAAACTACAGTCAAGAAAAGACAGTTTCTAGACATGTATTTTCTAAAACAACAACTATGAGCCACACATAGCAATTTAAATTTAAGTTTAAATTATTTAAAATGGAATAAAATAGACACCGGTAGCTAGTGGCTACCATATTGGATAGCATAGATATAGAACATTTCAATTATCACAGAAAGGTCATTTTTGTGTGTGTGTGTGTGTGTGTGTGTGTGTTTTGTTTTGGTTTTTTGTTGTTGTTGTTGTTTGGTTGTTTTTTTTTTTTCTTGGTACCAGCCAGGGATTGAACCCAGGGATGTTAACTGAGCCACATGCATACCTTTTTATATTTTATTTAGAGACAGGATCTTGCCAACTTGCTCAGGGCCTCACTACATTGCTGAGGCTGGCTTTGAACTCATGATTCTCCTGCCTCAGGCTCCCAAGCCACTGGAATTTCAGGCATATAACACTGTACCTAGCAATCACAGAAAATTTTACTGTAGAATGTTGCTCTAGAATCAGACTGCCATTTACAAGGTATGCCACTTACTAGGTGTGCCACTAATAATACTAGATGTGCCACTAATAATGTGTATAAAACAAGTCATTTGATCTCTCTCAGACTGTTCCTGCATTGTAAAATTAGAATGATAACACCTCACCCTTACAGGAAAGTGAGGCAAATAAAAAGAGGAAATGTATATTTAAGGTCTTATACATCTCAGACGCTAAACTAGTGCCTTCCTTCTAAACTAATCAGGAATTTATATGAATTTGACTCAAAAATGAGAGAGGAACTCATTTGAATATTGTGGCTCCCTAGGATCCCAGACTATATCCTATTTATGACTTAGAAGATGTTAGCTTTGCCTTCCTCTTCTACTTTTTCTTTCAGATAATGCATAGCTGTTAAGGTGAATCATTAATAAATAATACTGGGAGTAGGCAGTGACTGCTCTTTGCTTGCACTGTGTTTAGGATAGGAGATCATATTTGTCACCACCTTGAACTTTCCAACATGAAAGAAACACATTTTCTCCTTAACAACTGGAGGCCTCCTCTCAAAGCTTTAATGAGCACTACTTTCAAAGCTGGGTGCTGTACCACTGGAACACTGCTAGCAGTGATACTGGAGCTAGGATGGAAAAGGACCATTTCTCTAAATCCTTATGTCCCTATGTTCAGAATGTTCCCTGTCCCCCCCCCCCAGGGGCTGACATCTCCCAGGCCTGGTAAAGGTAAATTATTTGCAAAAAACCTGAACTGAATCTGTTAAGATATTTGAGTTCCGTGAGTAGGAAAGCAAAATACATATTTCCAACTTCAAGAAGAATGCTTCAGGACTCTTTTCCTCTGTACACTTTAAGGCTTGGGAAAAACAGCAAAATCACATTATTCAATGAAAACAAGGTTCAAAAAATGTTGATTCAATAGTGCAGTTCAAAGTGACAGATGGTAGAGAGGTGATCTATCATTTTCCTTAGGATAAAGTCTGGCAGTCTTCAGAGGAACTGTGCAGAGAAATCCTTATTTTGTTGTAATTTAGCCCTGGGAATGGTTATAGCGACCATTGTTCTCTCCAAATCTTTGGAGGTGGGGGGTTAGAAAGATGGTGATTCATCAGTTCCTGTTTGGAGCTGGCTCTAGGCCATGCTGCAATTCCTGTTGACCAATTTTCCAGTTGAGTGACAGGAAAAGAGCAGGTTCCTAACACACTGACCATTAGGTTATCTGTTTAGTACTTGCCTGAGAATGTGCCCAGAGGTACTATGTTATGGGTGTTTCTGTCCCAATAAAATAAATAATTGCAAATCTCAGAGCCTAAGGACAAAGAGTTGTTCTGGTATTGAAATTGGAATCTATCTTGTCAGATCTGTAATGAGGTCTTCCCTTCAGGCTGATTGATTTCATAAAGCTGAGGCAATTATCAAAAGCAAGCACAGTTCTCTCTGTAGAAACCACTCCAATGGTTTTCAAAACTAGCTTGTCAGCCAGATTTGGTCTGCAGCCTAGGCTGAGCCAGCTCTTTCAGTAGGAACAGTTACAACACAGAGAGAACACTATTTTCCCCTAATAGATTCTTAAGATAGCAGTAAATAAGTTGTAAACAAGGTTCAGAAAAATAATTCAACTTGCTGTAAAAATTAAAAATTGAAAGTTGCTGTCAGATAAATCTGCATTTCATCATAAAATGCTTTGAAGGGGACAACAAAACTGGAACTGGAACTCTTTTGGTCTTGTGAGAGTTAGTTTTATTAATTAATGTTAGAAGGATATTGGTATCCTGTAAGACTGATGCACTGCATGAATAATATCGGTATATTTGCTTTTCCCAAAATGTACACACTAATTTCACCAGATTCCTTTCTTCAACTATTCAGCCTTCATTAACTATTTATCCAATCACTGTGCTACAATTTTAATTACCTTCTAATTAACCAATGATGAGTTTGTGATTTAGCATTCCCTAAAGATAGAACTACACAAATACAGTAAATCTTCATCTACATGTTCAATATTTTTATACCCTCTCCTCCCCCCACCCCATTAATTTTGCCATACTGTATCATTAATGCTCTGGAGTTATGCTTTCTGCATTCCTAATCTTTGATCCCCATTTATATTAGTCAAGAATGTATGATTAACAGCTCTTCCTGTTGACTGTGAAATTAAACACACAGGAGAAAATAGAGATTCCTGTAATGCACTAATGCATCTTTATAGATCCATACCTCCCCTATAACAATTCCACCTCAGGAGTTCCAATACAGGGTGTTGACAAGTAATTAACTCCTTTAGAGAAGACTCTGCTAGAGTCAAAGTTAAATCCACCACTAAGGAAGCTAAAATCTGCTTCTTGAGAACATAGTGTTACTATAAAGGGAAAAGTCCACAAAAACAACTTATCTGTGTTTGAAAAACAAGTCTTACTGTTTCTGTTGTATGAAAAAGAATAAGTAGGGTCTTAAGTTTGATCCAGGCTGGAGTTTAATTCAGGTATCCAATACATATTGGAATGAATGAGCCAATGAATTAATATTTACTGATAATCTCTCTCCTTATTCATCCAATTCATTCAAACAATTCTATGTGTCTGTCAGTATGCTAGGCCTAAGGACTTTAGTTAGGACTTGGTAAAACTGTTTCTTTCTTCAAGAGGATCACAACCAGAAAGGAAGGCAGACACACACACACACAGAAAATCTGGCCCAAATAATGGTATCGGTGTCAAATCTTGACATTTACTCCAAGTATTCTTTGCTTAATTCTTATCAAACTTCCCAAAATTCCTCAAATATGTTATGTGCTTTCATATCCCTGTGTTCCTGTACAACACATTCCCTCTACTTGAAATACCATTCTCCACCTGGAGATCTTTTACTTATCCTTCAAAATCCTGCTCAGATGCATCCTCTTCAGTGAAGTTTTCCTTCCCTAAACCTCAAAGGCTCTGTCCACAAGAGTTCACAAAGCCTATTTTATCAGAACACTTAATGCTGGACCTAAGAGCTCATTCTGGATGTGTCTGTATGTGTGTGTTCTATGTGAGTTTTTGTCATATCTGATCTATGCCTTACAAAGATCACTCCAATGGCAGGATGAAGGTTTCACTGTAAGTGACAAGGCATCAGAAACAGAGACACTTTAGGAGAAAACTGCAGTAATAGAGTAGAAAGATGACAGGAACATGGATTCAGAGTAGCAGTAGGTGGAAAGAAATAAATGGATTTCATAGATATTCATGAAAGAGAATCATCTGGAATTAGTCTCTGGATCTGGGAGTTAAGGAGAAGAGAAGAGCCCAAGATGACTCCATTTTAAAACTCTTAAGCCACAATTCTGAAAAAACTGCAAGGTTTGTGGGCATCAGTATGCAAAAAGGAATAATTCACTGGAGTCATATTCTTACAGTTATGCTAAAAAATAAAACCACTTGCAATCTCTATTTACCATGGCATAAAGGCTGCCAGAGAACACCAGCAAATGGCTTACACTTGACCTTTACTATGTATTCTTAACAAAGCCTGTCAAAAGATAAAATTTATCCAGAAAAAAAGCACAATAGTCTAAGAGGCAGGAAAACATACGACTGGGCTAAGGAGGGGGAAAAACATTTTAGTAATAGGTCTCAGACTTCATTTATTTTGTCTACAGTGTTCACTGTCAAAAGTGTTTCTGAAGGTCAGAAATACTTAATAGATTCTTTCATCCTTCTCCCTTCTCCTCCCAAACAACTCCTCAAAATGGTCTTATTAGAAAATCTTGCATTTTAATAGCAGTTGTCTTTTTGTTATTATAGTATGTTGGATTAAGCTGACAATTCTCCTTTTAACAATACTCAAAGAAAGCTTGGAAAAATTAATGCTATGTTGTTTTTCTCCTTGCAGAAGAATATAGCAATGTGATTGTCTCCTGGAGACAATCATCTTTAACTTTAAAATAAAATAAATTCATTTCAGGAAGATGCTCTAAGACAATTGACAGAGCAAATCAAGACTGCTAGAAAATTTCAAAGTAATGAACTGAGTTGAAGAGAATGCTGTAGTCCAATTCAATTCCATGAAAATTTTCAACTTAACAATGTCTTTGCAACAAAATAGCATTGTATGGAAGTTAGAATCATGTTACATTGTGGAAGTTAGGATTTAAACATTACATAGATTCCTAACATCTAAGAGTTCTAAGACCCCAGAGGCAGCAAGAGTACAACCTATTTCAATTCAACCATAGAGGAAGCTATTGTATCAGACAAGATCAGACTCTAAAAGCATTGAAATTTTCCAAAAGTGTCCTTAGTAATTTGAGGACAGAAAAGACCTAAACATCCTTTAAATCCAACTGAGATCTTGGAATGCTTCCCAAAAGCATTTTGTTACTCTATTTTGGAAGATAATGCCTATTTCCATTCCCTCCATAATCAAATCCATTCCATCTTCTATATTGTTGTTCCATTATTATTTTTAGAGTCCTACTTATTAGGCTTGGACAAAGATTAAGATTGGTAAATTTATAGATTCAGAATTTCCCAGATATTGGGCACTAGACTGGGATGATAGAGAAAGGAGGAAATAGAATCACAATGAACTAAGGCTTTGAAAATCTGACCATGCAGCCTGGCCTTCTAGGCAAATGTGAATCATGACCATATAGCTGCAGTGTGGGAAACCAATTCTATTAAGTGTCCTTCCTTTGAGCTTCTAGATGGTAACTATTCTCTTTGACACTTGTGATCCAAATATGGTTTTCTACAAAGTGAAAAGAAGCAAAAGTAGTTCTCTTGTTCCTTGATTTTTATGTGTTATTTTCTTTCTTCTTCTTTCTTTGGTGGTGCTGGGGCTCAAAACCAGGGCCTCACAAATGTTAGGTAAGTACTCTACCACTAAGCTATAGCCCCAACCCTGTTCTTTTGATTTTTACCAGCTACTTCTCTGCCTCAACCAAGTCTCTTAGCTCATAGATTTATTTCTTAGGACAATCACTAGAGGAGATTGAAATGTAAGGCAATGTGTCTTATTCCTGGTACATATGAAAATCATCTGGGGATTTTTTTTTTTTTGTACCATGGATTGAACCCAGGGGCAATTTACCACTCAGCTATATCCCCAGCCTTTTTATTTTGAGACAGGATCTCACTAAGTTGCTTAGGGCCTGGCTAAGTTGCTGAGAATGGCTTTGAACTTGCAATTCACCTGCCTCAGCCTCCTGAGTCACTGGAATTACATGCCACCATGCATGGCACACCTGGGGAACTATTTAAGACTACTAGTATCTTGGCTCCCCCCACCAAAAATTCTGATGTAATTAGTCATAGTTGAGCCACCAAGAAATTCTAACATTCAGCCAGGAGTAAGAACAACTACTCTAAGCAGCTTTCTTACTTAAGGCCAAGCAACTGAGTATACACTGCCCAAAGTTTTATTTTTTTAAGTTAAAACAAGATAACACTTAGAAGGTAAGTTCATGTAAGACCACCTACAATGTGCAGGGAACTATACTGGTTGTGTGGCATAAATATGTTAGATTTAAACTTGTCCAGTTTATGATACTTTTAAGATTTCTATGGCAAAAGCAAAATGAACTGTACTCTTGGAGAAAATTAGACAAATTATAATTATAGGATTGAATTCCCTGATTCCAGGACAACTAGATAAAATACTTCAGAAATACTGTGTCTCCTTTCTTGTTCATTTCCAGAGAAAGATTCCAAACTCGCCTTTGGAAACTGACCTTGAATGTTGCGACCCTTTGGACACCAGGCCAATCACCCCTTTCCTTAAGAAGATATGTCATTTATTTCACTGAATATACCAAGTCATGAAAAATCTTGGGAAGCACTGAATCTAAACTACAACTACATTTGATAAAATTACACTGCAATTTGGTTTGCCTATTGTCACCTGTCACCTCAGTGATTCCACTGAACTTTAGAAAAGATCTGGTAAAATGTAAAAAATGCAAAGGAAGACATTAAGTACAGTGGAAGAGCAGGCCATAAAGATATAGGTTTTACTCTTCCATCAACTCACTTTGTAACATTGGATGAGTAGTTTTTGATTGGTTTCCTCATCTGAAAAATGAAGATTAAAACACATGATCTCCCAGCTCTGAGCTTAAGTGAGTGGGGGTGGGGGGTGGGGAACAGATGGAAGACATCAATAGAAACCTGAAATAAAACTCCGTAATAGGGATAGAAAAGGAGAGAGAAAGGAGCACTGGAAGGATGCCTTCCTAGTGCCACCTACACAAAATGTATTTAGCAGTCAGTAAATGAATTAATAGAAATACAGTTAAGGCAGCATGAAAAAAATCAAAAGCATTTCTAGTACTGCTTCAAAAAAGACCTTCTTAGGAATTTTGCTAATTATAAATCAGAATTTGTAAAGAAGTGCATAAAATTTTTTTCAAAAAATTATATTTAAATACCAATTTCTTCTAAGCAACTTGCCATCAATTAATTTTATTTAGAGCATAATTGTTGTGAAACTCAGAATAAGAGTCTAATGCTGAAATGCTAGAAGCATGTCCAGCATGGGAGGAATACATTACCCTAATTGACTAAAGTTTTACTCACATATGAGACATTTCAAGATGCAATGGTGTAATGGCAAAAATTCCTGTATCCCTCTGCCAAAGTCATAGGGACTGCTATTAAAGCCAAGCATGGTATTTATGTACACATAAGAGTAGGCAACAATTACAATCTAGAGATATTTTAGATTTAATCTTTTTAGTTATTAGTATTGTTATACAGCAATGAGCATCCAGGAAAAAAAACTAATCAGTGTGCATTATGCAACAATCAGACAAAATACTCCTAATCCTCTGTCATTCTTTTTCCTTGGCCCCTGGGTACTCATTAAAGGTTAATTTATTTAAATCTCTCAAACGTTCATTTCAATCTACTTTAATAAACTAATGAATCTTTGGAACTTTGCCTAATCAGCTTATGTTTCTTATTTTAATACATCTACAAAATGTCTTTTTTTTAAAGCTCATTCCTAATAGTCGTCTTCCCTCTTGGAGAAAGAATTATGCTTCAGTGACAACCTGATTTGAGCATTTGATGACACATTCACAATCTCATCAAGCATGCAGAGAATGGCTGTGGCTTGCCTATTGCTCTTAAACATAGTTAACATTTTAAAGGATAGAACTGATTTGTGTTTAGAAGGACAATAATCCTCGAAATTGAAATGGTCATTGTAAGAGTGACAATTATATTAGAGCTTCTGATAACTCTGGTGCTTATCAAACACTATGAAGGTCTACTACTGAAACAACTGTATTTTAGTCATTATAAACCTGAGCAATGCATAGTACATGCCATTTGCATTGACAAACATAAGTGATGTGGGGAGAAATGTTCAAATGAGTATATAATTTAAATTGAGTCTAAAACTGTCCCTTACAATCTACCCAACTGCCATGCTCAATACATTTTGTCTAAAGGTAACTTTGAGGAATGTTTTACATAACCATCTGTAAGTAGGTAGTGGCCAAAATTCAGGGATTGCATGCCACTCTCTATACCAGAATGTCAGAAACCAAGCTCTTGGAGCACCAGAAAATTATTCCTAATTCCTGCTCTAACAATATCTGAAATTATTACAGAATATTACACCTTACCAAGTGCTTTTACAACAGCCCTATGGTGGGGCAAGGGATTAATGTTATTAGTTTGTAGATAAGAACACTGCACCTCAGAGGAGCTTCAGTGGTTTCACCAAGGTTGTAACATGTGTGGGGGAGATGGAATCCAGATATTCTGGCTAAAAATCTTTCCTTGAGTACCATGTTGCCTCACCTGAGGGGTTGCATTGGAATAACTGTTTTTACAGATGCAGGATTCACCACTAATGAAAGACAAAGTGTAAACATTACCTCCAAGTTATTTTGGTAGGAAACAGATCAAACTGATTAAAATATGATCAATTATTCAAAAGAACTTATAACTTCATAATATAGTAATGAGCTGGAGTGAAATTTCCCATAATAGAGATGGAATTCTTAACTTTTTGTTTGCATTTCCCAAGGAAATTAATAAAAATAATCCGTTACTCACCCTTGATCTGAATTTCAGGTATTTAATTTCAAGCATTTAAATGGAAATAAGTGCCAGGTACAGTGGTGCACACCTGTAATCCCAGCAGCTTGGGAAGCTGAGGCAGGAGAATTGAGAGTTCAAAGCCAGCCTCAGCAAAAAAGAGGGCTAAACAACTCAGTGAGATCCTGTCTCTAAATAAAATACAAAACAGGGCTGGGGATGTGGCTCAGTGGCCGAGTGCCCCTGAATTCAATTCCCAGTACCCACCCTCCAAAAATGGAAATAAGCAATATTGCTTAATATTTTCAAGTTGTCACCTCTACTTTTCTAAATAGTAACTCAAAGGAATTACCTTTCAAAGGTCATTGTTCATTCATTCCACATCTGTACAGCCATTCACTCATCATTCAATCATTCAAATGACATTTACACAATGCTTACCTTAAGGCAAACAACAAGACAGATGTGGACTCTGCCTGAAGCTTCCGGTGCTGCCTTACTTCCTTAGACTAAGAACTTCTTGAAGACAGGGAATCCTATCATTCTGCACACAATAGAGTCAATTCTATTTGCAGAAAACCACTTTGATACTTTTTGAGTGAGATTTCTGGCTCCCCCTGCCGCCCACATGTCCCTCCAGACATATGGGCATTAGGGGAAGAAATAGCAGAGTCTGCTTATCAAGTCTGACCTTTGGATAATGACTACAGTTCTCCCATCTGAGCTTGCTGCTGTTCTGCCTTGTGGTCAACAAAATGATTTGGCTCAAAATGGCAATATATCTGTTGTTGCTTCTCAGATATCCTCTAGCAAGATACATTATTTTTTAAAAATGGTTGCCTCTGCCCTTCAGCATAGAGGTGAACTATATCACCAAATGTATTGTCTTGTCCAGTTCAGTGAGAAGTTGGGGCGTAAAGACAAGACCCAGATAAATATGAAGCAGCTGCAAAAGCAGGAACACTCAATGGATGCTTGATTCTATTTAAAAATAACAATAACTTATATTCAGATATTACTATTATCTTTTTAACTCTTCTTTACACCCACCTCACAGCTGCCTTGTGAGGTGACCCGTGAAAGCATGATTATACAGTTAAAATATAGAACTCTGAAAGTCAGAGTAGCTAAAGTGAATTTTTAAAAGTTCCACAACAAATCAGTGGAAAAATTTGGTCTTCCAATTGCTAATCCAGAAACAGGGCCATTCTGTTGGGGCTCCTTGTTCAACAGAAGAGTTGCATTTTTAGGAATTATTAGGAGTCGTGAACAACTAATCTATTGCCTCAGTTTGTACTACTGCCCAGTTAATTACTTAGAAATTATTTCTTAGAAACAAGAAGCAAGAAAACCATCATGGTAAGCATGCAGTTCTGAATAAGAGACTTCTTTTAAGCAGACTGAACCTTAATTGCAATCCTTCCAGACTATACATTAATTAAGCCCAATAAGGTAGAATTTAAACAAACAAAAACAAGAGTACAAATATTTTGCTGTATTAGAATTCTATTCAGTTTTGAAGAATGGAATGAGTTATGCTACTATACATTTTTATTCACAAATAATGAAGGAATGATTGATGCCTTCATCAATGGGACATTTCTGTGGATTCTAGACTTCCTTGAAAATATGAGAATAAGAGGTTCAGAAATATTTGGTATAAAATATTTGTTGGATCATATATAAAACTGTAAAAAGTAAAAATTATATTTATTTAAAAAGCATGCAGTGACAGGTGTCTGGATTGCCTGTTGCAAAGCTTTGATTTGGCGAAGGAGAGAAGAAACTTCATGGTGAATCCAGAAGTTAAGTGACTCAGACCATGGCTTTTTAAAAAAGTTTACCAGTTTTGTGGCAGCAAACAAGCACATTTGGAGCAAAACTGTTCAACTGGAAGGCTTTCCCTTCCCTCTTCAACTCCTCCAAAGCTTTTCCTCAGGCAGTTGGTGCACAATGGAACACTTTTTCCACTCTACCCTTTGTACACTATTGCAGCCCTCCACACTCCAAGAATGTCAACATGGTATTGTGTGGAGTGAAGTTCTGTGAGTCATGTCATTGGTGGTAAAGAGATGGGCATAGCAACCTCCTTTTTTCATAATTATTGTGCATTTTGGAAGCAAGTAGCCATAGAACAAACACACCAATACATATTCAGTTGGGGTGAAGACAGTGGGATTTATGTGAATTTTAGGCAAAGTCATGAGATCAAACCATCCCAAGCCTTTACCAATGAGGTATAATCACCTTGCTTCTAATCCTCATTGTTCTCCTGAGACATAAGTTCACGTGACATTGTCAAAAGGTGCACACAATTACTTTCTCCCTAGCATACATAAGGTGGGGCCAGAAGGCCAAAGTTATGGTCTTTCCATCTGGCATTTCCTGTGTGCTACAGGAAGCTTCCTATAGGAATCTGAGTGCTTTACTGATCTAATTGGTTTGGGAGTTTTGTGGGCAGTTTCCTTCCTCCTGGCCAGAGAACTGCTCTATAATTATTTCAAGAATCAAGACCAAACATTTCCTCAACATCAAACACTACATATCTCAAAATAGACATGTGACCGTTCTTTAATGTTGCCAACTTAATTTTGTGCATTTGTGTCATAATGTTTATTTTACAAGCTTTGGGCCTCTTTAATTGTACAATTTGCTTTGAAAAGCACTTAATTCAATTTTTATTTTTAAAATCTGCATACAATGTCAAAATTACCTTGGGTAAATTTTAATAACTTACATCTGTGGATAAAGTTAATTGTGGTTTCTTTAAACAGAACCTTGCCTGAACATGACTTTAAAGAAATCAATATATTGAAAAAATATATTTGATTATTGCACCATTAAAACATTAGGCTAAAATTATTTGCATCATTCCCAAAAAAGCAGGGCTTCCAACTTTGGTTATCATTTGTCATTTAATTCTATAAAACAGACTTTCCAAAAATGTTTTTAAATGTTTTATTAAGTATAATTACATTTCTTTGTCTTCCTAATCCTTTTCCTCTTGAAGATTACCTGGGCTCTGGAATCTTCTCTGACTCTGGAATCTTTCTTACCATTAGTAAACTACAAGCTATATTACATATACATTTTATTAAAATAAATGTCATCTTCATTGCTTCCTGGACCACCTCAAAGAATAGCACTTTGTGACGCAAGTCAATTTACCCATAGTAAAACCTTTTACTTTTCAAAAACATGTACTTGTATTATAATCTCATTTCTCTATGTCTCTGTCTCTCCTTGCATCTCCCTTCCCCTTTTCCTTGCCCTCTCCCTGACTCCCCCCACCCCACACACTCATATGAGGACACATACTGTGTGAAAGATGTGCACTGTAGCATCTCATGACTTAAAGGTCATCTAGCCCCATCCTCCCACTGCTGCTTGAAAAATATGCTTAACACGTAGAGCCACAGTCAATGCTGGGGATTCAAGAAGAAGAAATATTGAGAGAGCTGGGACCAGCACAGAACCACCGGGTGAGACTTCCCCACCAGGGAGGTAGGCCCAGAGAGCCAGGAACAGACCAGCTGGGCCCCAGTCTGCAGACTAGTGCCCCTGTGGTTGACCATCTGTCAACACAGGGAGGTGCCTCTGCCCAGTAGCAGGGAACATACCCCACCTGGAGGCCACAATCCCTAGAGGGGCAGGATCTTTTTTGGGTCACTACATTATCAAGTTCCTCCAAGACTTCAGGCTACCGTAGACTAGGAAGTGAGTTACTGGAAACCTGCAAGAACACTATAAGTCTATAGGGCGGAAACTGCAATATCTCAGATTTTCACTCCTAGAGGGGAAGATATGTAAGCAATATGAGAAAACAAGGGAAGGAAGTGTCCCAAACAAACCTAGATGATACATAAATAAAATCCAATGACAGCATGGCAGAAGAAATGTCAGAAAGGGAGTTCAGAATATACATAATTGAAATGATCAGAGAAGCAAATGATGAGGTAAGACAGTGAATGCAGGCAATGAATGATGGCACCAATAAATAGTTAAAAGAGAACAAGTGCAGGAAGCAAAAGATCATTTCAATAAAGAGACAGAAATTCAGAAAAAAAATAGAAATCGTTGAAATGAAGGAAACAATAAACCAAATTAAAAACTCAATAGAAAGCATAACCAACAGGCTAGATCACTTGGTAGACAGACCCTCAAAAAATGAAGACGAAATATTTAATCTTAAAAACAAAGTTGACCAAACAGAGAAGATGGTAACAAATCATGAACAGAATCTCCAAGAATTATGGGATATCATGAAAAGACGAAATTTAAGAATTATTGGGATTGAGGAAGGCTTAGAGAAACAAGCCAAAGGAGTGAACAATCTATTCAATGAAATAATATCAGAAAATTTCCCAAATCTGAAGAATGAAATGGAAAATCAAATGCAAGAGGCTTATAGGACAACAAATGTAGAAAATTACAACAGACCCACACCAAGGCACATTATAATGAAAATACCTAACATACAAAATAAAGATAGAATTTTAAAGTCTGTGAGAGAAAAAAAAATCAAATTACGTTCTGGGGAAACCAACACGGACATCACCATCACCAGATTTCTCAACCCAGACCCTAAAAACTAGAAGGGCCTGGAACAACATTTTTCAAACTCTGAAAGAAAATAGATGCCAACCAAGATTCTTATACCCAGCAAAACTTACCTTCAGATTTGATGATTAAATAAAATCCTTCCATGATAAACAAAAGCTAAAAGGATTTAGAAATAGAAAGCTGGCACTACAGAACATTCTCAGCAAAATATTCCATGAGGAAGAAATGAAAAACAATGATGTAAGTCAGGAAAGGGAGGATCTACCCAAAAGGCATAGCCAAATAAAGGAGAAAACAAGTCAAGTAAACAATCAAAAATAAGCCAAAATGCTCGGGAATACAAATAATAACTCAATAATAACCCTGAATGTTAATGACCTGAACTCATCAATCTAAAGACACAGATTGGTAGATTGGATTTAAAAAGAAAGATCAAACAACATGCTGCCTTCAAGAGACTCATCTCACAGAAAAAGATAACCACAGACTAAAGGTGAAAGGATGGGAAAAAACATACCATGCACATGGACCCAGTAAAAAAGCAGGGGTATCAACCTCATATCAGATAAAGTGGACTTCAAGCCAAAGTTAGCCAGAAGGGATACAGAAGGATATTTCATACTGCTTAAGGGAAGTATAAATCAGCAAGACATAACAATCATAAATATTTATGTCCCAAACAATGGTTCATCCATGTATATCAAACAAATCTTTCTCAATTAGAGGAACCAAATAGACCACAACACAATAAAACTTGGTTACTTTAACACACCTCTCTCACCATTTGACAGATCTTCCAAACAAAAATTGAACAAAGAAACCATAGATATCAATAACACAATCAATAATTTAGACTTAAAAGACATATAGAATATTCTTTCCATCAATGACTGAATACACTTTCTTCTCAGCAGCATATGGATCCTTCTCTAAAACAGACCATATGTTATGCCACAAACTTACTCTTAGCAAATATAAAAAGATACAGATACTACCTTGTATTCTATCAGATCATAATGGAATGAAATTAGAAATCAATGACAAACTATAAAACAGAAACTACTCCAACAACTGGAGATTAAATAATACACTCTTGAGTGATGTATGGCTAACAGAAGACATCAGGGGGAAATAAAAAAATTCTTAGAGGTAAATGAGAACAAAGATACAAAATATCAAAATCTCTGGGACACTATGAGAGCAATACTAAGAGGAAAATTCATTTCATGAAGCGCATTCAATAAAAGAAGAAAAAGTCAACAAATAAACAACCTAACACTATAGCTCAAAGCCCTAGAAAAAGAAGAACAAATCAACACCAAAAGTAGTAGAAGACAGGAAATAGTTAAAATGAGAGCTGAAATCAATGAAATTGGAACAAAAGAAATAATTTTTAAAAAATTGATAAAATAAAAAGTTGGTTCTTTGAAAAAATAAACAAAATTGATAAACCTTTAGCCACACTAATAAATAGAAGGAGAGGGAATACTCAAATTACTAAAATTTGGGATGAAAAAGAAAATATCATGACAGATACTACTGAAATACAAAACATAATTAGAAGCTATTTTGAAAATCTATAATCCAACAAAATAGAAAATCTCAAAGACATCAACAGGTTTCTAGAGACATATGATCCACCCAAACTGAGTCAGGAAAACATACACAATTTAAAGAGATCAATTTCAAGCAATGAAATAAAAGAAGTCATCAAAAGCCTACCAACAAAGAAAAGTCAGGGACCAGATGGGTTCTCAGCTGAGTTCTACAAGACCTTAAAAGAAGATCTCATTCCAATACTCCTCAAAGTATTCCATGAAATAAAAGAGGCGGGAACCCTCCCAAACTCATTCTATGAAGTTAATATCACCCTGATACCAAAATCAGACAGACACATATCAAGAAAAGAAAATTTCAGACCAATATCCTTAATGAACATAGATGCAAAACTTCTTAACAAAATTTTAGCAAATCACACACAAAAACATATTAAAAAGATAGTGCACCACAATCAAGTGGGTTTTATCCCAGGGATGCAACATTGGTTCAACATCTGGAAATCAATAAATGTAATTCACCATATCAACAAATTTAAAGAATCACATGATTATTTCAATAGATGCAGAAAAAGCATTGGATAAAACACAGCACCCGTTCATGCTCAAAACACTAGAAAAAATATGGATAGTAGGAACATTCCTCAATATTTTGTAAAAGCTATGTCTGCTAAGCCTATAACCAATATCATTCTAAATAGAAAAAAGCTGAAAGCATTCTCCCTAAAAACTGGAACAAAGCAGGGATGCCTCTTTCACCACTTCTATTCAACATCATCTTTGAAACTAGCAGGAGCAATTAGACAGACCAAAGAAATTAAAGGGATATGGATAGGAAAAGAAGAACTCAAACTACCCCTATTTGCCGATGACATGATTCTATATTTAGAGGAGCCAAAAAAATTCCACCAGAAAACTTCTAGAACTCAAAAATAAATTCAGTAAAGTAGTACGATATAAAATCATTGCTCATAAATCTAATGCATTTTTATTCATAAGTGATGAATCCTATGAAAGAGAATTCAGGAAAACCACCCCATACACAACAGCCTCAAAAAAAATATACTTGTGAATCAATCTAACAAAAGAGGTAAAAGACCTCTACAAACTACAGAACATTAAATAGAGAAATTAAAGAAAACCTTAGAAGATAGAAAGATCTCCCATGTTCTTGGATAGGCAGAACTAATATTGTCAAAATGGTCATACTACCAAAAGTGCTATACAAATTCTATGCAATTTCAATTAAAATCCCAATGACATACCTCAGAGAAATAGAGCAAGCAATTATTAAATTCATTTGGAAAAATAAGCAACCCAGAATAGATAAAGCAATCCCTAGGAGGAAAAGTGAAGCAGGGGGTATCGCAATACCAGATCTTCATCTCTACTACAAAGCAATAGTAACAAAAACGGCATGGTATTGGTACCAAAATAGACAGGTAGATCAATGGTACAGAATAGAGGACACGAACACAAACCCAAATAAATACAGTTTTCTCATACTAGACAAAGGTGCCAAAAACATACAATGGAGAAAAGAGAGCCTCTTCAACAAATGGTGCTGAGAAAACTGGAAATCCATATTCAGTAGAATGAAACTAAACCCCTCTCTCTCACCCTACACAAAACTCAACTCAAAATGGATCAAGGGCCCTGGAATCAGACCAGAGACCCTACATCTTATAGAAGAAAAAGTAGGTCCAAATCTTCACCTTGTTGGCTTAGGATCAGACTTCCTTAACAGGACTCCCATAGCAGAAGAAATAAAAGCAAGAATCAATAACTGGGATAGATTCAAACTAAAAAGCTTTCTCTCGGCAAAGGAAACTATCAGCAATGTGAAGAGAGAGCCTACAGAGTGGGAGAATTTCTTTGCCATACATACTTCAGATAGAGCACTAATCTCCAGAATCTATAAAGAACTCAAAAACTTTACACCAAGAATACAAATAACCCAATCAACAAACGGGCTGAGGAAATGAACAGACAATTCACAGTAGAAGATCTACAAGCAATCAACAGATATATGAAGAAATGTTCAACATCTCTAGTAATAAGAGAAATGCAAATCAAAAGTACCTAAGATTTCATCTCACCCCAATTTGAATGGCAATTATCAAGAATACAAGCAACAATTGGTTTGGCGAGGATGTGGGGAAAAAGGTACACTCATCCATTGCTGGTGGGGTTGCAAATTAGTGCAGCCACTCTGGAAAGCAGTATGGAGATTCCTTAGAAAACTTGGAATGGAACCACCATTTGACCCAGCTATCCCATTCCTTGGTCTATACCCAAAGGACTTAAAATCACATACTACAGTGATGCAGCCACATCAATGTTCATAGCTGCTCAATTCACAATAGCTAGATTGTGGAACCAACCTAGATGTCCTTCGATTGATGAATGAAAAAAGAAACTGTGGTATATATACACAATGGAATATTACTCAGTCATAAAGAAGAATAAAATTATGGCATTTGCAGACAAATGAATGAGGTTGGAGAATATCACACTAAGTAAGATAATCCAATACCAAAAAACCAAAGGAGGAATGATCTCTCTGATAAGTGGATGATGATACATAATGTGGGGGGGGGGAGGCAGAATGGAGGAGGGATTGATTTTATAGAGGAAATAGGGGTGGTGGGGGGGAAGGAAAAATAACAGATTGAGACAAACATCATTATTCTATATACATGTATGATTACAGAAATGGTGACTCTACTTCATGTACAACCAGAGAAATAAGTTTTACCCCATTTGTTTATAATGAATCAAAGTAAATAAATTATTTAAAAAGTATATATATGTATTAGTATATATATATACTTTTAAATAATTTATTATTTAATAAATTTAAATAATTTATTATTTAAAAGTATATATATATACTTTTTAAATAATTTATATATATAATATGTATATAAATAAAATATATATATATACTTTTTAAATAATTTATTTACTTATATATATATTAGATATATATATTAGATATATTATATATATATTAGATGCAAAGATGCTTTTACTTTAGGGAAATATAATACTATATATGAGAAACAAAAAATTTAAAAATAAATCATAAAATACATAAAATGAGAAATTATATTTTATTAAAATATGATCATCAGGCTCACATAAAAAAATGTATTAAAACATAATTATATCCATACTTTATAAATATTCCAGAAAATAACATACATGGCTTAACCATCAAACTGAAATAATTAGTTTGGGAGCAAGAAAATGAATTAAATGGAACATACCAGGTTATTCTACAAACGAAATCACAGATAAAAGTTGGGAGAACAATGGGAGAGGCCAAACATATGAGAGTGTGAATGAATAAGAAACTTGTTAAAGGTAATTCAGAAAAACAAGTGCTGCCCACCCCCCAAAAATAATCTGCAGTATGTTATTGCCTTTCAATAGACTAATAAATAAAGTGTGGTATATATACACAATGAAGTGTTACTCAGCCATAAAAAATAATGAAATTATGGCATTTGCCAGTAAATGGATAGAATTGGAGACTATTCTGCTAAGTGAAATAAGCCAGTCCCAAAGACCGAAGTCTGGATGTTCTCTCTGACATGCAGATGCTAACACAAAATAAGGTGGGGGAAGGAAGAATAGAAGTTCATTGGATTAGACAAAGTGGAATGAAGGGAAGGGAGGAGAATGGGAATAGGAAAGATAGTATGAATTGGACAGAACTTTCCTATGTTCACATATGAATGCATGACCAGTGTACCTCCACATCATGTACAACCACAAGAATGGGATCCTAGTTAGAATAAATTATACTACATATATGTATAATATGTCAGAATACACTCTACTGTCATGTATATCTACAAAGAACAAATTAAAATAAAGAAAATGCCAGATTAAGTATTTTAATCCACCTTTTCCTAGAGAATGAGGAAAACTGGCTTGGTATATTTTCTAGCAAATATTGTCATTAAAAGATCTGAGAAACAGAACCTTGAGCACTTTCTTCAAGATGCTGATTTCCTCCTTTATGAGGAAGTATTATTTTCCTTAAAAGCTACACATTATTTCACTGTTTCACAGGGTATAAAAAAACATGTTGAGTCAGGGCCTCATTAAGTTGCTTAGGGCCTCACTAAGTTGCTGAGGCTGGCCTTGAATTTTCGATCTTCCTGCCTCAGCTTCCCAAGCCACTAGGATTACAGGCATATGCCACTGTACCAGGTAGAAATAGAAATTTTGAAGGAATACGATATTCATATAGACTTCTTATTTTGGTGTATAATTTTTGTCTCCATCCCCATCAGACACTCCACCAGAGTACTAATAGGTTAGCAAAATTGGCTGATAAAGTGTCATTTTTCTATTCCTTTCCTGCCCACCCTCTGGTAAAAGAATCAATGAGCAGTAAAGTTACCAAAATCAGACATAATAATGGAGAACAAAGAACACTAAAGGTCTAGGTGACCCACAAATCAGACAGTGAACTCCTGAATAATAGGATTTGACTTAAATCTCAATTGTTTCTTACTTAGGCACACCATTCTATATTTTAGTGTCTTAAACACAGAACTTCAGTTTATCTCCAAATCCTCATTTGGAGGAAAGTGGGGAGGGAGTAACGGCCAAACTCTAGCATTCAGACCATTGTTAGTAGTCTCCCTCGAAAATCCATTATTTCCCTTGTCTTGGATACCCAAAGGTATTGTTAAACTTTGCAGAAGCCCTGAACATGGTAAGCAATTGACAACTGAACTACTATCTCTTCTTCTCTTAAGCAAAGATGAGCCAGGATAATTAGCATATGGGTATATTAACCAATAGCCTCTTAGGAATTAAGAATCAGATTTCCCTCTCAATGCATATACAAAGCTCCAATTGTCAGGGATCTGTTTCATTTCCTCCATCTAAAGTGTTTTTGATTTTGTTTTAAAGCTTTCTTTCTTCTCATTTCTTAATGTAGTAGGACCTCTGTATAAAGACACTATTTAGTGCTCCTAAAACCCTGTAGATATGGTGCTAGGAAAATCTTTTATTCTAATGAGGCAACATTGGGTGGGTTTCTGCATAAATCCAGGATGGGGGTTGGTTGCCAGGGGAACCAACCATGTGGTTAGAATATTGGAACTCCTAGCCCTATCTTCCAACTTTCAAGAGGGGAGAGGGGCTGAAGGTTGAATTGGTCACCAAGCGTCAATGATGTAACCAATCATACCTATGTCATAGAGCTCCATCAAAACCCAAAGGACAGGATTTATAAAGTTTCCAATCACACGTGGAGGTTCTGGGAAGGCAGTGTGCCCATGGAGGGAACAGAAGCTCTACACCCCTTCCCACATACCTGTCCCTGTGTGTCTCTTCCATCTGTTCATGTGTATCCTTTGTAATATTCTTAATAGTAAACCAGTAAATGTTAAAAAAAAAAGATAAAATACACTATTTATCCCTCGCTACTAAATAGGTGACATTATCATTAGAATTTATGTCAATTTACAACAGGCTTTCTGTTATACCTACTCTACCAAGATCTAGATTCATTTCTCAACTCCACATTGTATAACCTTGTAGCCTTCCTTGCACATAGACCATTAATATCCCAATTGCCATAGATCTCACAGGTCCTGGTAAAGCTTCGCCCATTCTATTTTCTATAGTCTGAATGTTTGTATTCCCCCCAAATTCATAGGTTAATACCTAACCCCCAGGTGATGGTATTAAGAGGTGAAGTCTTTGGAGGACAACTATGATGTCCTTAAAAAAAGAGGCCTTTGGGGAACTTTATTGCTCCTTCTTCCATGTGAGTATACACAGAAAGTGCCATCTATGAAGCAGAGAATCCTCAACAGACACCAAATCTGCTGGCACCTTGACCTTGATCTTGATCTTGATCTTGGACTTCTCAGTCTCCAGAACTGTGAACAATAAATTTAACTTATAGCAGCCTGAAAAGACTAAAACATCATTTTAATGATGATTTTTAAGGACATTTTTGGATTTCAAAACTACTTTTTCATATTTTCAAATATGTTCTTTCAACAAATAATGCTATATGAATAAAGGAAACCAGTTACCAGTTCTGGAAGAACATTTAAACTGAATGTGGTAGAGGGGTAGGGAACAATAATCCAGGATTCCTTAACTTATAGAATGGTAACTTCCTAAGGAAGATAGCTGAGGTGGTACAAGAACTAAATATTCCTGGTGATTAATCCAACACTCTAGCAACTTCTTCTCGCCCCACCCACCCATCTGATGTTCTACCTGCTTTTTTTGTTTGTTTATTTTATAATTGTCCCCAAGTCATGTTGTGTAAGTAGCTTTTTTCTCAAAACAAATGGCATCTTGTCTGTTGCCATCCCTGGCACAAAGGTAAGCACAGATACTCACATGTGCACACGGCAATACACCACATCGCATCACACTATGAACTCCGCAGACAATAATACATGCCTGACCACCTCTCCCTGGTATCAACTCATTCTCCATCACTCCTCATTTTTACTTCCCTAGAGACATGAAATTAACATAGAGAAATGGAGATATATTTCCTTTATATGGGGAGCAATATCAATGGCAAAACCTGAAAGAAAAGTTCTATTCTGTGATGACAATAATTCCTGCTTGTAGTTGAAAAACATGAGAAGAAAACCAAGTCAGAAATGTTTATCCCAAATCTTTACTGAGAATAATGTATCAGAAGAAAGTGATTAATAATTTGTTTTACATCAATTGCAGTGGTATGCTCAACTGGTAGGGTTCACACAGACATATTGGCATGTGATTCCTTCTATCAGACTTGGCAGGTCTTAGCATGTATCATCATTTCAATGAAGGATACCATGGATCAATGAAAGAACCAGCGAAACTTTTACCCTAGTGTACAGAGTTTGACTGATAATTAACCTTTAACAAGGAAAGGAAAAAAAGTTGCAACTTGTCACACCAGCAGCCTATAGCATGATCTTATTTCATTCAAATCTTTCTACTGTTGAAGAACATTACCGCTGTTGATACTATCAAGTATGAGTGAATAGGGAACTGCTCCCTGGCTTGTGGAAAAAGCATCTTCCACATGACAAATTCAAATACACTTAACACCACGTAAGTAATTAAAAACAAAAGAGTAAAGATTGCATAATTGCATAAGTATTTCTATAAATTCTTGTGCAAAAGAAGAATAACAAGTGGGCTACAGAATGCTAAAATACTAACAACGCATCAGAAGGATTTTTTAAGTCTTTCTAAATCAGTGAGGATAAAAATTATACTAAAATGTAATTTTCATCATTATTAGAACTTGAGTTCTGCTTCTAGAATTACCACCAACTCACTAAGAGGCTTTGGGCAAATCACTCAATCAGATTTCACGTTCATAATGTTTACTCGAAAATATCCTAATAGGGTTCACAGACTTAGAGGACCTCATTAACTAAACTCCTTCATATGATGTCCAAAATAAAAACTACTAACACCAAATAGTACAAAATAGTACAGTTTATGAAGGTTATTTCATATAATTTCATATTTACAATGGTATTTCTTATCACTTCATGTTTAATTTTTATAACTCTTAGAGCTGGGGTAGGATTTTTATCACTTTCTTTTAAAAATGATAAACTTGAGGTCTAAAGAATTTGTCCAGCATAACTCATTAGGTATTATACTTGTTTTATGACACCAAATTCAATGTTCTACCACCTAGCACAATGCCTGACACATAAGGATACATTAGTCCACTCTTATCCATGTGAGATAAGTTCCAAATCTCTAGTAGATATTTAAAGCCACTGAACCTTATATATACTATGTTTTCCTATAATATATATATGATATAGTTTAAATTATAAATTAAACATAGTAACAGATTAACAACAATAACAAAAAATAAAAAAGAATGATTAAAATGGTATACTGTAGCAAAATTGACAGAAACACCACTCTTGTACCTTGGGGCCATTATTAAATAAGGGTTACTTGGAAATGAGCACTATGATACTACAACAGTTGATCTGACAGCCAAGATGACTACTGAGAGGCTTAAGGGTAGGGAGCAAAGAAACCATGGATGCATCGAACAAAGGGGTGGCTCATAACCTGTGAGAATGAGCTGTTAAATTCTTCTCTGGCCTTCCAAGAAAATCAGACTAGTACAGGGAAAGATCCATGGCTTTGGAATCAAACCATCATGAAAATCTCCTGCCACTTGCTGACTGTACAGCATTGGGCAAGATAATTAACACCCTGAACATTAATTTACTTGTGTGTAAATGGTGATATTATCTATCTTCATTTGAAGTCTCTATCATCTTATTGAATTGTAGAAGGTATACATCTTCATTTTGTATGTTGCTTCTCACTTTATAGCTTTTGTGATACTAAAAAGAGATAATCCAAATAAAACAATCAACAGAGGATCTGATAATACAGTAAAACTGTAAAAAATGAAATACCTTTTACTCATTCTTCCTTACTTGTAGTTGCCTTAGGTACCTGAGCTCACACAGATCAAGTGAACCCTGAATGACTCTTCTTTCGCTCAATTAACGTATATTTAGCGAGCAATTACTATACAAGACAGACAACTCTCAGAGAGCTCACATTCTGACAAAAGACACAGAAAATGAACAAAACAAGTAAAATATAAAGTATGTTAGGGGAAGTATATTGGATTAGATCCATTAGCAAAAGTTGTGACCTACTCATTTTCTAGGAAATATTTGGGTCTCTTGTCTTCTTAGTTTTTTCCCACATTTTATTGATGCATTATAGTTGTACATAATGATTGGATTTTTTGTTACAAATTCATGTATGCACAAAATATAATAACGTAATCTGGCCAATATCACTCCCAACAATTGTTTTTTAAAGAGTTAAGAAAACAAAAACCTAAGAATTCATTATATAACTTAATATTCTTGGGATGGAAAAGTGAATGACACAGATAGATGAACTATCTGTGAATGGAAAAATGATTTTGGTAACTGAAGTAATAGGAAAGCAGGTTCTAGTATTTAGCCCTAAAACTAGAATTTTTAAAACATTCTTTATTTTTCCAGTACTGAGGAATGAATCCAAGTACACTTACCACTGAGCTACATCCACAGTCCTTTTCCAAATTTTATTTTGAGGCAGGTTCTTCCTAAATTGCCCAGAGGTTGACCGTGAACTTGTGATTTTCTTGCCTTAACCTCTAAAGTCTCTTGGATTACAGGTGTGTGCCACCACACCTGGTTGAAACTAAATCTTTTTAAAAGGTGTACAAAAGGACTACAGATTAGATATAAAGGAGGAAATGTGCAACTCTAGAAAGAAATTGCTAAGTTTGTAAGTCTGCAGGCACTTTGGAGCTATGATACGCATTGTAAAAGGAATGAATGGTAGTCCCTAATCTCTGGCAAGTGTAATTTGAGTGAGATAGCAAGTAGCAAAGCAAGACTAAAACAGCATTCTGAGAATGACCCTGTATTGTAAGGACCTCTCCTTAATTTATATTCTCCAACTACTTGCAGCCTCTGTCACCTTAGTGAACAGTAGAATGTATACATCTTCGTTTTGTATACTGTTTTTCACTTCACAGAACTAGAAACTTAACTAGTAATATTATATATCTCCTAGCACATTGTAGAGTCCTCATTTATGGTAGGCACCTAATTTCCCTTTTAAAGAATATAAAGATCAGTAGGTTTTTAGCTGTTTTAATTAGCTAAGGGTGATCAATATTTTATTCAAAATTCTCTGGTTGGGAAGTAAATTCCTGTTATGTTCCAAGTGACCAACAAAAAATGGTGATAAAAGTGACAAAAGGAGCAAATGACAATGTTCTGTTTAAAAGTTTATTAACAGAGACATATTGCTCTAGTTACCTGAAGATATCAGAAAATTACGATTCGTTTCATTTTTGTTGGTAGCTGCACTAGCTATTCCATTACAGAGGAGGAGTTGATTTATGTGCAGCTGTTGAAAACACAATGAACCAGTCTCCACAATTTTAACAAGTGTTGATACTGGCATACCTACTTCAGATAGCATCTATAACACTGTCATGAAAAAAGTTTATAGTACACTACCTAAAGTAACAATGCTAGTTTCCCCATTTGCCAAGATTGGTGTCACTGCTACAGTATTGGATTCTACTGGGGTGACGATGACAATTCATTCTTTCATAATCTTTTAAGCAAGGCCAAGGCATATGTCCAAGATTGCCATTTTTTATTCTTCCAAAAGCAAGTGTTATGCTCTTTGGACTGAGATAAAACAAACTTTGTTAGATATCAAAATTAAGTCACACCTTAGATTTATGTAGCTAAACTCATCATGTATTAAAGTTGTAAGCAGAACAATTTAAAAGGAAGATCATGGTTACTGTTAGGAAACATATTTTTGTTGTGAGTTAGAGTTAAGACCCTATCCCAAGAAGGTTACAGAATGTATGTTTTGTGTGTGGTTGTACATCTGCAAAACAGATATGAATAAGTAGCTATAATGTGTTATAAGCATTTTTTTAAAAAAACACTAAAACAAGTGAGATAACTAGAAGTAGGGAGACCTAGGCAAGATGGGGAAATAGAACTTTCCAGGACTCATTTCCTCACAGAAATATCAATTTGAACAACTATTTTCATTTAAAAATGCCTTCACAAAAGCTAAGGAAACCAGGTTAGTGATTATTGCATCTGGATACAGCTTAGAAATAAGGCACATTAAAGAGAGTAGGAAGGACAGATTTACATTATCCACATCACTCTTCCCAGGCAACACAGAGAGAAGGGAAAGGAGAGGGACATAAGTGCTGGAATTTTCCTTGGATCTCAATATCAAGCCTGCTCCAGTAAAATTCATCACTGGGCAGGAACCCATAGACCCACCTCAGCAACAGGCTGACCACTGCTACCCTAGTCATCAGAATAGTACCTCTGGATATAGGAGCTAGATTTGCCCTGTGACCACACCAGCCCCTGCGGTTCCAGGATCCAGCCCAGAGCCAGGTTGGCCCACACAGCCCCAGGCTTCAGGCCTGCCCCAACACCAGTTTGGCACTTCAGGTATTAGGTAACACACCACTACCCATGGACACAGGTTTCAGCCTCATCCTGCAGGCTAGTCTCTGCAGTCCAACACTTTAGAAGACCAAGGGTATATGCCTATTCTATCAGACTAAGGGTATAGTCCCATCCCAGCAGATATTAGAGCTGGGCCAGCCCCCACAGACCTAGTCATACTTCAATTTCAGACCAGTTTCCATCGACTTAGGCTCCAGGATTGACCCTGTGGACCTAAGCACAATGCTTTCCTAGTACCTAGATGTAGTGTCTGAGTATAGTACCAGATCAGGTCTATGTATCCAGACTTCAGGTTGGGCTCCATGAGTACAAGCTCTAGGCCTGCTCTCATGAACTGTGGACATAATCAACAAGTCTACCCAGTGGATCCAGGCCTTAGGTCCAACCCCATGGACACAAAAGTCAGGCCCACCTACTTTCTGACCCAAGCACCAGACCACACTGCTTGAGGTCTCCAACAGCAAGTTCACCTGTAAAACTCACAAGATAGTCTGTCACAAATTTCTAGATCAGCTGAACTGGTAAGAGGTTTTCTCAGACAAAGCCTGTTTGCAAAGACTAGAAAAAGTTCCTACTCTTCAAATGTGCAATCATCAATATACAGCCATAAGCATCAAGAAAACTCAGGAACTTGAGAAACATGACTTCACAAAAGGAAGAAAGAGCTAAGGAAAGATCTGGTGTCTAGTATCTAGCTACATGAAGAATAAAGGTCTCCAATTCAATTTGATTCAAACAAGACTATAAAACATGAAGCTCTAATAACTGACCATAAAGAAATAGAGAAATATGATCTACCTGACAAAGAATTCCAGATATTTCCTTTAAAAAGCTTACAAAATGTCAAGAAAATACAGAGAAAAAATTCACTTATATCAGGGAAACTATGATCAAATGAAGAAATTAAGAGATTTAACAGAGATATAAATTATATTTAAAATCACAATTTCTGGAACTGAAAAGTATAATGAATGAATGTTAAAAAGCAAGAGTGTCAAAAGCAGGATTCATTGAGCAGAAGAAAGAATCTGAATTCAAAGACAGTTTATTTAAAGATAAATAATCAGAGAGAAAGGAGAGTGAAAAGGAATTAAGAAAGGTTACAGGATTTATGAGGCAACATCAAAAGAGAAAATATTCAAATTATAAGATTTAAATAGGAGAATAGAGAGACAAAGGGTCAGTAAGTTCATTTAAAGGAATAATAGCAAAAAAGTACAAATACATAGAAATATATAAAAATTCAGGTACAGGATCATCAAAGGTCTCCAATTAAATTTGATTCAAATAAGACTACACTAACATATATTAAACTCAAACTATCAAAGAAAAGATAAAAGAAAAGGGACAATCCAGGTGCGGTATGCATACCTGTAATCCCAGTGGCTTCGGAGGCTGAGGCAGGAGGATTACAAGTTCAATGCCAGCCTCAGCAACTTAGTGAGGCCCTAACTCTAAATAAAATACAGAAAAGGGCTGGAGATGTGGCTCGGTGGTTAAGCACCCCGGAGTTTAATCCACAGTACCCCCCCCCAAAAAAAAGATAAGTAGGTTTCTAAAAGTAAGAAGAGAAAAAAAAAATAACATATGAATGAGTTTCAATAAGGCTGCATGCAGATTTTTCAGCAGAAACTTTATGGGCCAAGAGACTGGGATATTGAATCCAGAATGCTGAAGGAAACAACAACAAGAACAACAACAAAACTTTGCCAACTAAGGATACTTTACACAGCAATGCTGTCCTTCAGAAATGAGAGCAGTAAAGAGTTTCCAAGAAAAACAAAAGTTTACAGAGTTCATAACCTCCAGACCTGTCTTATGGAAAATGCTGAAAAGAGTTTTTCAAACCAAGAGAAAGGGGTGCTAATTAGTAACACAAAAAATATGGAGTATAAAACTTATAGTTAAAGTAAGTGTACATTCAAACTTAGAATATTCTAATACTGCAATGCTGCAACACTGAGGTTTAAATCACTTTTGCCTTCAGTGTGAAGGTTAAATGAAAACCTATTAAAAGTAACAATACCGGGGGATTCAAGATGGCGGACTAGAGGGTGGCTGCGTTTCATGTTGCTCCAGGACTCAGGACTCAAGAAGAGGAGATATAGAGAGACTTGGGACCAACTCAAAGCAGCTGGGTGAGTCTCTCCCGTTGGGAAGGCATCCCAGACGGGGCAGTAGCCCGGAACGCAGGGAACTTTGTGAAGTAGAGCTGCCCGGCGAGACACCCCTCCCCACGCTGGAGCAATGAACGTGGACAACTGGGAGCATCGGAGAGGAGGCCGCTCAGCACAGTGCTTGGACTCCTCGGAGCAACCCACCCGGGCTCTGGGAGGCTGCCCAAAGGAGGGGGTGGGTGGTGAGCTGTTTGGACTGAAAGTGACCACTCCTGAACACTGGGGCTGCCCAGAGGAGAAGGAGAAGCATGGGCCCGGCACATCGCTGGGACTTGGAGCAGCTGCACCAGGGCTCCGGGCGGCTATCCAGAGGAGCAGCGTGGTGAGTGGATTGAACTCAGAGCATCTGCTCCTGAACACAGGGGGGTTGTCTGGAGGAGGAGGAGGAGCGCGGCGGGGTGCTTGGGCTCGAAGTGACTGCACCAGGGCTACGGGTGGCAGTTGGGACAAGGAGGTGCACAGTGAGTTAATGGGACTCGCGACGAATGCACCAGATCTCTGGGTGACTGCCTGGAGGAGACGGAGGTGCGCGGTGGGTCACTTGGACTTAGAGCGACCGCACGAAACACCAGGCGGCTGCCGGAAGAAGAGGCGTGTGGCGGGTCACTGGGACTCGGAGCGACTGTAAGGGGCTCCAGGTGGCTGCTCAGAGGAGGGGCCGCATACCCAGGTGATTAGGTGCAGAGCAGGGTCCCAGGGCTTAGGCGGCTTCTTGGTGGAAGAGCCGCACAGACAAACTGAGGGGCGGAGCGAAGGCTCCAGGACTGCAGGCAGCTACTTTGAGGAGAGGCAACCTAACAAGATTCGTCTGCGAAGGGCGAGGCTTCCAGGCCCAGGAGGTAGGTCCGGGTCCCTGGGAACATTGCAGAAGAAGGCTGCCCAGCCCAGGCGGTGGTTGTGAATTGAATGGAACCTCTAGGAGGGGAACTGACCAGCGAGACCTCCCCACCGGGTGCGTCTTCCCAGCCGGGTGAGGTTCTCCCACAAGGACTGTAAAACCAGAAACACAGGCCGAAACTGGCCTTGTATCAGCCCACATCCTACGTACCCTTTGGATGACCATTCGTCAGCAAGTGAAGGTACCTCTGCCCACTAGCAGGGAATATACCCCACCGGAAGGCCAGCACCCCTAGAGAGGCAGCTTCCTTGTGGAGCACTGCATTATCAACTTCCTCCAAGACTTCAGGCTACTGAAGGCTAAGAGGGGATATACTAGAAATCTTCAGGGACATTATAAGTCAATAGAGGAAATCTGCAATATCTCAGCGGTCCACTGATACCTGAACAATATGAGAAAACAAGGAAAGAAAATGCTGCAAACAAATCTAGATGTTACATCAATAAAACCCAATGACACCATGGCAGAAGAAATGACAGAAAGGGAGTTCAGAATGTACATAATTAAAATGATCAGGGAAGCAAATGACGAGATGCAAGAGCAAATGCAGACACTGAATGATCGCACCAATTGACAGTTAAAAGAGCAAATACAGGAAGCAAAGGATCATTTCAATAAAGAGTTAGAGATATTGAAAAAAATCCAAACAGATATCCTTGAAATGAAGGAAACAATAAACCAAATTAAGAACTCCATAGAAAGCACAACCAATAGGATAGAACACCTGGAAGACAGAACCTCAGATACTGAAGACAAAATATTTAACCTTGAAAACAAAGTGGACCAAACAGAGAAGTTGGTAAGAAATCATGAACAGAATCTCCAAGAACTATGGGATATCATGAAAAGGCAAAACTTAAGAATTATTGGGATTGAGGAAGGCTTAGAGAAACAGACCAAAGGAATGAACAATCTATTCAATGAAATACTATCAGAAAATTTCCCAAATCTGAAGAATGAAATGGAAGATCAAGTACAAGAGGCTTATAAGACTCCAAATATATAAAATTACAACAGACCGACACCAAGGCACATTATAATGAAAATACCTAACATACAAAATAAAGACAGAATTTTAAAGTCTGCAAGAGAAAAGAATCAAATTACATTCAGGGGGAAGCCAATACGGATATCAGCAGATTTTTCAATCCAGACCCTAAAAGCTAGAAGAGCCTGGAACAACATTTTTCAAGCCCTGAAAGAAAATGGATGCCAACCAAGAATCTTATACCCAGCAAAACTTACCTTCAAATTTGATATTGAAATAAAATCCTTCCATGATAAACAAAAGCTAAAAGAATTTACAAAAATAAAGCCAGCATTACAGAACATTCTCAGCAAAATATTCCATGAGGAAGAGATGAAAAACAAAGAAGCAAATCAGCAATGGGAGTTACTATCCTAAAGGAATTGTCAAATAAAGGAAGAACCAAGTAGTGTCAAAATAAATAAATAAATAAATAAATAAATAAAATGAGCCAAATGACTGGGAATACAAATCATATCTCAATAATAACCCTGAATATTAATGGCCTGAACTCATCGATCAAAAGACATAGACTGGCAATTTGGATCAAAAAGAAAGATCCAACAATATGTTGCCTGCAAGAGACTCACCTCATAGAAAGAGATACCCCATAGACTAAAGGTGAAAGGATGGAGAAAAACATACCATGCACAAGGACTCAGCAAAAAAGCTGGGGTATCCATCCTCATTTCAGATAATGTGGACTTCAAGTCAAAGTTAGTCAGAAGGGATAAAGAAGGTCATTTCATACTGCTTAAGGGAAGCATAAATCAGCAAGATATAACAATCATCATCAACATCTATACCCCAAACAGTGGCTCATCCATGTATGTCAAACAAATCCTTCTCAATTTCAGAAACCAAATAGACCATAACACAATAATACTAGGTGATTTTAACACGCCTCTCTCACCACTGGACAGATCTTCCAGACAAAAATTGAACAAAGAAACCATAGATCTCAATAACACAATCAATAATTTAGACTTAACGGACATTTATAGAATATACCATCCAACCAAGAGCGAATACACTTTCTTCTCAGCACCACATGGATCCTTCTCTAAAATAGACCATATATTATGCCACAAAGCTAATGTTAGCAAATACAAGAAGATAGAGACACTAGCATGTATTCTATCAGATCATAATGGATTGAAGTTAGAAATAAATGAAAGAGTAAAACACAGCAACTATTCCAACATCTGGAGATTAAACAATATGCTATTATATGATTAATGGATAACAGAAGATATTAGGAAGGAAATTAAAAAATTCTTAGAGGTAAATGAGAACAAAGAAACATCATATCAAAATCTCTGGGACACTATGAAAGCAGTACTTAGAGGGAAATTTATTTCATGGAGCGCATTTAATAAAAGAAGTAAAACTCAACAAATAAACGACCTAACACTATAGCTCAAAGCCCTAGAAAAAGAAGAACAGAACAGCACCAAAAGTAGTAGAAGACAGGAAATAGTTAAACTCAGAGCTGAAATCAATGAAATTGAAACAAAAGAAACAATACAAAAAATTGACAAAATAAATAGTTGGTTCTTTGAAAAAATAAACAAAATTGATAAACCTTTAGCCACACTAACAAAGAGCAGACGACAGAAAACCAAAATCACTAAAATTCGGAATGAACAAGGAAATATCACAACAGACAGGATTGAAATACAAAATATAATTAGAAGCTATTTTGAAAATCTATACTCCAACAAAATAGAAAATTTTGAAGGCATCAACAGGTTTCTAGAGACATATGAATTGCCTAAACTGAACGAGGAGGACATAAACAATTTAAATAGACCAATTTCAAGTACTGAAATAGAAGAGGTCATCAAAAGCCTACCAACAAAGAAAAGTCCGGGACCAGATGGGTTCTCAGCCGAGTTCTACAAAACCTTTAAGGAAGAGCTCATTCCAATACTTCTCAAAGTATTCCATAAAATAGAAGAGGAGGGAACCCTCCCAAACTCATTCTATGAAGTCAATATCACACTGATACCTAAACCAGACAGAGACTCATCAAGGAAAGAAAATTTCAGACCAATATCCTTAATGAACATCGATGCAAAAATTCTCAACAAAATTTTAGCAAATCGCATACAAAAACATATTAAAAAGATAGTGCACCATGATCAAGTGGGTTTCATCCCAGGGATGCAAGGTTGGTTCAACATCAGGAAATCAATAAACGTAATTCACCACATTAATAGACTTAAAGTCAAGAATCACATGCTTATTTCAATAGATGCAGAAAAAGCATTTGATAAAATACAGCACCCCTTCATGCTCAAAACACTAGAAAAAATAGGGATAGTGGGAACATTCCTTAACATTGTAAAGGCCATTTATGCTAAGCCCATGGCTAATATCATTCTAAATGGTGAAAAACTGAAAGCATTCCCCCTAAAAACTGGAACAAGGCAGGGATGCCCTCTTTCACCACTTCTATTTAACATCGTTCTTGAGACTCTGGCCAGAGCAATTAGACAAACCAAAGAAATTAAAGGGATACGAATTGGGAAAGAAGAACTCAAACTATCCCTGTTCGCTGATGACATGATTATATATTTAGAGGAACCTGGAAATTCCACCATAAAACTCTTAGAACTCATAAGTGAATTCAGTAAAGTAGCAGGTTACAAGATTAATGCTCATAAATCCAACGCATTTCTATACGTAAGTGATGAATCTTCAGAAAGAGAAATTAGGAAAACTACCCCATTCACAATAGCCTCGAAAAAAATAAAGTACTTGGGAATCAATCTCACAAAAGAGGTGAAAGACCTCTACAATGAGAACTATACAACACTAAAGAAAGAAATTAAAGAACACCTTAGAAGATGGAAAGATCTTCCATGTTCTTGGATAGGAAGAATTAATATTGTCAAAATGGCCATACTACCTAAAGTGCTATACAAATTCAATGCAATTCCAATTAAAATCCCAATGACGTACCTTACAGAAATAGAGCAAGCAATTATGAAATTCATCTGGAAGAATAAGAAACCCAGAATAGCTAAAGCAATCCTCAGTAGAAAGAGCGAAGCAGGGGGTATCGCAATACCAGATCTTCAACTCTATTACAAAGCAATAGTAACAAAAACGGCATGGTATTGGGACCAAAATAGACAGGTAGATCAATGGTACAGAATAGAGGACATGGACACAAACCCAAATAAATACAATTTTCTCATACTAGACAAAGATGCCAAAAATATGCAATGGAGAAAAGATAGCCTCTTCAACAAATGGTGCTGGGAAAACTGGAAAACCATATGCAACAGAATGAAATTAAACCCCTATCTCTCTCCCTGCACAAAACTCAACTCAGAATGGATCAAGGACCTCGGAATCAGACCAGAGACCCTGCAGATTATAGAAGAAAAAGTAGGTCCAAACCTTCAAATTGTTGGCTTAGGATCAGACTTCCTTAACAGGACTCCCATAGCACAAGAAATAAAAGCTAGAATCAACCACTGGGATAGATTCAAACTAAAAAGCTTTCTCTCAGCAAAGGAAACTATCAGCAATGTGAAGAAACAGCCTACAGAGTGGGAGAATATCTTTGCCAATCATACTTCAGATAGAGCACTAATCTCCAGAATCTATAAAGAACTCAAAAAACTCTACTCCAAGAATTCAAATAATCCAGTCGACAAATGGGCTAAGGAAATGAATAGACACTTCACAGAAGAAGATCTACAAGCAATCAACAAACATATGGAAAAATGTTCAACATCTCTAGTAATAAGAGAAATGCAAATCAAAACCACCCTAAGATTCCATCTCACCCCAATTAGAATGGCAATTATCAAGAATACGAGCAACAACAGGTGTTGGCGAGGATGTGGGGAGAAAGGTACACTCATACACTGCTGGTGGGGCTGCAAATTAGTGCAGCCACTATGGAAAGCAGTGTGGAGATTCCTTAGAAAACTTGGAATGGACCCGCCATTTGACCCAGCTATCCCACTCCTTGGCCTATACCCAAAGGACTTAAAATCAGCATACTACAGAGACACAGCCACATCAATGTTCATAGCTGCTCAATTCACAATAGCCAGACTGTGGAACCAACCTAGATGCCCTTCAATTGATGAGTGGATAAAGAAACTGTGGTATATATATACAATGGAATATTACTCAGCCACAAAGAATGATAAAATTATGGCATTTGCAGGCAAATGGATGAAATTGGAGAATATCATGCTAAGTGAGATAAGCCAATCTCAAAAAGCCAAAGGACGAATGATATCGCTAATAAGTGGAGGATGACACATAATGGGGGGGAGGGAAGGGTTAGTGTTAGGGTTAGAGTTAGGGTTAGGGAGGGGGGCAAGTATGGAGGGAGGAAGGACTGTATAGAGGGTAAAGAGGGGTGGGAGGGGTGGGGGGAAGGGAAAACATAACAGAATGAATCAAACAACATTACTCTATGTAAATTTATGATTACACAAATAGTATGCCTTTACGCCATGTACAAACAGAGAAACAACATGTATCCCATTTGTTTACAATAAAAAAAAACTTCCCATTACACTTAAAAAAACTGTACAATATGCGATATGCCTCAGTATTGATCCCTTGCCAACTTCAGACCTATCTAACATCATCTGCCCCTTGCTCAGAACACTAACTATACTGATATTTCTGTTCTTCAAATACAACAAAATCATTCGAAACTGAGGGACTTGTAGAACACTTAAATGCCTACTCATCTAAATTCAGGAATCAGCTTCCAATGTTAGGGAGGCCTTTCAAGACCACTTAATCTCTAGCACAACATCCTGTTTTGTATTCAACACATTGTACTGTTTTGTGTTCATTTGAATGTTTATTGTTCATCTTTCCCATTAAATATAATTTTTACACAAAAACTTAAAAAAAAAAAGTAAGAGAGTACATTTTAAGTGTTCTCACCACAAACAAATGAGTATGTGAGGCAATGGACTTATTAATTAGCTCAATTAGCCATTCCACAATTTTTACATACTTCAAAACATACTAAATATATACGATTTATTTGACAATTAAAAATAAAATGACTTTTAGAGAAAAGAAATAGAATAATTCTTCACGGGGGTTGACCTCTTTGGTAAGTCATTTGAGTTGGGGTTCTTAAAAAATAAGTAAAATAGATGGTGGAAAACGAAAAGAGAAGAGCATTTCAGGTACAAATGACTGCTGGAGCAAAGGCACAGAGTGCACAGGGTACAAAAGTAAATCATGGAAAAGTTAGTGGTCCCGTGGGTCCTGGATTTATATATATATAATATATTATATTATATATTATATATTATAATATATATATATAAAATGGAAGTGCAGTGCTAAGGGATAGAATGACCATGCTTATTCTTTATTTCATCATTAGACTTGGATGCTATGACTTCTTGTGTGGTTTCATCAGCATAACTTATAAAACTTATAGAAAAATGTTACCCACACTAAAATTCTCTTACAAAACCAGACTACTGGCAGATAGATGGGCAAAACAAAAGAAACAAAACAAACTTGCAAAATGAAAATAATCAGGAAAAAGAATTCAAACAATGGACAGGAGAGAAATGATTAAAGGATGTTAACCTCTACAATAACTGAGACAGTGTTGGGAGTGGCAAAAGACCCTAAGTATAGAATGATAATTTCTGATGAAGAATTTGGGCCCAGAATGTCAGAAGCGCAGTCACACTGAGTGCAAATCCAGAATTATCATGGGGAAGCAGTATACAAAAGACAGTCATTTGCCAATACAGATCAATAACCATGATAAGGGTCATCTTTAAATGAAAAAGGGCAGTGACTTGTAAATCGGATTCTATTGATGGATGCATTTGACCAAGATCCACATATATGACCAGCCCACATATTAGACCTTCAGTTCTTTATCAAAATACAGGATTTTCTGACTTTTTGGAACATATGTCAGCAACCTAAGGCTTTAACATTACAAAAGAGTCCTGAGGCTTCCCTTCTGAATACATCTTACTATTCTCACATCCTCTTTCCTTTCTGGTCTTCTATAACTTGCCTTTTGTCTTCATTATTTTTTCTTCTCTTAGCTTAGGTCTTCTAAGACCTTCTATGGGAGTTGTTTAAAACTATTGATGCCTTACAAAAGGAAATACAGATGTGTACTAGAAGGCCTTCAAGAGATACTAGTGGAATCCTGAGAAAAATCTGCATAATCTAAAATTGAGAAAATTCTTTTTTAAGAAATATTTTTAGTTCTAGATGGACATAATACCTTTTATTAAATATTTTAAATTTTTTTATGTGGTGCTGAGGATTGAACCCAGTGCCTCACATGGGCTAGGCAAGTGCTCTACCACTAAGGTACAACTCCAGCCCTAAAATTGAGAAAATTCTTAATGAAAATTTAAAATCATAACAACATATCTGGGGCTGAGGATGCAGCTCAGTGGTAGAGCACTTGCATAGGGTGGTGCACTGGGTTCAATTCCCAGCGCCACACACCACATACAAAAAGAATACATCTAAGTCATTATTTCTCATATCATGAAACTTTTAGAGATGGAATGGGCCTTATAGAACATATAACACAATTTCCTCATTTTACATATACAAAAATGAAGAGGTGAAATGACTTACCTGAGGCATACAGATATTAATAAAGGAACTATTGCTTATATTTCCTAGGAAACTACTTTTTTCTTAAATTAAAAGAAACTTTCTGAATTACTTACTTCTTTTCTTTTATTTTATTGTGGCAAAAGATACACATACTACAAAGTATCTTAAATTTTTAAGTGTAAAATACAGTGTTGTTAACTATATGTACATCTTAAATAAGTTTAGTTTTTCTTTAATGGTCTATTGAAGTTACATTTTAAAAATATTTTTTAGTTGTAGATGGACACAATACCTTTATTTTATTTATTTATTTTTATGTGGTGCTGAGGATTAAACCCAGTGCCTCATACATATTAGGCAAGCACTCTATCACTGAGATACAATCCCAGCCCCTGAAGTTACAGTTTTGCTAATTGCAACTCTTGTGCATTTGTAAGTAACTTCCCAAGTTCATTTTATATGAAGTCACATCAATGTAATCTAGTGTCCATTGTTTCATTTTAATTTAATGAGAAGGATTCTAGATTGTACAGGAATGACACTCTCTACTACACAGTTTTTTATATTTAAAGAAGAGAGGACTTGATGAATTTTATTCAATTAATATTAAGGGCCTCTATTCAACAAAGGTAGCATCTAGTAAAAAGACAAGAAAATACTTAGAAAGCACAAGAGACTAGTATTCAAATAGATAATCTCTCAAATCAAGAAGGAAAGGACTGACAACCATAAAGAGTGATGGGCAAATGATATGAATAGACAATTAATAGAAATTACTGATGTGGTCAGTAAACACATGGAAAGATATTAAACCTCACTATGAGATAAGAAAATGCACATTAAAACATAGTGAGACATTATTTCTTTGACAAAATGTTTAAGTCTGACAATACTGAGGGCTAGAGGATGTGGTGAAATAGGAACCCTCACACAGTACTTGTGGGAATGTAAAGTAGTACAATGACTTTTGAGAGTAATTAGTAAAGGTGAAAACACATGCTCTCAGCAACCCAGTTCACTACTTTCAGGTGAAAAACATCACACATGCACAAAGAGACAGGTAAAAATGATACCTATTGGAATAGTTTCTGTAACAGTGAAAAATAAGAAACAACCTAAAAAACCCATCAACAGAAAATTGATATATACAATTAAGAAACTGCTACTCATCAAATGAAATATTTTACCATTGTTAAAATGAATGAGTGTGCATACCAAAATGAATAAATATCAAAATATAATTTTGAAAGATAAAAAAGTTTCTTGATAATACATACACTATGATACAAATTTTTGTAAACATTAAAACTCTTCTTTACATTTTCCTGAATGCATATCTTTTATAAAAACATGGATGGGAAAGGCTCACATCAACTTCAGGATGGTATTTCTTCTAGGAAAGGAGAGAAATGTGATCAAGAAGGGCCACAAAGTAAACTTCAACAAGTCAACCATATCTATATTCTTAACAGACTGGAAACACTGGTTAATGTTTGATAAATCTGTAAGGTAAGTATAACTTTATACCATGTTTTTCTCTATATATTTAGAGTTTTTAAATAATATAGTGTTCAATGAAAGAACACTATGAAGAAGTATATTTTCTTTACAACTACCAATAGTCATATTTGAAAACTAAAGTTAACCTCAGGCATTATGTCAATGTCAGCTTTGTTTTGCCAGCTATCAGCGTTTGCAATGCAAACTTTAGAGATTTAATGCCCCCCTTTTTTAAAAAAAGGATTCCAAAAAAAGTAAGGCATATGTAATTACACATTATAAAATTTTGCTACATATAGTTGAGTACATATCAGGAACACATATTAAACCATTTTCTGTGCCTCATAAGTGACAGCATCTGCAGATATTAGCTCAATATTCAAGTCAGTGAGATAAATTACTATGGCCCTTGGTTAATTGTACACAATTTTTCTACTTTTCAGGTGAAATTTGCTTGCTTGGATTGGGTCCAAACATTAATTTGAAGAGTAAACTGTTTCAGGGTAAGGAAAACAAGAGAATGAATTGATGTTCGCAAGCAATATAGAAACAGTCTTTAAATTAAAGAAGAAATATATTCAAACTTACAATTGAAAGACCTTTAGTAGCCAGAGCTCAGTGAGGCAGAAAATCCTAGAAAGTTTGAGAAGGAAATGACCTCAACTAATTTTAGAAAGTTATTTACATGGTCTTAAAATGGCTTATAAATAAATGGTCACTGTGGTCACTATCTGAATCACATAGACCAGTGGTTTCTGAGTCTATGTTAATACCACGTAATTATTCATGTTTACTGGGGCTTATATAGATAAAATAGCCTGTGTATTGATGGACACAACTCGCTACAAATAGGCAAATTAACCTAGCCAAACTGCAGAAACTCATTAAAAGCACTTAAATTCATGTTAAATGCAAATATGGAATTGTCCGCAGTTATGCTAACCAAAATAAACAACACTCAGGATCATAATGCCATAAGAAAATATTCAGGATTGAGACTTGACTTTCAGAAGTTAGAACAGTATCAAAGAGCAAAACCAGTTCATGTTGGGGCAGAGTTTCTTTCATACAGTGTATCAAGGCACACAGCCAATAATATATAAGGGTTGAAAAGTCATGGAGTTCCTTCAAATTTAGGCAGAGGCACATAGCTACTGTAACTACTGGGTTTTTTAATGTGGACAGATCCACACACTAATGTACTGCACAGTTTTGCAGTGATAAACTGTCCCCTGTGAATATTCTTCCTCATACCTCTGTGCTAGGTTACACCTACTCATTCTTTAATCAATGGCATGAACATCACTTCCAGGGAAAACCTTCCCACCTTCTCTACCCTACTCATCTCAGGTTCTGCACACCTGCTAATTGTTTTATTACTCTCTGACAACTCCCCCAATACAATACTTGAACTTTATTCTGTTTTCTTCTTTATTCAACTATAAGCTTATAAGCCAAGAATTAGTCTTGTGCTGATTATTAGATTTCCCCCAGCATACAGTACCTGATAGACAGTGGTGACCCAATAAATACCTGTTGACTATATTAATGAATGAATGGATTGATCAAAGCCAGGTAGGTACAAGTATATCAATATCAGTCAAATTTTCAATAGTGTGAAGTAACTACTTTTAAAGGCATTGAGAAAAAAGTATATAGATAACATGAGGGTTTGTGTGTGCATGTCTCTATAAGTTAGATGATGATAGTAGAGTGTGTTATGCATGTGCTGATGGGGAAAGACAAAGGATTTTTTCTAAAACCTCAAATACTTCTATACCTCAAGTCCAGAGGAGTAACAATTCCTCATATTTATGTATTTATGTTCAAACTGCTTCCATCCATGTTTCATTTATTCTTACAACCTCCAGGCAAAATAGATAAGGGAAGACACTATCATTGTTGTTTTTCTGAAGGGGAAATGAATTGAGGAGTGAAGTGAATCTGCCCAACTGCAAATGGTATCCCAATATTCAAGTTGGTGCTCCAGCCACTAGAACAGTGTATCTTGGTAAGATCACAATTACTATCACAATCTTTTTAGAGCAGGAAAAACAGATAAGAGCAAATATCTGAGACAAAAAGAAAGTCCATAATTCATACTGACTAATCTACTTTGCAGGCTCTAGTAAAGGTAATGTGGCTTCTGGGTTCAAAGTATTTACTTAACTAGCATATGCAAGGGGAAATCAGGGCTGGAATGGATGTTTACTTTCTATTTTACATTGATAAAATTTTGCATTAACATTAGTCAATCAGTGAACTAGAAGAAATTAACAGGCTAATAAGGTAAAATGCATTTAACAAGAATGACCAAGATTTTAGCTAGAGTAATTAAATCTAATATTTTTCTGAAATGTAATCAATAAGAAAAAAACACTTGTGGTATAATTTATTTGTAATTAATACTATATGGAAAGTAACATTAGGATGAATATATCTGTATTATTTGGGCCTTTTTCAGCCTTATATGATGAGTTTTAATTAATAAAAAATTTTAAATGAGGGGTTCTCTCCCATATTTCTTTTTTCTTAAAAATAATCATACAACTCAGTAAGGTGTTTTCAAACCCAGAAAGCAAAATAAGTACAGCTCCCAAAGCAGTAAGGATTTACTACAGTAAGAATTCACTACATTTTCAGTCTCACACAATGCCTTTTCAATGAGGAGTTCAAGGACCTCACATAAATGGTCACTGACTTGGAGCCTGATCAGCAGGGCTGGGTGGGTGGTATCTTTGTCCAGAAATTTCTGAAAGGTGATGGTGACCTTCCTAGACTAATTGTGGAAGACATCAGGCACACTGTACCCTTGGGCTCTACTAACCTATTCTCAATGGTATTCATCCATACTCTGAAGGAAGAATTCAATATTAAAAGAAGTTTCCAGTGTTTACTAGAACAAACAATGATGTCTGTACCCCTTCATTTAGTCCTTCTACCCTCACAAAATTTCTAATGTACTGGCTGATCCTGCTCACTTTTTCAAGTCTTTCTCTCTGATAGGCTACTTGTTCCTCCTCGGTGTTCCAGGAAAATAATAAGCAGTTTGGATAAATGTCACCTTTTCCTTAATAGCTGTTTTAAGAAGTTGAATACTAAGTCAGGGTACTTTAAATGGCAGACTAAGGGTTTAAACTAAGGTTCACCTTGTACCAAAATCTTTTTTTCTATGTCACATTGCTACCCTGAAGCAAAATGAGATATTCTAAGTATGGTGTCAGATGATATGCATGCCTGTAAGCAGAATAAACTTTAAACTTTCAGACCTTTTATGGTCAAAGGGATGATGAAGACCTTGGAGTAATAATAATGGCTAACATTTATTTAGGGCATAGTACATGCCAGCACTATGCTAAGAGGTTCACATGCACTGAATCATTTAATCCTAACAATAACCTTACTAATACATGTGCTATTATTATGCCCATGATAAAAATGAAGAAACTCTGATACTGAAAGGTGAAATGACTTACTCAAGGTCACCCAACTGGGAAGTTAAATAGAAACAATTCAAATCCAAGCAGTCTGGTTCCAGAGACTACACATTTAAACAAAACACTATATCAATATGAAATTCATCGGAATGAGGAATTTTCCCAAGAGATAAAAAAAATAATCACAGAGTTTCAGGGCTGAAAAGAACCTTCAAGATATAGTTCAACTTTCTTATCTTCCCAATGAGAAAAGTGAGGTAGAGCAAGGTTAATCAGCTTGCCTAAGGTCCAATGGATTGCAAGTCGCTGTGCCTGCATTATAATCCAGGTCTTCTGACTCCTAGTCAAGTGTATGTTCCATGATATAATATTATGTTCTCCCTGATGCACTCATGGCAAAAATAAGAGGTGAATTCAGTTAAATTACCTTTCCTGAGCCTGTACCTAAGGTACTGAAATTGGCTGGAGGAAATTCACATAGCTGAGCAGATGGGCTTCACTTTCATGTAAAGTATTCATGATCACAAGCTTCGACTGAGCATTAATCTCTGCCCATCAATGCCCAGCTACTTCTGCATTAAACTTGCTTTCCCAGTCTTCAAAGTGATTGTATCTCCATTGTGGTTCTCAATTCTCCTACATCTTCCCCCCACTCTCCTTCCACTTCCAGATGCTCTTGTCTCGTACTTTATGAAGAAAACAAAAGTCTTCCGAAGGAGCCCATTTATCTTCCCACCAACAAATCTACAAACTAACCTGTTTTCTGTGTTCTCTCTCTTTTTTCAGAATGAGTGTCCTTGAATCCCATCCCTTCTTACTATTCAAACTTGCTCCTACAGGTGTCCTATTTTTGTTGTGTCATCATTTCCCCTTTCCTACTGGAAGTCAGCCTCAGGTTCTACTCTTTAAATCCATACATTCCAACCATCAGCAAATCCTGACTTCTGATTCTAAATCAGAAATACATCTTAAATCTGTCCATTTCTCTTCATCTTTGCAAATATCATATAAATTGCAATATTTTCTTAACTCAGATGCCAGAAATAAATGAATAGCTACATACTGTGTGCTTCTACTCTTCCTCACCTTTAGTTCATTCTCCACAGAGAACCCAAAGAAGTCTTTACAATGAAAAACAATTCATATCAATTCCATGCTTAAAACCAATAAACTCCAAACTTGTCAGGGTCTATAACCCCTGTATAATGTGGTTCCAATTTACCCCTCTCAATGCCATCCCGTACCATGTTACCCTTCATTCCACTGTACTGGCCTTTGTGCTCGCTGTTCCCTGGGCTCTTTGCATGATGCATCATTCATCAGGTCTTAGTCTGAAATTCATTTTCTCAGAGAAACCATCTAAATAGGTCCTTCCTATTTTCCTCATCTATACCCATACCAGCACTTCCTACAATCAGTAACTATTTCATGTATTTATGTTATTTCCATGCTTACTTGTCTATCTCAAACTCCAACGAGGGCAGGGACCTTTGTATATTTCATATTGTTGTTTTTCACAAATATCTCACAGAGTATTTAGCTCAATAGATAGTTTTGTTTTGTTTGGGGGGCTGTTTTGTTTTGTTTGTTTTGTTCTGTGATACTGAGGAGTGAACTCAGGGATGTACTACCACTAAATTACATCCACCGTCCTCTTTTTGAATTTTTTTTTTTTAGTTGTAGATGGACACAATACCTTTATTTTATTTATTTATTTTTATGCAGTGCCAAGGAACAAACCCAGTGCCTCACATGTGCCAGGCAAGCACTCTACCACTGAGACACGACCCCAGCCTCACAAAGTCCTTTTTAAAACTTTGTTTTGAGACAGGTTCTCATTAACTCACCACTCAATATACTTTTGCTGAATTAGAAAATGGGATTCCTGAATTTTGTTGACTAATACCTGGGACAATGGTCAAGCGATTATATCTCTTGACTGTCTAGAGACAGTCCCTAGAACAAATTTTAAAAGGAATTAATGACTTCATTATGTATAACTATAATGCACTAATAAAAACATACAAAAAACAAAAACTCAATTAATCAATTAGTACAGTCAACTATAAAGCTAAAAATACTTACCTGAAGAACTGTTATTCAGATTCTCTAGAATCACCTATCAACATATTGCTACCTAATAAAAACAGTCTAAAAGGGGGGAAATAATTCTGATTTTTTTAGGAAAAGAATATGGTTTCATAATTGCTAGTTTTTGTCAAACTATAATCAGCTGGTTCTGATCTCCTTCTACAGTGATCTCTTCCTGAGCAAATGAAAAAAGAAAACCTGCAAAGACAGCCCAGATGATGGACAGGACATTGAGGGTGATAACCATTTAAGGCTCTTTGTCAGATATGCTCCCTCTCACTATACACAGTTGAATAGAAAGAAGAAGATACATTTTACTTGGTTATTTTTACCTCAAGCCATTTATTCCTCTGCTAAGTAGTTTATCGATTCTTCAACATCAATTTAGAACTGGAGTTTACAGCACTCCCATCAGAAACCTTATAGTGTTCAAAATAAATGACTTGCCCAAACAATACCATGTCAGTTGTTGAAGAAGTAACTCAGGAAAACAAATGTACTGAAAGGTAGAAACTAAATATAGATATTCCCTTATACACATGATTGGGGGTGACCTTTCTAAGAACAAAAAGCAAAAATAAAACAGGAAAAATCTGTAACAAGAACAATTCAGTAGTATGGGAGTCTGAAAAGAAAAAATGTTATAATTCACTAAAGCCTACTACCTCCCACTAATGTTCCATAACAGTTATTTTAGACAGGAAGCACAAGGTTGCCAAATGTTCTTGTTCTATATTTCCTGTACTAGTTTCACGTCCCACACATCTAGCCCTAGTATTAAAAATATTGCTGTGATATTTTACTTCCTGGCTTCTAGAGTGGGATCCTCCCAGGCTTGCCTATAAACCTTTCAGGACTCAAATTCCAACTTTCATCCTGTAGAAAGCACATTTGCCTTCACACACACCATTCCCTTTTAGCAAAATGTCAGTTATGCCCAAATGCTTTGGGATTAAGCAGGAGGAAGTCTTGAATGACATACTTAAGTATAACTCCCTAATTGGTGGACTGAAGAAGTCCAAGAAAGACATAAATATTTTAGTAATGTCATCTCAGGTGTAAGGATTCATATACAATGACACCTATACACAACACTGAATTTCTTTTTCACCCTATGAGGAAAACAGGTGCAAAACTTGCTTGAGCCTTAGCTTTGCACATTTAAAATAACCATTTACATGTTGATTTGGAGTTGTAACTCATCTGAGACACTTAGGAGATTTCCCAAAGTGCATAGGAATTTGGGAACATGAAATTGCAATTACTTTCCATTCCCTTTCTCCAGTTTCTCCATAATTTCTTTTCCTGATATATCTAGTTTTTTAAGGGTACTACGGAAAGTGGCTCCATACACCAAGTAGTCTTTCAAACCCCATGACCAAATAGGATCATTCAACAAATATTTATTGAGAGCCTGCTAGGTGCCATGTACTGTTCTAGGAGGAAGAATAACAAGCCTAGAGAGGGTTTCACAGGTTCAAGTGAGCTTAAGAGAGTAATAAGGAGAGAAGTAAGTTTTTTTTGTTTTTTTTTTTTTTTGTTTTTTTTTTTTTATGTCTAAGGCTGTTCCTTTTTTGTTTTTAATCATGCAGTGGAACTGCAACTGCCATAGGCTGTCAGCAGGTGATATGTCAAAAAGGGATTCTCTTCTTCAGCGCTACCTAACTTCAGTTTCCCTCCTTTCTAACTGCAGCATAATGCATCACAGGATCTAGGGAAAGGACATCTGAAAAATGAAGTCAACCTTGCTACTAAGTAACTGAGATAAATAGAATACTCTTTATAGACAGTCCTCTAAACCATCCTTGCCCTGAGCCCAGGTTTCCACTGTTGCTTGATTTAACATCTTGGGTTTAAGTTCCTTCTTTACCTTTTTCTCATTACTTCAGAGCAGCAAATAGATGCAGTTCAAGTAAACAGATTAACTTAATTTTGGAGGGAAGAAGTGCATTTTTTTTCTTTTTTTTTTCTTGTAAACAAATGGGATACATGTTGTTTTTCTGTTTGTACATGGCGTAAAGGCATACCATTTGTGTAATCATAAATTTACATAGGGTAATGTTGTTTGATTCATTCTGTTTTTTTCCCCTTCTCCCCACCCCTCCCACCCCTCTTTTCCCTCTTCATTCTTGCCGCCCTCCATAACCCTAACTCTAACCCCCAAAGGACTTAAAATCAGCATACTACAGAGATACAGCCACATCAGTGTTCATAGCTGCTCAATTCACAATACCCAGACTGTGGAACCAACCTAGATGTCCTTCAATTGATGAATGGATAAAGAAACTGTGGTATATATATACAACGGAATATTACTCAGGTATAAAGAATGATAAAATTATGGCATTTGCTGGCAAATGGATGAAATTGGAGAATATCATGCTAAGTGAGATAAGCCAATCTCAAAAAACCAAAGGATGAATGATATCGCTAATAAGTGGATGATGATGACACATAATGGGGGAAGGGAGGGGTTAGTGTTAAGAAGTGCATTTTGACAGATCATTTATTGTTTCTTTTTTCATTCATTCGTTCATTCATTCATTCATTCAACACATATTTATCAGTACCTACTATGAGCCAGAGATTGCTCTTGGTGCTGGGATGTTATCAGTGAATACAATAAGCCCTGTTCTCCTGGAGCTTACATTTTTAATGGGATTCCTCAGACGAGCAATAGAAAATTTCGCAATAACCACATGGTCTAAAACTGGTTGAAGTGACTAAACAGCCCCTTTCTTGTTCCTCCATTCTCTGGCTTCTACTCTACAGCCCAACACTTGGGTCTACATCTTCTTGCTGTTTTTAAAATTTCTACGGTCCACTTCTACTCCTAGACCTAACCTTGATATTTTCTCTTTTAGCTAACTTCACCTCCCTCTCTGTGCTCAGGCATACCCCATTAGTTGTGATTAACTATAATGAATGAAGCTCTCCTTAATATGGTACCCCATATCTCTCAGATCCCAGTGACAGCCTCTTAATTGAGAACCTCCAACTACATTTACAAATCCTTTTTTTCCTTAACTTCTCTTCAACTTTAACTTACTGTTGACTGTAACTCTATTTCCCTGACAAGGAGGATAGTTGGGAATATGAAAGAATAGCGTTTAATTTAAAGAAATGTATTTGCTTTAAATGTACATATTATCAAAGATGATTGGAAAAAGAAAGCTTCTGGGACCAGGTACCATGTCTTTATAAGACTCTGACCTCATATGTACATCTTTGCTTCCTGTGGAATTTCTATAAGCTGTTCTTTAAAATAATTGTGATGTGTACTTCTGGGTTCATATAGTGTTTTAACATTTTGAAACTGCAGGACAAACAGGAAAATCTAAAAATGTGATTACTTGGTAGTCATAAGATTATATAAGAAATTTCTCCCATTTTTCACACCCTCCAATTTTTTACCTCATATGAAACAGAAAATAAGTTGAAAATATTTCAGTCCAAAGAATAATTTTATGAAAAAGATAAGCACCTAGGAACACAGACTTATGATGAAAGTGTCTCCTCCATCATAAAGCAACATTAATGTAATTCAATAAAGTTTATAAAAACATCCCTGCCAATCAAAATATAGAAAAGACAATTTCCTGTTTGTAGAAATAGATGTGATATTGAACATGAAATCGGGCTGCAATTAGCTTAGAAAAAAAGTGATATGCTAGACTCAGCTCAGTTAAAACAATTTTGCTGCTTTTCAACACATGCCATAAAATTAAGATTTCCAATAGAATTATCATCCTGGAGAGGGGGAAATAAATGAGTTGTAAAGAAAAGAACCTTAAATAGTGAAAATAGCTGAGTGCTTACTATGTGAAAGGTACTTTGCAAAGTGCTCTCTGTACATTTGCTTACTTTATCCCCACTATAATTTAAAGAAGTGGGTATGTACTCTTGTTTCAATTTTATAGGTGAGGAAACTGGAGCTCAGAGATAAAGTTTGGGTAAATTAATATAAATAATAAGGGGAAAAATTCAGATCCAGGTTTGCTCCTAACTGTGAGGGTTATGTTGGCACCCATAGAAAATATAACAAATATTGATCTAATAACATATATTCATATATGCTATATATACATATTTATATTAGATAAATTCTAAATAAAGTAGGTAGAAAGAAGCCTGACATAGCAGAAAAACAATTGAATGGGAGCCCTGAGACCTAAGTTCTTATCTAGGCTCTGATGCTAGCCAGTTGTATGGTTTTACCTGAGTCATTTCATACCTCCTCAGTTTACCCATACATTAAATAAGGATATCATGCTAAAGATTCTATTACATTACATTTAGCTCTACCATTCTATTACTCTACTGAGTAAGTTATGTCACATGGATTACCATGAATGTTTTATCTTTGGGGATAACTTACACCAAAAGCAACTCAAGGAATAAATTTTCTAAAGAGTATACCCTTGACACAAAAGATCTACTAGGAAGACGAAGATGATTTCAAGAGGAGAACTTTCTTGTGATAGTAAATGGAGCTGCCAGCATAGTCTCTGAACTCTTCTTCAGCCAAAGAGAAACTTCAGTTAATCTTCAATAAAAATGACAGTCTGCAAATATTTTGGACCTCCAGGTCGAGACTAAGTTGGCAAGAACTAAATGGAGAGAAAACCATTTTACAGGGTCACTGCTTAGTCCAGAATCATGGGATTTCTGAAGAAAGTGTTTAAGGGTGACTAAATCAAAGACCTCAGTTAGGTCAATAAAAATGGTTCTAATAATATAAGTCTCATACATCGTGTCTACCAGTGATAGACACGATGTATGTAATAACCTTGAGTCGAGAGAAAGACTTTCTGTGAAACATAACTAGACCACTGTTAGAGAATTCCCTTCTCTAGGGATTGAGCATCGTGAAAAAACTTTGTGTAACCTAGGAAAGACACATGGAATCACAATCAGTGTAGACAGACCCTGACTTTTGATCCTATGTACAGTGCATGATGCCAAACTGATGAGCGAGTCTCCAGAAAGAATGGACACATTCAAAGTCTCACCTTGGCCTTCTACAGGGGTTCCATCCAGTTCAAGGAGCAATTGATTCAAGAATCTTAAACTTTTATCCTCATATTTCTCCAGAGCAGTTCTTGGTAGTATCTTATGTCCCACTGCCTTCCCAGGTAACTGCCTGCTGTCATCTCTGACACAGGAAGTAATGATAAGCCACACTCCAAGCTGCCTTTCCAATAATTTCAAGAGTCAGTGAGCAAAGGTTAATGTCTTCTCACTTTTGCCACTGACAAAGATGGAATTCCTAGAGAGTTCGTTTTTCTTCTGAAATAGTTTAACATAGAAAGGTAGTCAAAGAAAGGTGGAGAAAGGCTGTAGGAGGGAGAGAAATCATTAGCTATTTGGATACCTATGGGTTATTATCCTCCTGGCAGGGTAATTTGTGTTTTTAAATTAAATGAACGCCTTTATGTTCTAGGTGAGTATGCTATATAAATTCACAGATGGCTTTTCCAATTGACCAATATTAGAAATATGAAAGTGTCTGAATGAATAGATAAGTGACATTATCACAGTACTGGAAAGGGAAGAACCATATGGCAGGTTAATGCAAGGAATTATAAAGATAAAATGAAAGAGTTGGAATTTGAAAGTGGGTACTAAATTCATTTGGATTATAAATTATTGCAATTATAAAAGAGAACCCTGGAGGCTAATCAGTTTTCACTAATGGATTTCTTTTATCCTTGTCTGATGGTTTCTATATTTGTTCTCACAACTGATCTTTGGAATGGCTTCTATCCATTTGGTGAATCAGTGTATTAACTTTTATTTCTTCTGGGCCAACATCTCATCTATAGAGTAATAGAAGTGAATTCTGTATACTATGAGCTCTGTGTACCCAACTAAATCCACAAAAAGACTAGAAAGGATGAGTCTCCTCACTAACCAATAGATATGCTAGCTGAGATTCACAGAATTTTAGGATTGAACTGGTCTTTGAGGTTACATTACTTTTAACCTTGATGCCATAGAAGAAATCCCTTTCACAGCATGCCTGATGGTAACATCTAGGTGTTACTTAAATACATTCAAAGACAGAAAAGTCCCTGCATCAGAAAGACAACCATTCTACTGCCAGACATGCTGAATAGGAAAATGTCCCCTTGTGCTAGGCTAAAATTTTCATTCCTATGGCTACCTGGTTTCATATCCATGCTCCCTCACTTAAATAATCTTCAACAGATCATTTATTCTCTCTGTGCTCTACTTTCCTTATATGTAAAATAGAAATAATAGTATATACCTGGTAAGATTGTTGTAGGAATTAAACATGGTAATATAAGCCAAGTTCTTAGCACAATTCTGGCATAAAGTAAGTGTCTATTAATTGTCAACTCTTGTTTTTTACTAATACCACTGCTATTTTTACAACTGCTATTATCACTACTTAAGGATTGTGGCACCCTTCAGAGTGCCACATCTCAATTCTCTATCATATTCATATCAGTTTTTCAAATATTTGAAGACTGCTATCCAGAGCATGATCTTTAGAGCTGTGCATTCTATCTCTTCTCCTTAACTATATATTATGCAAGTTAATTGATACTTTCAAACTTTATACCGTGAAGGAAGATAATACCTATCACGTAGGGTGGCTGTGAAGATGAGATAATATGAGAAGTGCCTTGAATATTGTACCTACTTGAAATATGTCAATAACTATTCCTATATTTTCTCTTTTCTAGAAACTAAAAGCCCTAATTTCAATCCTTTCTTTGTATGATATTCCAGGTCCTCAGCATTTTTGTTTTAGTTTGTCAATTGTATTTCTTAAGAAAGAGTTCCCAGGATGAAAAGCATCATTCCACGTGGGGTCCAAGGAAGATGAAGCTCAACTAAAGGTATATGCTAGTAAGGCAGGAGTTAGATATATTCTTTTATCACTACGATTTTTTTCTCATTGATTTCCTTTTTTCCTAGCCCACATGCTAATGAGTGATCAATTTCATCAAAATTTCAAATTACTTATTGAATCAGAGCAGTTGCATTGTCCAGCTCCTGAAGCTCTTTTCCTAGGATTCAGCTTTCTTCGCAGGTTGTGATACAAACGTAACAGTCAATCTAAACCCTGCCATATATAATGAGGGGCATTACTACCAAAGTGTGTCTTCTAATCCATTTTATGTGGTTGCTTTCAAAAGCAACTTATTGAATAAAAAAAGATAATTTGAAAGTGTAAGGCCAGAATTGGTTTTCACCTTTCCAATTTTCTTTAGGCAGTATAGAATACTGAAAAGATCACGAAGAGACAAAAATCTTGAGGTCAAGTTATATCTACACCACTAACTTAGTGTTTGAACCTGGATCAGTTATTTAACCTATTTGGATCACATAGTTCCCTAATCCATGAAATGACAGGAGTTGAGTGTATAAATTTTAATGTCACTTCTGTAGCCTTACAGTTAATTAAAGAATTATTTGTCCACATCATACTTGCCATTTTAATCAGTTATTGCTGAGGAATAGCCCAAGGAACAATTGGGAGTTTTAATCAACTTAGAGTACTGTAACAGTTGAATACTGCCCCACCTAACTTCTTGCTTATATCATTTTAAAGCAGCTAATTAAATTGTTTTACAAAGATTATCATTATATATCCAAACTGAAGGGAAGAGTTCAACATTTACAATTGAGCTGCAATAGAGAGGGCTACACTGAACAAGACCATTTATAATGTACTAACCATAGGAAATGGCTTGGAACCTGACCTTCAGTAGGCACTTTATTTCTCACAGCTTAGGATCTAGTAATATGTTGTGAGAAAGTCTGAGGACATATATCACCCATGACTTTGTGTCAGAAATCAAACCATAAGCATGCTTAAAATGTTTGTTATTAATTTAAATCTTAAGGTAGTAGTCAAAACTACTGCAAGGTAATAAATTTTTGTTTCTAGTGCATATAAAACTATTGGCTTATAAGAGGTTTTAAATGTATAGGCTGACCTTTTGAATGGGTTCTACTCTCTTTTTTACACTCCTGTAAGAAAGTTGTCTCTGAAAACTCTTGATTTGCTCATATGAAATCTATAGGTACAATGCCCAACAGAAGTCTTAAGAATTAACATTTCTGGTTATAATTATTAATTATAAAATGCCCCACAAAGCACAAACAAAGACTGTGTCTTTTGGCTTCTAACTTGAGAAATATCACACTGAGTCATGGGCTATTAATTCCAGTGTTTGGATACTGACAGTGATATCACAGGGCTGTTTTATAAGAGAGCATGGTTCTTTCCCCATATAAGCTTGCTCTTAAATGTTAAGAATGTTTAGTAAAACACATACACACTACCACCACCACCACACATGTAGGATGGGAGTTCCTAGACTATTTTGCAGAGTATATTCTATTTGTTACCATCTATTTCTCCATGCCTAAAAAGGTAGCAAATACGGAAAAAAAGAACCTCCATTTTTCTACATTTTGGTATTCTTCTGTTAGATTCATGCAGTGGCTGAACTATGTAAGCCCAAAATAGTAAGGGAGGGGGAAACCTTGGCTCAGCACAGTATCATTTATAGTGATGTTTGTAAAGGTCAGAAGAATTTAGGCCCAAGCTTACTTCCCATCCCCAATTCACTCCAACTTGACAATCACTTCCATGATGACATATGTTATCTCCCAAATAACAAAGTCCTGTGTTATTACACTGCTTTCCCTGGGTGGGATTCTTACTGTTGTCCTTGAACTGTGACTAAGAAGACACTACACAGCAGATGGTAAGAAGGGAAGAACTAAAGTTTAAATTAACAACCATCACCAACCAACATTAAGCCTCCCTCTGAAACAACAGGAATTGGGAAATCTAAATCTACAATTTTGTTGAAGGTCAACAAAGCAGAGCCTTCTTAGGGAAGACAGTGCTTGCCTGCATCTCTTAGCATAAATACAGCAAGCAAGACGGCATCAAGCAAAAGATAACAGTGCATCACTAATTCAGTAATTGTCACAGGACTCTTTCCTTCTCCTCAATTAAACAGTTAACAGGGAGCTGGGATTCACACAAAGAAAAAATTCGCTCCTCCTCCCCTCTTTCCCAATTTGATTTATGCATAGCCCCTGGAGATGCAAGTTAATGTCTTCATAGACCAAAAGCCCCAGCTGTTTTGGAAAACCTATGACAAAGCTTAACTAAGGTTCACACATGCAGATATAAAGCCACCATAATTACTAAGTTGGCTATTACAAAGCTGTCTCCTCAATCAAGGTTCTAAAGCCAGCCTTATTGCCTCTGTCATTCCCAGCCAGGCTGGCCTGACTACACCTATAGTGCTAATTTAATACTGCCTGAGGCATTGTGGATTCTGGGTAGATAGACACCTTAAGCAAAACTGAGGAGGAGATACAGAGCTATAGGGATTTAAAACCACAATTCATCATTTATTAATATCAGACAGAAGCACTGGAAATCCATGAAGCCCCATTGCTTATGGAGCTGATTCTTTGGTTTAGTTATTCATTGTGATAAGAAATCAGAAAATGAGATGATTCATTCAAATAAAATACCAAAAGTAACTCTTAACACCCTCCATCCAACCTTAAATTAACAGAAGACAAGTTCCTTCCCCCAACTCTACTCGCTTGGAAGCATGTGGCCTCCACCTCCTCCCCTCTCATCTATGCTTTAGTCACTGCATTCTGGATTCTGTCTACAGTATTTTACTGAAACAACCCTTGTAAAGGTCCCTGACATTCACATTCATTCTCATTCATTCTCATTCTCTCTCTCTCTCTCTCTCTCTCTCTCTCTCTCTCTCTCTCTCTCTCTCTCTCTCTCTCTCTCTCTCTCTCTCTCTCTCCCTCTCTCTCATTAAACTCTGCAGATTATTGTTCCTGCTTTCTTGAAACTCTCTCTTCCCTTGCTTTCTTTGACAGCCTCTAATTCTTTGGTTTCTCTCAGTTTCTCTCACGGACTTCACCTCTTACCCCTTTCTTAAGTGCCAGTACTTCCCTGTGTTCCATCTTTACCCTCTTTTATTCTTATTCTACCTCCAGGGGTTCTTAATCTCAACATCCTAAGAGTTCCCGAATATGCTTCAAAAGGTCTGTTAGCCTTCCTAAAACTGTGCAGAATTATGTATGTAACTTTTATGAGGAGAGAGTCTGTTGTTGTCAGATTCAAAAGCAGTATAAAGCAAAGGTCTAAAGGCAAATGATTCTCAGATTAGTTCTGGGTGATTCCACAACTTCATATCATCTCAGATTTATATATTTAGTCGAGACTACTCTCAGTGCAAGCATCCCATGGATGTTTACTCAATAATCCCTTGCTTCCTCCCATGTTCTCCATGTCTTCTTCCTCATTCTTCACATTCAGTAACCAAGTCTTATGTTTTTTACCTACTATCTCAAATGTGAACCCTAGCTGGGTACAGTGGTACATGCCTGTAATCCCAGCGACTTGAGAGGCTGAGGCAGTAGGATCACAAGTTCAAAGCCAGCCTCAGCGAGGTCCTAAGCAACTTAGCCAGACCCTGTCTCAAAAAATAAACAAGGTTGGGGATGTGGCTCAGTGGTTAAGAACCCCTGGTACAAATAAATAAATAAATAATTGTTGACTAACTTAATGAATTATTGGGCAGATGGAAATTTTAGAACTTGGACCCTATGCTGCTAATTCCTACAATCTTTTCCTTCTTTTTGGTATAGAAAACAAAAGAAATAGATTCCAGAGAATTCAGCTGATTTGGACAATAACTTCCTAGGCACTTGTATAACTAAAAAAAGTTCTCTATGTTCCTCTGTGGCTTGAAAATTATGTAATTTGCTGTTTTCTTGACATTTCTAATTTTCATCTTCCAAAACTCACTTCAGGCCCACCACATCTTTTCCTACCCACATTTCCTGCCATGCTAACAGCACTGTGATGATCTCAATTAGACATTTGGAAATTTCTTGGGTACAGTCAAGACATTATATGTATGTATGCATATATGTGAAAGAGAAGGATGGGGGAGGGAAGAGGGAAGGAAGGAGAAGTCATATTACATTGAGGCAATCATCTTTCCCTCCTCATTTTTATCTTTGTAAATAATGAAGTTGAGGTTCAATTTTAATAAGTTCACAATGTTAAATTGCTATATGATAACAAAATGCCTCAAATAGTTTAAGGACACTTAGAACAGGAAAAACAAAAAAAAATGTAAGATAAAAGAACCAAGTGGATGTATGTTATCTTTAAAAGGCTGATCTGAATAACCTCACATAGTTTGGTAGAATAAGGCTTATTAAATTTGAAAAGAAAGGGAGATATTTCCTTTAAAAAGAGATAGAACCTGAACTTCCCTAATCAAGAGAAGTGGAAGAACTATGGTTACAGAACCATTTGAAGTTACTGCAAAGCCATGAAAACATGTAACAACAATAACCAGCACTAAGAATATAATAATGCAAGGACCAATTACCTATTGGTCCCTAGGGGAGGAACCAGATGGCCTAAAAGACCAATTCTCATCTCTTAATTTCTTTGATTGATTAGGGACGATACGCTTCCATTTAGTTCTCATAAACAGTGACCCCTTTTCTTCTCTGTGGACAAAGTTGATGTACTACCACTTTTGCTTCCAGATATTAAGCTCATATTTAATGATATGTGTGCTTGGTAATGTATGCATTCAAAAACTTTCACTGACAAAAATGGCCCTGCATTCATCTCTTTGTCTTTCAGTTGCTGCACACAAATGCAGCAGGGAAGTGGGGAATTTAAATACACAGCAGGAAGCTGATGTATTTCTCCATAAACTAGTCTACATATCATGGCAAGAGTAGGAGCAAAGAAAGCCTCAGACACATTCTTCCCCATAAAGAGGCAAATGAAACCAAGGGACAACTAGTAAGGAGGAAAATGAAAGGCTAAAATGAGATTTCTAGTACATACCCTTTGTAAAACAAACCAAAAGAGCCATTATCCTTGCCAACATTGAAGATGGTTTAAACTCTTGCAGCGCAAAGAAGAGAGGGTCTGCTTTCCATTCTAAACAAAACCAACAGTATTTTCAACATGGTTAGATAGATGTCATTTCACTTCAAAAGTGATTACACTTTGGTAGTGAACAGAATTAGCACATCATGTTAAAAGGTTAAAAAGGAAAATAAAAATATTTAGAATAAACAGCAATATGAAGAAAAAAGAAAACCTTAACAATGTGAACTGTGCCTGCTGGTCTCAGATGCCATTGGATAAGTAAAAATTCCTCCAATCTCTAACATATAAATATACAAATATAATTATATTTTGATATATAATATATGATAACCAAGCCAAGCTCAAAGGTCAGGAAAGTACACCCAAAACCCTGGTCTACAGAAATAGTAAGAAAACACAACAGACTATGGGTGGTAACATTGAGAAATAAGGGTTAAATAAGGGGTCATTCCTTGAAATCAAAAACTATGTGCAAATAGAGTATATGTGTGCCCTACTTTATAAACTATAAACTAGAGAAGTTATTAATAGTCATTTATATTGCAGAAGAATTCCACATGGCAATTTTTTTAAATGCCAACCTAACATTGTACTTTTAAGTAAGATTTGTTTCTATAATTGTGGAATCTATATATTCAGATTCTTAAAAACACATTTGTTTTATATAAAGTGAGGCATCCCTGTACCACAAAACATTATGTGAACTTCCTTTGGGTTTTTCTTTTATAAATTTAAATTTTGGCATACTGGTACTTTTTAAAGCTTCGAATGTTTATACTGTGAAGGGGCAGAAAGGGAAAAATCTATACTTCAATACCAAGAAGATGTGACTATGGCTAACAAGTCCCCATTTGAGAAAGTAGAATTTCAACACAGAAGTAAATGAGAAAATAGTCTTAAAACATTTTTAAGGCCCAGGGCCAAAATCAGGAGATTGTAATAAATAAGAGGTGAGAAGATCCTCAGGAATCTCCCAAAAAGGTCGAACTGTACTGACTATATTTGAAAACAAGTATTTTTTACATGCATGTTAAAGATGCTCCTCTGGGATGAGCTCAGAGTGTGGTAAACACTGCAGTATAGTTTAACGGAGGATAAAGTATTTTTACACTACATCTAAGAATTGGTCTGACATACTTAAGATCTATAAATAAATAAATATACATAGGATTGTTTTGAGGAACCCCTGACTCTATCCTTGGTTGTCTATGCATATTAACATACAAGCACAAGTTCAGTTTTATTTTATCTTGCTGGTGGCTTTGATTTGTATGTTTCCAGTGCCCAGTCCAGTGACACATTCCTGTAATCCCAGTGACTCCAGACACTGAGGCAGGAGGATGGCAAGGTTAAGACTCCCCTGGGAAACTAGGCAAGACCTTGTCTCACAATAAAAAATAAAAAGGACTGAAGCTGTGGCAAAGTACCCCTGGGTTTAATCCCTAGTACAAAATAATGTTTCCAATTTGCAAAAAATATTTTTCTATTGTATAGAGCACTGAGGTAGTAATGTCTTCTATGACAGATGTTGCCTTGAATCCAGTTATTTAAAAAAAACAGTCAATGATGCATCAGTGGACTAGTATCTATTAGGTAACCTCTAAGGAAAACAGGTCAAAAGATAGAATCCATAGAAAAATGGGAATAAACTCCAAATAGTTGTCTATTCTTCTGTTTACCCAGACACACATCTTAAAGAAGAACCTATTTACATCAATAATATAAAACCTTGGCATATTAATAGAAAAAGTTTCAATCAGCTGTTTTGAAACTAATACCTTAATTTCTAAGATGGTAATAGTAAATGAATGTCTGTTGACTATGATACATGCAAATTATTCTCTCATATAATGGTCAAAGATGCTATGGAGCTAAAGATGGAAGTCCCTCTAAGTAAATTCTAGTTCGAGCATGATTCTAGGCTAGCAAATCAGCTCTCAGACTGATGAACCACCCAAGTTTCTACTGTAGTCATCGTCTCATACCCTCAAATCACCTAATAGCCCCAGTTTTAAATCTCTCTAAAAATAGCCGGTTCACTCTCTAACTGGAAAATGATGAAACTGTCTGGGTTTTTCTGAACCTCTAGGCTTTAAAAATAACTACAAGAATTAGAATGACATTTAGTTAAAAGATCTTAAGAATAAAAAAGTCATAATTTTACTCATCAATGTCATCAAAGATGAACACCTGAAAAGATTTAATTAAAAGCTCTCAATACATAATATATGTATAATATATTAATATATATGAATATGTATGTATAATAGTATGAAAATCTATCTATCTGAAAATAATGGGCAAGGATAGAATATATTTGTCATTCACTATAACAGAGTCATCCCCAAGAGGTGAGGAGGGAGTGGCAAGCAAAAACTATGAAGTAGCCTTAAATTATTGCCAACCTAAAACAAATTTTAAAGTGGAGGTGCTATTTTTACAAAATGGAAATTGAAGTTGCACTTTTGAATTCTAAACATTTTTAAAATACACTTCTGTGTTACTATGGTGTTAATTAAGAAGGTGATAACAGAATCCCAAAGCAAGAATAAACTGAAAAACAAAAAACAATTCTCTCTGGTTACAAAGCCAATTTGCTCACTCCCAATCCACTGGCAGCAGCATTAGCAACATTGGCTGATGGCGGCTGCCCCTCCCTAAAGCAGGCTTGTATTGTGCCAGAGAGAGAACATTCTGGCCAAACTCATCCAAGAGGATCTGTTTACAAGATGTGAAAAACTGCAATCCTAAATAATCTCCCCTTGAGGAAAATTCAAAATCCTTATCAGAAATACTACATAACCTGGACTGGAGAAGTTACTAACTTGCAAAACAGAGTGGGCAGGCAACAGAGAAGGCAAAGGAAGGGGAACCAACTATACCCACAAATCTAAGGAAGCTACCATACCAAGACCTAAATGCACTGATTAAAAATGAAACTTGCACCTGTAGTGACGCAGTCAGATGGGTAAGTCAAATGATGGCTCAATGACACTTTTATTTTAAAACAACCAAACAAGTCTAACCAAATTCTCAAAAGCACTGTTAGTGTAACTTACATTTTGCAGTCTTTTATTGTCTTAATCTTTCTAATAGACAACTATTAAGTGTTAGATAATTAAACATATAAGGTTCAAAATCATTGTCAGTAATACTACAAAATCTGGACTGGCAAATCATTCAGGTGGTAGTTATGTTAGAACAGCCTACATATGTTAAAGTTTCTGTGTCCAACCTATCCTAAGAACTACAATCAGGAAACAAGGGCAAGAAAGATGTTTGAAGGAATGATGGTGTTTGAAACTATGAGAACAAAATAAAAGGATCAGAATGCTTTAATCTGGAACGGTGTAACAATCAATTAAGGAAAACTACCATGAGCATAACTACAACTAAACACTTAACAATGTAACAGTCACTTTGCTAAGTGCAGAGATACTGAACTATGTCCAAGGACAGATGAAGTGTTGTCAAAGTGGATTTTAACATTCTTTCAGTTAAGCCATCTGTGTGTCAAGTACTGTACTTATCATGCAATAATTGGGAACTAATTAACAGTAGAATGTCAAGGAAAGAATCCCAGATTGTAAATGAGAAGATTTAGGTTTTAGTTCTAAAAGTATTATGAATTATACATGTGACCTTAGACAAATCACCCAACCTTTACAGGTTTACCTGAAAAAAAAAAAAGAGAGAGAGATTTTGGACCAAGCAGTGTTTTCAATTTTTTTAAAGCAGCCAACACTTTCTTGAAATTATATCCCTATACACAAAAGAGTTGAAAGTGGAAATCGTATGTCTGAACCACAGTGAATGTAATAAAAGTCCCACACCCCCTCTGCTAGGCCTCCCCTACTCCCTGAAGTGGCCCTAAAGCTATATAAAATGGAAACACAGTTTGAAAAATCTATGGGTTAGATAATCATTAAGAACCCTTCTACAGTTAATATCATATTACTAACTCTAAGACTTTCCTTACCCACATTTTTAAAAATCTTTGTTCAATTCAGTCCAATAAGTATTTGTTGATTATCTAGCATCAAGGACAGCATAAGAGGATATCCATCTCAGAGGAGCTTGCCATCTTGTTGGGGAAACTAAATAATGAGGGGATGCCCTTTAAAGAAACATTTTCAAGGAGCAGGACATCGTCAAGGGTCCACTGAAATAGAAGGTCAACTTCTGTATATTTTCATGGCTCTATCATCAGGGCCTAGGCAACAGACACTCAAATAAACATTGAACAAATAAATGAATGAAATTTACTCATGCTCACTGAAATTCAGTCAAAAGGTAAAAAGCTTGGGGCTGGGGTTGTAGTTCAGTGGTAGAGTGCTTGCCTAGCATGTGTGAGGTACTAGGTTCAATCCTCAGCACTGTATACAAATAAATAAAAATAAAAGTACATTGACAACTAAAAAAATTTGTAAAAAGGTAAAGAGCTTAAAGCACTCTCCATATATTATAGAATACTTTTTTCTGATATGAACAGGGGTTACAAGAAAAGTAACCAAATTTCTCCATTATTCATTCCACTATGTACTAAGTATAATTACTTATAAATGATACTATCTTATTAGAATAAAATCAAAGCAAAAAATATACCCCATTATGTTAGCCCCCTTCCTGAGTCAACAGAGCAAATAAAGTCAAAGTCAAAATTCTTCACAACCATTTGAATTATAATTTTGAAAACTTCTTTGGCAGACAATCTTTCTTTCACTAAACTTGTTTATAAGGAGGGTATTCATATGCTACAAGTAAGCAAGGTCTCCAAAGTAGGTAAATCAAGTTAGAAACAAAGACTATTTTCTCTTTCCTCTCTCTCATCTCCATTAGTACTGGGAAGAACACAGGGAGGTCAAGAAGAAAGCAACTGTTTTTCTTTTCATCCCAAGTTTAAATTCTGTCCAATAAAGATATGCTTTGTCTCTTTGGACTCAAAGTCAGCCAGCAGGCACTTAAGTAAAATTAAGAAAACTTCACCAATGGCAGAGCATTTGATGGAGAGCTTATTGGAGACAGATCATTTGAGTAAAAGCTTTGCCTGTTCAAGGAACAATATAATTTCTGGAGGAACTATTTCTGGGAAGGGCCAGGTGGCTCTATAGTTTTATGGCTTAGGTGATATCAGTTACCCAGGACAAGTGTTACATATAACTAATGTTCTCAAATCTGAATTGTGTTTCCCTAAAAGAATATTACATTGGAAAGGACATTAATGTGAATTTAAATTCCAGTTTTGTTTTAGCATAGTCCTAATAATTTATTATGATATACATATACTATTCCTATTTAGAATAAGCCTCATAAATGGGCATATTTTATAAACATCCAGGGAGAGCATAAAACAGTTATTTTCTTTCAATCTATGGCCCCTAAGACATCTTAGGAAGAAGTCTGCATCCTTTTCTCTGCTGTGATGTGTTCCAGTCTATATGGGACCCCATAGGTAGCTACAATGAAAGTCATATTGAAGGGAAAAATAAGGCAAGAGTGCTAACTGCACAGAATAGATGATATCACTACTTGTTTGTATTCATTTTAATCACTCCCCTGTAAAATCTCAATATAATTCACAGTCTTGAACTTCATTTGGGAGACCTGCATGTGGAGTGACTCCAGTTACCCAGGGACCATATGAGTTTTAATGTACCTGGGTCAGTTGGCCAAACTGTCACTTGCTTTTATAATCTAAGAAACATGTGGAAATTTCTGATCAACTGTTTCAATTTTTTTAATTTACCATTGCTCATCAGAAAGCTTCAATCCAAAAGACCTTGTCCCACCCAAAAGTATTTTAATAGAACAAGAAATGTGGTTTTGATGAAAAAAAATTATTTTCATCTCACATATTTTATCTGTCTGTACGTGTCTAATATAATGTTACTAATACCATACAAGTGAGTCAGAATTCTTTAGACTAGTTACCCAGAATTTTCTATTCTTTCCTCTCCTATTTACTCAAATCCCTTGAGAGATATTTATTTATTCAATCAGCCAAAATGGTTATTTAGAACCAAGGATATTCAAAGAAATTATGATCAAGCTAAAGATCACCCACTGAAAATCAACGAAGTGATTCAAGGGATGAAAGAAGGCACAGAGGGGACATGATTAAAATACAATATTTCAATGACCATTATGAACATGCATGAGGCCAATACACCCAAATCTAAAAAATGGTTAATTTAAATGATAAAAAGTATATCTGATTTTCTAGTTCTAGGAAAAGATAGAGTAGTTGCATTTCTCCCTATTTCACCCACTAAATACACTAAAAACCTGGAAATTATGTGAAAACCAAACATAAGATATTTGCAAACATGGAAAAAAAGGTAGACTCACTAGGGACTTCAGAACCCATAGAATGACAAAGTAGTGAGTTCCTTGGGTATTCTTTTACTTAATGTATCTCAGATTGGATACTGCAGCAGCTAGCAACTGAGAAATGCCAATAAGCACAGACAACAACAGCAAAAAAACACTTTTTCTCACTCCAGTCAGAATGGCAATTATCAAAAATACAAGTAATGATAAATGTTGGCGAAGATGCGGGGGGAAGGGTACAATCATATATTGTTGGTGGGACTACAAATTGGTGTAACCACTATGGAAAGCAGTATGGAATGGAACTACCATTTGACCCAGTCCTCATTATATGCCAAAGGATTGAAAGTTGGCATACTAAGTGTTGTAGCCACATCAAGGTTTATACCAGCAAATTCACAATAGCTAAGCTATGGTGCCAACCTAGGTGCCCTTCTACAGATGAATGGATAAAGAAACTGTGGAATATATACACAATGGAGTATTACTCAGCCATAAAGAAAAATGACTTTATGAAATTTGCCAGCAAATGGATGGATCTGGAGACTCTCATGCTAAGTGAAATAAGCCAGTCCCCAAAAGTCAAAGGTTGAATGTTCTCTCTTATATGTGGAAGCTAATCCAAAATAAGGGAGTGGGGAGAATAGAAATTGAGTGGATTAGAACTCAATTAGATAGGAAAAGGAAAGACAGAGGAATTAATCTGATATAATTTTTCTATGTACATATATGAATACACCACAGTTAATCCCATCATTTGTATATCCAGAAGAATGGGGTACCCCTCCCTCTATAAGCCAGCATGGTGTCAGTAAAAGCTTACAGGAGAGCTTCAACTTCCACTCCAAACCAGTAAAATAAGATATCTCCCCTTCATCAGAGTGTTCATGGAGGCTGAGTGGAGAACCTGGAAGTAGGCTTCCACATGGCACTAAAATGTAGTGACCAATACTTCTACCAGCATGATGTCAAAGAAGACCCATTAGAACAAACTTTTTAAATAAGATCTATCCTCATGATACAAAACCAGAAATTTCAATAATTCAATGGTTCTTTTTTAAATTTATTTTTATTGGGACATTATAATTATACATAATAGTGGGATTCATTATGCCATATTCATACATGTATATAACACAATTTGATCAGTCTCCTTCCCTAGTTCCTTCCTTTTCCCTTCTCTTCTCCCTGCCCCAATCAACTTGTTGTACTCTGTTGCTCACCTTTCTATTATTATTTTAATTAGTGCATTATTATTATATGTATGGAATTCATTATAGTATATTTGTACAGGGGCATGAGATAATTTGGTATATTTCATTTGCCAGTTATTTCTCCTTGCCTTCACCATCTCCCTCCCTCTTGATCCCCTTCCTCTACTCTATTGGTCTCCATTCTATTTTCATGAGATTCCCCTCCCCATTTTTATTCCTTTTTCCCCCCCCCCTCCTCCTCCTCCTCCTCCTCTTCTTCTCCTTCCTCCTCCTCCTCCTCCTTCTTCTTCTTCTTCTCCTCCTCTCTCTCTCTCTCTCTCTCTCTCTCTCTCTCTCTCTCTCTCTCTCTCTCTCTCTCTCTCTCTCTCTCTCTCATGCAGGCATGCAACCCTTGACTTTTCAGAACGGTTTTTTTCACTAAGCATGTTCTCCAGTTCCATCCATTTACCAACACATAACTTTATTCTTCTTTAAGGCTGAGTAGAACTCCATTGTGTATATCTATCACATTCTCTTTTATCTATTCATCTGCTGACAGATCCCTAGACTGGTTTCATAACCTGGTTATTGTGAATTGTGCTGCTATAAATGTTGGTATACATGTATCGCTATAGGATGCTAACTTTAGTTCTTTTGGATAAATACCAAGGAGTGGGATAGCTGGGTCATTTGGTGGTTTCATTCCTAGTCTTTTGAGGAATCTCCATACTGCTTTCCAAACTAGTTGATCTAATTTGCAGTCCCACAAAAAAAGGTATTAGTGCACCTCTTTATCCACATCTTCACCAGCATTTATTGCTATTTGTATTCCTGATGATTGCCATTCTGACTGGAATGAGATGAAATCTTAGTGCAGCTTTGATTTTCATTTCCACAATAGCTAAAAATCATGAACATTTTTTCAAGTATTTGTTTTCCATTTGTACTTCTTCTATTGAAAAATGTCTGCCTACATCCTTTGCCCATTGATTGTGAATGGGTTATTTTTTTTCTTATGGTAAGTTTTTTGAATTCTTTATACATTCTGAATATTAATTCTCTGTCAGAAGAGTAGCTGGTAAAGATCTTCTCCCATTCTACAGGCTTTCTCTTCACATTCTTGTTTCCTTTGATGTGAAGAAGCTTTTTAATTTGATGCCATCCCACTTATTGATTCTTGGTTTTATTTCTTAAGCTTTAGAGGACTTTTTAAGGAAGTTGTTGCCTGTGCCTATATGTCAGGGTGTTAAGCCTATGTTTTCTTCTAGCAGTTGCAAAATTCCTGATCTAATTCCTAGGTCTTGGATCAATTTTCAGTTGATTTTTGTGCAAGGTGAAAGATAGGGATCTAATTCTATTCTGCTACATGTGGATATCTATGTTAATAAAACAATTTTAAGCACAAAAACAAAAGAAAATAAAACATCAAGTGCTTCCAAAAGTGCTGAGGAACTGGCCACTTATATTGTTGGTGGGAATGTCAAATGGCTCAGCCACTTTACAAAGTAGTTTGTCAGTATCATAAAACATGTATGGGATGCCTTACTCACTATCACAATATTACATATAGCATCATTTTTGTTCAAGGCAGTAATTTCTCAGTAAATCAAGAGTGATAATGAGCCCATGTCCATGGAATTCACTACTCTTGCCATTTCCCATTATCCTGAAGCAACAGTCTTGCTACAGTGATGGAATGGATTTTGAAGTTTGAGCTACAATATTAAGTTAGGTGTCAACACATTCCAGAGGACTGACTTCCAGATTTGATATTTCTCCAACACTAAGATTTCATAGATTCAGGAATAATTAGTAGAGGTGAAAATAGGAATAGCTTGGTTCACTATTACCTTTAGTGATCTACACACAAATTTTTGATTCCTATCCCTATGACTTTGGGTTCTGTTGGTCTATAGGTCTTAGTTCAAAATGGATAAAAATTGTGGTCCCAGAAATATTCTTCATGATAGACTCTTTCATGTCCATAAAATAAGTGTTAACAAGTTTGAATCTCTTTAAATAACACAAATCATCTTCTTTGACATGATGGAATTAAATTAGAAATCAATAACTAAAAGATAACTTCAAAATATAAATATTCCTTGTGTCAAAGAAGCACATAATATTAAAAAGTACTTTGAAATGAGTAAACATGGCCATATCAAAATTTGTGAGATAAGGTAAAGCAGTTCTTAAAGTGGAATACATAATATCAAGTACTTATAGTTTTATAGCAGACATTCATAATACAAAAAAATGGAAACAAAACAATATGTATCGACTGGTGACAAGATAAGCCAACTGTAGTTAATCATACAATGGAATGTTACTTGAACATCAAAAAGGAACACAATACCTTGTGTTAATCAAAAAGTAAAAATGCTGAGGGAAAGAAGCCAGGTATAGTGTATGATTCTGTTTGTATTAAATTTGATAACAAACAATTAACTGGTGACAAAAGTCAGAATAGTGGTTGCCTATGTAGGTTGAAGACTGAAAGGAGTTATGTGGGAATTTTCTGGTGTTTTATATCTTCATTATGGTGTAGATTACAAGGGTATATGCATTTGTTAAAAGGCATCAAATTGTACGCTTAAGATTTGTGCATTTCATTATGTAGATTTCTTACCATGTAAATTTTATCTCAACATTTTTAGAAAGTATTTCCTATGACACTATTCACAATACCCATGACATAAAATCAAATTAAATGTGCATCTACAGATGCATGGATAAAGAAAATGTGGCATATAAGACATACACATACATATATATATGTATGTTTGGATGCATATATAACAGATAAAGGTATGTGTCTGTACACACATATGAAATGTTATTCAGGCTTAAGAAGAAGGAAATCCTGCCATTTGTGACAGCATGCATGGACCTGGAAAACGTAAGGCTATGTGAAATCTAACAGATACACATGGACAAATACTACATAATGCCATATATATGAAGAATTAAAAGTAGTCAAACTCATAGAATCAGAGAGTGGAATGGTGGCTGACAGAGGCTGAGGGAAGGGCAAAAAGGGAGATATTAGTCAATGGGTACAAATTTAGTTATACAAGATGAAGAAGTTCTTTACTGTACAGCATAGTACCTAGAGGTAACAGTACCATATTACATGCTTAAAATTATTCTAAGAGGTAGGTCTTATGTTAAGAGTTCTTAGATACATACACAAAAATTTAAGATATAAAAGAGCAGGAGGAAACTTTTTGAAGAGACAGGTTTATGACATAGATTGAGGTGATGGTTCCATGGTGTATATAAGTACTTATCTTTAAATTCATCAAGTTTTATGTGTCGATTATGCACAGTTTTGTATATGTAAAAATTATTACTGAATACCCTTTAAAAGGTCCAGAATGGCAGATGACCCCCGAGGTACAAACTTGAGTCTCCCCATAAGAACTTATTTTACATGGGAAATGTATCCCCTAGAGGTCACTGAAGTAACCTAACATATTCCACTTGTGAAGAATGGCTGTATTACAGTGACTTAGATATATATTGATTACACTGGGGGAGATGATATCCCAGTGCTATCAAACCCATAGCACATTGTTATTTTGCAGGCTTCTCCAGTATCTGTGATGCACATAAGTTATTCTATCCCATAACTAGTTATATTAAAATTTTAAATTGAAGAATTGGAAACAATTCAAAGTCATAGAGAAAAATTTATAACCCTTTAAACTGAAACTGACATATCCAAAACAAGGAGAAAAGTGACCATTCATTTATTCACTCATTCATTATACATTCATTAAGGACCCACAATGTGCTAGACCCTTTCCTAGGCATGAAACATTTATTGAATGTTTGAATGATCCTTCAAGAAATAATGGCCTAAAATGATAGAAACAAATAATGGGAAAGCAGTATGATCAGAGCAACAATTAACATATGCACAGGAAAACCAAAGAAGGCTTTCTGAATGAGATAATACCTAAACTGTGTATTGAGGGATGAGTAGGAGTTGGTCAGGTGATAATAAACATACGGGGAACATTCAGGAACAATGGACTGCAAAAACAAAAGGAGAGGTGTGGAAGAGAAAAGCAGCAAACTGTGCATAAACTGCAAATAGATCAAGCATTTTGAGTAAAGGAGTGACAGGATCCAATTTGTGTTTTAAATGGAAGAGTCTGACAGTGTGGGGGATGCATTAGAGGAATTAGAAGGGAGGCAAGAAAACTAGTTCAGGGATTGTTAAAAATTAGTAATGACAGTGGTGCTGAACCAGGGACGAGGCACTGGCAATAGAGAGGACAGATTATGATCAATAGACAATTTACAAATTTCAAGATATCACACTCTCTTCATTTTCCTCCTACCACTTACTAGACATTCTTCCTCAATTTTCCTTTTTGGTTCCTCCTCTTCTCCCCAACTTTAAAAATTATATTGACCCAGGGTTCAGTTCTTGGATCTCTCCTGTCTTCATTTCCTTGGCTTTGAACAGCGTGCATATGCTGAAGATTCCCAAAGATAGAGCTTTATTTCAGACCTTTCATCTGCACTCTACACTCACACAGCCACCTACTTGCTTGACATTTCACTTAGATTTCTAGTAAGGACCTCAAATCAAGATGTACAAAACTGAACTTCTGTTTACCATATTTATTTCACCCACAGTTTCCATGCATACTCTTTCCCATTTCAGTAAATGTCACTACCTTCCTCAAGCAAAAAAAAAAAAAAAAAAAAACAAAAACAAAAACAAACAAAAACAAAAAAAACCTTGGATTCATCCTTGACTTTTTCACTTCATATTCCATATCCAATCTATCAGGACATCCTGTTTGTTTTACCTTCACCCTATATCCAAATCTACTTCTCTCAGCCACACATTGTTTCCATCTTATTCCCAACCACCATCATTTTTTCCCTGGATCACTATAGTGGTTTCCCATTGGGTTTCCCTGCTTTAACCTTGCTGGTACTCCTTATAAACTCTTCTCAAGATAGCTGCAGCTTTTGCACAGCAAAGAAAGCAATAACAAAACAAAAAGGCAACCTCTGGAATGGGATAAAATATGTACAAACCAAAGCATGATAAAGAGTTCTTATCCAAAATATATGAGTAACTCCTGCACTCAATAGCAAGAAAAAAATTTTTAAATGGGCTAAATACCTGAATTGACATTATTTCAACAATACATAATGTCTAGTAAGTATATAAAAAGTGCATCACCTCACTGATCATGATGGAAATGCAAATCAAAACTATAAGATAGGAAGGACTGTATAGAGGGAAAAGAGGGGTGGGAGGGGTGGGGGGAAGGGAAAAAATAACAGAATGAATCAAACAACATTACTGTATATGGATTTATGATTACACAAATGGTATGCCTTTGCGCCATGTACAAACAGAGAGGCAACATGTATCCCATTTGTTTACAATAAAAAAAAGAAAAAAAAATAAAGTCTATCCCCAGTAGGAAAAAAAAAAAAAAACTACAAGATAATACTTCAGGCCTACTGGGCAGCTATTATAAAAATATATTAAAAAAACATTGATGATAATGTGAGGAAAAGGGAACTCTTATATACTGTTAATGAGAATGCAAATTGGTGAATTTGCATAGTGGTGAAACCACTATGGAAAACAACATGGATGTGCTCTCCAAATTAATAGCAGACCTACAATATGATCCAGCAATTTCACTCTGGGTATATATCCAGAGGAAATGATATTAGGATATCCTCATTCTCACATTCACTGTAGTATTATTTTCAATAGATAAGATATGGAAGCAAATAAAATTTCTATATATGGATGAATGTATAAAGAAAATGTGGACACACCGAGGACAGTGTGGACACACACTGTCACTGAGCTCGCCCCCCCCCCATACACCAAGGTCAGACCGGCGCTGAGCCCCCAGCCCACCCCCACACCAAGGACAGAGGCCAGTAGCAAAGTCTGCCCACCTGCCCCCCTACTGCTGAGGGACACTGTGCCTGCAGCCATGCTGACTCATCACACCCTCACTGGGGCTCCCCAGCTTCTTTGGAGGCTGGTGCAGGCATTTTGAATTATTCTTGAGGGAGTGGCCATCAGCATTGGAAGGGCAGCTCCCTTCCTGAGACACCTACAGGAGACTAGAGGCCCATTGACAGGTACCTCTATTTACTCACTTACATCCTACACCCTTCTCCATCATCCTGTTCACAACTAGAAATACTATAAATAGTAATTGAACTGATCCTGTTCATTGCAATAATGTTAAAGTCTTTATAGGGGCTATCTGGTTCAGGGCTGCATTTTCTCTGTATTGGGTGTGACTGGTATTGATCTCCCCTTCAAAGGAGTGGTAGGGGAAAACTGCAGGGACATAAAAAGCCTGCAAAGAAGGAACTTCAGTATCTCTTATCTTCACTGCTAGAGGGGAATATATAGAAAGACTATGAAAAAACAGGGGAAGAAAGTGTCCCTAACAAACAAAGATGCTATTGTGATAGAATCCAATGACACCATGGCAGTAGAAATGACAGAAAAAGTTTAGAATCTGCATACTTAAAATGATCCATGAAGCAAAAGATGAGAAAAGAGAGCCAATGCAGGCAATGCGTGACCATTCCAGTAAACAGTAAAAAGAGCAAATGCAGGAAGCAAAAGTACACTTCAATAAAGAGACAGAGATTTTGGAAAAAAAAACAAACAAACATATACTTGAAATGAAAGTAATGATAAACCAAATCAAAAACTCAACAGAAAACATCTCCAACAGAATAGATCTCATGGAAGACAGAATCTCAGACAATTAAGACAAAATATTTAATCTTGAAAATAAAGTTGAAAAAACTGAGAAGATGTTAAGAAGGCATGAACAGAATCTCCAAGAACTATGGGACATCATGAAAAGACCAAATTTAAGAATTATTGGGATTGAGGAAGGCACAGAGATACAAACCAAAGGCATGAACAACCCTGTTCAATGAAATAATACCAGAAAATTTCCCAAACCTGAAAAATGAAATGGAAAATCAAATACAAGAGGCTTACAAGTCGACAAATGGGCTAAGGAAATGAATAGACACTTCACAGAAGAAGATCTACAAGCAATCAACAAACATATGGAAAAATGTTCAACATCTCTAGTAATAAGAGAAATGCAAATCAAAACCACCCTAAGATTCCATCTCACCCCAATTAGAATGGCAATTATCAAGAATACGAGCAACAACAGGTGTTGGCGAGGATGTGGGGAGAAAGGTACACTCATACATTGCTGGTGGAGCTGCAAATTAGTGCAGCCACTCTGGAAAGCAGTGTGGAGATTCCTTAGAAAACTTGGAATGGACCCTCCATTTGACCCAGCTATCCCACTCCTTGGCCTATACCCAAAGGACTTAAAATCAGCATACTACAGAGATACAGCCACATCAATGTTCATAGCTGCTCAATTCACAATAGCCAGACTGTGGAACCAACCTAGATGCCCTTCAATTGATGAGTGGATAAAGAAACTGTGGTATATATATACAATGGAATATTACTCAGCCATAAAGAATGATAAAATTATGGCATTTGCAGGCAAATGGATGAAATTGGAGAATATCATGCTAAGTGAGATAAGCCAATCTCAAAAAGCCAAAGGACGAATGATATCGCTAATAAGTGGAGGATGACACATAATGGGGGGGAGGGAAGGGTTAGTGTTAGGGTTAGAGTTAGGGTTAGGGAGGGGGGGCAAGTATGGAGGAAGGAAGTACTGTATAGAGGGTAAAGAGGGGTGGGAGGGGTGGGGGGAAGGGAAAAAATAACAGAATGAATCAAACAACATTACTCTGTGTAAATTTATGATTACACAAATGGTATGCCTTTATGCCATGTACAAGCAGAGAAACAACATGTATCCCATTTGTTTACAATAAAAAAAAAGGCTTACAAAACACCAGGTGTACAAAATTACAACAGATCCACACCAAGACACACAATGAAAATGCCTCACATACAAAGTAAAGATAGGATTTTAAAGGCTGTGAGAGAAAAGTGTCAGATTACATATAAGGGGAAACCAATATGGATATCAGCAGATTTCTCAGCCCAGACACTAAAAGCAAGAAGGGCCTGGAACAATATATTTCAAGCTCTGAAAGAACATAGATGCCAACCAAGAATCCTATACCCAGGAAAACTAACCTTCAGATTTGACAATGAAATAAAATCTTTCCACAATAAACAAAAGTTAAAAGAATTTATAAACAGAAAGCCTTCCCTACAGAACATTCTCAGCAAACTATTTCATGAGGAGGAAGTGAAAAGCAACAATACAAGTCAACATAGGGAGGAACTACCCTAAAGGAAAAGCCAATCAAAGGAGAAACCAAGTCAAGTTAAAAACCAAAAATAAGCCTAAATGACAAGGAATACAAATCATATCACAATAATAACCCTGAATGTCAATGGCCTAAATTCAATAATCAAAAGACATAGACTGGCAGACTGGATTAAAAAGAAGGACCCAAAAATATGCTATCTTCAAGAGACTCATCTCATAAAAAAAAAAAAAACACCCACAGACTAAAGGTAAAAGGATGGGGAAAAACATACCATACACATGGACCCAGTAAAATAGCAGGGGTCTCCATCCTCATATCAGATGAAGTGAACTTCAAACCTACGTTACCCAGAAGGGATAAAGAAGGACATTTCATACAGCTAAAGAGAAGCATAAAACAGCAAGATATAACAATTTTAAATATTTATGCCCCAAACAATGGAGCATCTATGTATATCAAACAAACCCTTCTCAATTTTAAGAATCAAATAGACCAAAACACATTCATAGTGGGGGACTTTAACACACTGCTCTCACCACTGGATAGATCCTCCAAACAAAAACTGAACAAATAAACTATAGAACTAAATAATACAATCAATGATACAGACTTAATGGATATTTACAGAGTATTTCATCCATCATTGAGCGAACATACTTTCTTCTCAGCAGTTCATGGATCCTTCTCCAAAACAGACCATATGCTATGCTACAAAGAAGCCATTAGTAAGTACAAAATATAGAAATCATACTTTGTATCCTATCAGACCATAATGGAATGCAATTAGAAATGAATGATAAAATAACAAACAAAAACTACTCATACACCTTGAGACTAAATAATATTCTATTGAATGATTCAATGATAACAGAAGACATCAGGAAAGAAATGAAAAATTCTTAGAGGTAATGAGAACAATGACACAGCATGTCAAAATCTCTGGGATACTATGAAAGCAGTACTAAGAGGAAATTTCATTTCATTGACCTCATACACTAAAAAAATAAAAAGTCAACAACGAAATGACCTAACATTACATCTCAAAGCCCTAGAAAAAGAAGAACAGATCAACACCAAAAATAGTAGAAGACAGGAAATAATTAAAATCAGAGCTGAAATCAATGAAATTGAAACAAGAGAAACAATTCAAAAAATTGACAAAACAAAAAGTTGGTTCTTTGAAAAAGTAAACAAAATTGATAAAGCCCTAGCCACACTAATGAAGAGAAGGAGAGAGAAAACTAAAATTACTAGAATTCGTGAAGAAAAAGGAAAGGTCACAACACACACCACTGAAATACATAACATAATTAGAAGCTACTTTGAAAATCTATACTCAAATGAAATAGAAAATACCGAAGATATTGACAAATTTTTGGAGACATATGATCCTCCCAAACTGAATCAGGAAGATGTACACAATCTAAACAGATCAATTTCAAGTACCAAAATAGAAGAAGCCATCAAAAGCACACCAACCAAGAAAAGCCCAGGACCAGAAGGATTCTCAGCCAAATTCTACAAGACTTTTAAAGAACAACTGATACCAATACTTCTCAAAGTATTCCAGGAAATAGAAAAAGAGGGAACCCTTACAAATTCATTCTATGAGGCTAGTATCACTCTGATACCAAAACCAAGGACACATCAAGGAAAGAAAACTTTAGACCAATATCCCTGATGAACATAGATGCAAAAATCCTTAACAAAATACTGGCAAATCGCATACAAAAATATATTAAAAAGATAGGGCACCATGATCAAGTGGGGTTTATACCAGGGATGCAAGGATGGTTCAACATGCAGAAATCAATAAATGTAATTCACCACATCAATAGGTTTAAAGTTAAGATCTTCCATGTTCTTGGATAGGAAGAATTAATATTGTCAAAATGGCCATACTACCTAAAGTGCTATACAGATTCAATGCAATTCCAATTAAAATCCCAATGACATACCTTACAGAAATAGAGCAAGCAATTATGAAATTCATCTGGAAGAATAAGAAACCCAGAATAGCTAAAGCAATCCTTAGCAGGAAGAGTGAAACAGGGGGTATCGCAATACCAGACCTTCAACTCTACTACAAAGCAATAGTAACAAAAACGGCATGGTATTGGTACCAAAATAGAAAGGTAGATCAATGGTACAGAATAGAGGACACGGACACAAACCCAAATAAATACAATTTTCTCATACTAGACAAAGGGGCCAAAAATATGCAATGGAGAAAAGATAGCCTCTTCAACAAATGGTGCTGGGAGAATTGGAAATCCATATGCAACAGAATGAAATTAAACCCATATCACTCACCATGCATGAAACTAAACTCAAAATGGATTAAGGACCTCGGAATCAGACCAGACACCCTGCAGATTATAGAAGAAAAAGTAGGTCCAAATCTTCACCTTGTTGGTCTAGGATCAGACTTCCTTAACAGGACTCCCATAGCACAAGAAATAAAAGCTAGAATCAACCACTGGGATAGATTCAAACTAAAAAGCTTTCTCTCAGCAAAGGAAACTATCAGCAATGCGAAGAAAGAGCCTACAGAGTGGGAGAATATCTTTGCCAATCATACTTCAGATAGAGCACTAATCTCCAGAATCTATAAAGAACTCAAAAAACTCTACACGATGAATACAAATAACCTAATCAACAAATGGGCTAAGGAAATGAATAGACACTTCACAGAAGAAGATCTACAGGCAATCAACAAACATATGGAAAAATGTTCAACATCTCTAGTAATAAGAGAAATGCAAATCAAAACTACCCTAAGATTCCATCTCACCCCAATCAGAATGGCAATTATCAAGAATACAAGCAACAACAGGTGTTGGCGAGGATGTGGGGAGAAAGGTACACTCATATATTGCTGGTGGGGCTGCAAATTAGTGCAGCCACTCTGGAAAGCAGTGTGGAGATTCCTTAGAAAACTTGGAATGGAACCACCATTTGACCCAGCTATCCCACTCCTTGGCCTATACCCAAAGGACTTAAAATCAGCATACTACAGAGATACAGCCACATCAATGTTCATAGCTGCTCAATTCACAATAGCCAGATTGTGGAACCAACCTAGATGTCCTTCAATTGATGAATGGATAAAGTAACCGTGGTATATATATATACAATGGAATATGACTCAGCCATAAAGAATGATAAAATTATGGCATTTGCTGGCAAATGGATGAAATTGGAGAATATCATGCTAAGTGAGATAAGCCAATCTCAAAAAAACCAAAGGACGAATGATATCGCTAATAAGTGAATGATGACACATAATGGGGGGAGGAAGGGGTTAGTGTTAGGGTTAGAGTTAGCGTTAGGGAGGGGGGCAAGAATGGAGGAAGGAAAGACTGTATAGAGGGAAAAGAGGGGTGGGGGGAAGGGAAAAAATAACAGAATGAATCAAACAACATTACCCTATGTAAATTTATGATTACACAAATGGTATGCCTTTACGCCATGTACAGAGAAACAACATGTATCCCATTTGTTTACAATAAAAAAAGAGAAAAAAAGGAATAACAAATGATTATTTCAATACATTCTGAGAAAGCATTTGATAAAATACAACACCCCTTCATGCTTAAAACACTAGAAAAAATAGGAATACTAGGAACATCCCTCAACATTGTAAAGGCTATTTATGCTCAGTCCACAGCCAACATCATTCTTAATGGAGAAAAACTGAAAGCATTCCCTCTAAAAACTGGAACAAGACAGGGATATCCTCTTTCACCACTTCTATTCAACATCATCCTTGAAACACTTGCCAGAGCAATTAGACAGACCAAAGAAATTATAGGGGTACACATAGGAAAATAAGAACTAAAACTGTCACTATTTGCTGAAGACATGATCCTATATTTAGAAGATCCAAAAAACTCCATTAGAAAACTTCTAAAACTAATAAATGAATTCAGCAAAGTAGCTGGATATAAAATCAAAATGCATAAATCTAATGCATTTTTACTCATAAGTGATAAATCCTCTGAAAGAGAAGTTAGGAAAACCATTCTATTCATAGTAGCCTCAAAAAAAAATAAAATACTTGGGAATTAATCTAACAAAAGAGGTGAAAGACCTATACAATGAAAACTACAGAACATTAAAGAAAGAAATTGCAGAAATGCTTCAAAAATGGAAAGATCTCCCATGTTCTTGGATAGGCAGAATTATCATTGTCAAAATGGCCATTCTACCAAAGGTGCTATACAGATTCAATGCAATTCCAATTAAAATTCCAATGACATTCCTCATAGAAATAGAGAAAGCAATCATGAACTTCATCTGGAAGAACAAGAGAACTCAAATAGCCAAAACAATCCTGAGTAGAAAAAGTGAAACAGGAGGTATCATAATACCAGACATTAAACTATACTACAGAGCAATAGTAACAAAATCAGAATGGTATTGGCACCAAAATAGACAGGCAGCCCAATGGTACAGAATAGAAGACACAGAGATAAAACCACATAAATACAGTCACTTCATACTAGACAAAGGAACCAAAAACATACAATGGAGAAAAGATAGCCTGTTCAACAAATGTTGCTAGCAAAACTGGAAATCCATATGCAGTAAAATAAAATTAAACCTCAATCTCTCACCCTGAACAAAACTCAACTCAAAATGGATCAAGGATATAGGAATTAGACCAGAGACCCTGCACCTTATAGAAGACAAAGTAGGCTCAAATCTTGATCATGTTGGCTTAGGATCAGACTTCCTTAACAAGACTCCCAAAGCACAAGAAATCAAAGCAAGAATCAATAAATGGTATGGACCCAAACTAAAAAGCTTTTTCTCAGCAAAGGATACAATCAAGAATGAAGAGAGAGCCTACAGAATGGGAGAAAGTCTTTTCCACACATACTTCAGATAGAGCACTTATCTCCAAAATTTATAAAGAACTTACAAAACTTTATACCAAAAAATACAAAGAACCCAATCAATAAATGGGCCAAGGAACTGGACAGACACTTTACAGAAGAAGACATACAGGCAATTAATAAATATATGAAAAAGTGTTCAACATCTCTAGTAACTAGAGAAATGCAAATTAAAACAACTGTAAGATTTCCTCTTACTCCAATTAGAATGGCTATCATCAAGAACACAAACAATAATCGATGTTGGCATGGATGTGGGGAAAAGGCACACTTTTACATTGCTAGTAGAGTTGCAAATTGGTGCAACCACTCTGGAAAGCAGTGTGGAGAATCCTCAGAAAACTTGGAATGGACCCACCTTTTGATCCAGTTATCCCACTCCTCAGTTTATACCCAAAGGACTTAAAATCAGTATACTACAGTAACACAGTCACATCAATGTTTATAGCGGCTCAGTTCACAATAGCTAGATTGTGGAACAACCTAGATGCCCTTCAACAGATGAATAGATAAAGAAACTGTGGTATATATACACAATGGAATGTTATTCAGCCATAAAGAAGAATAAAATTATGGCATTTGCTGGTAAATGGATGGAGTTGGACAATATCATGCTAAGTGAAATAAGCCAATCCCAAAAAACCAAAGGCCAAATGTTTTCCCTGGTAAGGGGAGAAAGATATATACTGGGGTGGGGGGGGGAGTGAGAGAAGAATGGGGGAACTTTATATTATGTAGAAGGAAATGTGAGGAAGGGGGTATAAAAAATGGTGGAATGAGACAGACATCATTACCCTATGTACATGTATGATTACACGAATGGTATGAATCTACATCATGTACAACCATAGAAACAAAATGATGTACCCCATTTGTGTACAATGAACTAAAATGCAGTCTGTAAAAAATTAAAAGATAATAATAAAGGAAATGTGACTGATAGATATAAAATATTTAGCCTTAAAAAGAAGGAAATCCTGCCATTTGTGATAATATGGGTGAACATGGAGAACATCATGCTAAGTGGAATAAACCAGACAGAGAAGGGCAAATACTATATGATATCACTTATACGATGAGTCCAAAGTAGTCAAACCCACAGGAACAAAGAATAGAATGGTGGTTTCCTAGAGCTGGATGAAGGGCAAAAAGGGCAGGTTAAAGGATACAAATTTTTGGTTACATGAGATGAAGAAATCCTAGAGATCTTCTGTTTAGCACAGTGTGTATACAGTAACAATACTGTATGGTAACTTAAGTATATACTTAAGGCCAGGCATGGTGGCACATGCCTGTAATCCCCATGCCCCAGGAGGAAGAAGCAGGAAGATCACAAGTTTGAGCCAGCCTGGGCAACACAGATCTTAATTTAGTTAAGTGTTCTTATCATACACACAGAAATAACAGTAAGTAAGAGAAAAGGAGGAAATTTTGGAGACAATGGATAGTTTATAGCAGAGACTAATATGATGATTAACCTACAAAATCATCGATCTCTATACATTAAATATGTCCAGCTTTTTGTCAACCATACCTCAATAAATTGGTTTAAACAACAGACAGTAGGCAGCATGATTTTTAAAGCCATATTATTTCACTCTTCTATTCAAAATCCTTCATAGACTCCTAATTTAATCAGAGTAAAAGTCAATGTCCTTACCATGGCCTCATGATTCTGCAAGATCTGCCTCCTCTCTCAGTTATACTCTTCTGAATTCATCCACCAGTATTCCCCTTGCTCATTCTGCTTTAGTCACACTAGCTCCTTGAATAATCCAAACACTGTCTTGACTGTGCTTGTTATTTCCGCTGTTTGAATGCCCTTCCTCCAGATAGCCATTATCTTCCAAATTTCTCCAAATAATTGCTTTAATGTCCCTTCTCAATGAGATCACCCCAAGCATTCTATTTACAATCTCAACCTATACCCACCAGTGCTCTCAATCCTTCTAAACTTGCTTTATGTCTTTTGTATCACTATATCACTAATACAAACACACACAATCACTTATCACCTTCCAACAGTATATAAAATCATTTATAAGCCTATGAGAAAGTGAGAGCAGTATTTGCCTGTGTTTGGTCCCTGCTAGAACCTAAGTAATGGGGCAGAGATTTTTTGTTTTTTTATACACAGATGTATTTCTAGCACCCAAAACAGCACCTAGAACATAGTAGGCACTCAATTATCTGTTGAATAAAAAATATATTAAAAATATATATTATAAATATATGAATAAGTATGAAATAGAACCTATGAGAGAAGAGAAAATAGGAAGCAGCTGCCTTAGTTACACTTGAGAGGAAAAGGAATTGGAGAACTGCATATTTGAAGAGAATATCCAAGAGAAAGCCAATCACAGCTTCCATCTTATTCTAACCAAATCCTGAGCTACAGAGAATAAAAAAATGATTTATGGTTGCAAAGCAATTATCCACATTTTATAGCAGGATACAAAAGAGTAAGCCTACTGTGAGGTATATATAGCACTTCCCTATTCCATAGACTCCAAGCTCAGATACCTTGTAAACACACACACACACACACACACACACACACACACACAAAATTGGTATTGACTCAAATAAGTTTGGGTTAAAATGAAGTTTAAGGATGATCTAAAGATTTTGAATATGTTCTTATTCTTAAAACAAAGAACCAAATCTTATACCTCAAATGCCCAATCTGAACATGGATAAAAGGGACCTGAAAGACCACCTAATCCAAACTTTCTTTTTTACTTAATATTTTCCTTTGTGAGAATAAAGATGTCTGTATTTCCAAGGAATGACTATTTCAGAAGTATATCTCTTTTGAAATGAACATACACAAATACACTTCTTTAAATATTGTACATATTTTCTCCTTGCTCATTTTCAAATAGGCATCTCATTTTATGATTAATAAAGCACTTTTTTTTCTCTTACTTCAATCCTTTCTCTCTGTAGGCAAGGACAGGATTATATCTTTTATTTGGAGTAAATGGGATATGGTTTATGAATCTAAATGAATACCTATAATTTCTGGATTTAGATAGAACAACCTAGACCTCACAAAATTAATTTAGTTAAAAATTGGATTTAAAGATCTGCTGCAAGACAGCATTGTTCTGCTTCCTACCAAATTACCATTCTATCATCAAAATGTGTATTTTTATAATTTCAGTTATTAAACTAAAATGTAATATAAGAAAAGGTACGTGGAAGAAATGCAAACCATGAGGAAACCTATAATACCATTTCAAAAATTCAATTTCTTTTTGGTTGAGTCTACCTTTCCTATCTTTATCTTCTAATATATACTAAAAACAATATACATGGGCTATATTTAACTGCAATTTGATCTTATTTCATATTAACTTACATAATTGAATAACAGCACTGAAATTCAAATGGAGTTGGTGTTTAAGTTGAACATGTTTTGCTATTTGGGTAATTTTGTAATTGTAGTAGTAAATGAAAGATAAATTTTAACCATTCCTGGTAACCTCTTTTTCTTATTTGGCTTTCAGTTTCTTATCAGACTGTTTTAGTAAATACAAGATAACTTTTAAAACTACATATAGAGTTGGGGGTTTTGCTCAGTGGCAGAATACTTGCATAGCATGCATGGGAGGCTGGTTCAATCCTCAGCACCATAAAAACAAAACAAAAATAGTCTATATGTATTTAAGCTTTAGGAATTTTTCCTAAATTGTTTTGTACAGGAAAGGCTAACGTTTCATACTGCAAGGGATAGGATATGGACCTGGTTTCACAACTAAACATTCAGCTCTGTGTTTTCCCTCCCGCTACAAACTTCAGCTGTGTGTTTTGAAGGTAATATATGTATCAATAAATCTGTGATAGGGTGCTTCTAAGATGGCCCTTAATGATCCCCACCTCCTGGTATTAACAAACCTTTGTATAATTTCCTTCCTTTTGAACATGTTCTGATTTATTGATTTGTTACAGTATGATGGAATATCATTCCTGAGATTAAGTTATAAAATGACTCTAGCTTGTGTCTTGGTCTCTTTCATTCTTTCTTAGATTACTGTCTCTGGGATTGCCACATGTGACAAGGGACTGAGGTCTGTCAAGAAGCACACAAATGAGCTTCAAAATGGATCTCCCTATCCAATCAATCCTTCAGATAAGGCACAGCCTTAGCTGACAGCTTAGCCACAGTGTCATGAGTGGTCTTGAGCCAGAGGCATCCAGCTAAACAGTTTCTAGATGCCTAACCTACAAAAATTGTGAGATAATTTTTGCTGTTTTAACATGCTAACTTTTGAGGTAATTTGATATAGGGTAGTTGATAACTAATACAAAATTCTAGCTCAAATCATACTCATTGCCATATAATTCATTTATGAGGTAATTCATAAATTTCAGGTAACTTATCTCCTCTGGCAAAAATCACCTATTTTTCTCATGTCCATAAAGACTTACACTGAAACTGAAACAAACTACTTTAACTATCAATTTGAACATAGGGTTTTCAACTCAATTAATGCACCGGTCTTCTGAAAGATTGACAACTAAAATATATAAGCCAATATTAAAATTAGTTAAAACTAAAATCGAATTTCTTAATAAATCTGATTAGAACTATCTAAATTCTAAGGCAGAAATTCATTTTAATGCAGGATAATGTTTCCCAAGACACCACCAGCAAAAGAGTATATCCTACTCAGAAGAAGAGCACATCCTAAAAAGACTGGAAGGTACGGCTACCAGCTGTGTTTTGGTCTGCAGAGTTATACAAATAGACATACATCATCTACCTTTTTCTAGCTGCTTCATATATAAGTCAGCAAGACTAAATGATCTACACCCAATTTTCACTGTGCATTTCAATAACACTGTACTGGTTTGCAATAATAGTGCCTCATAAGCAAATAGAATCAAAATATCTATAAGGTTGTATCTGAAGATGTTACTCATTAATTATTGTTTATGTGTTCTAATTAGTTATACATGACAGCAGAATGCATTTCAATTCATTGTACACAAATGGAACACGACTTTTCTTTCTCTGATTGTACATAATGTACAGAGTCATACGTGTACCTAGGGTAATGATGTCTATCTCTTTCCACCATCTTTCCCACTACCAGGCCTGCTTCCCTCCTGTGTGCTGATCCATCATGGGGTGGGGGGCAAAAAGGGAAGGATGGAGGAACTTTCATTAGTTATTTTTCTTAAATGTGTTTATATGGTCTGCACAAAATTTTAGCACTAGTAGCCAAGTACCTTCAATTTATTCATTCATCTCCTACTATGTGCCAGGCACAATTCTAGGCACATAGGAAACATTATGGAGTTTACATACAGAGATCACTTTAAAAGAACTTGCAGGAAGCTTACATTATATGTTAAATCTTCTATTCTGTGTGGAATCTGACACAACTCATTCATATCTCCCTGAAAGTGTCTTCCATTGGCTTCTTCAATATAATATTCTGTTCTCCTAACATGAGCTAATTGTTTCTTGAGCCTTCCTTGCTGTCTCCTTCTATTAAATCCATAGCTGGGCCTGGGATGTAGCTCAATGATAGAGTAACTGTCTAATTATGTGTGAGGCACTGGGTTCTATCCCTAATACTGCAAAAACAAACCAAACCCCCCAAAACTCCTTATATAATTTGTTCCTCAGACAATTCACTCATTTCCTCAAACCCAATAATCACCTCTCATCTAAACCCCATATGTGGACTCCTTATGCATATATATTTCTAAAATAATCCCACACTTTTACCAAATAAGCTAATAATTTAGTCATCATTAATGACTTAAACTGGGTTTCCCTATTCTGTTTCATTTTCCATAAATGGCATCACCAATCTCTCAGTCAGCCATTCTCAAAATTAATTCCCTCTTTCTAAACAATCCAGTTTTGTTCATTATGCCATTATAATACTTTTATATCCATTTACTTTTCGGTCCCACTGTGGATCCTCATCACTTCATGTACTGATGACTATAACATTGCCTTAAATGATTTTTAGACTTTCTATTTCCAATTTCTTCTGGACTGATACTCATGAAATGTCACTTCCATTATCATCATCATCATCATCATTATCATCATCCTGAATCATGAACCTCTAATAGCTTCCCATTGCCCATAAGATCTAAATCCCGCATCTTGACATTTAAGGCTCTCCAAATCTGACTCTAGCTTATTTATCCAACTAATTTCTTGCTATTCACCAATGCAAACTATTTATTCCAGTAGGGATGGTCTCCATACTGTTCCTAAAGCATATTATGCTTGTCTTGGTCTCTGAGTCTTTATTCATGTTGGCCATCATGCTTATAAAACTTGGAAAACATTCTCTCCTTTCAGTTGTTTTACAAAATCCTACATATGCTCTAGTCTCTCTTTCCAAAAAATCCCTTTCCACTTTAGTCCACACTCTTACTTAACTTTAGTGCCTACTACTGTTTAGATCTAATCATATTTTTCCATATTCTGGTTTTTCATTGTCTCAATTCCTTATGGAATCCCAGGTTACTTAACAGTAAGACAAGTTTTACCATTTGTTTCACCCCAATACTTTTTTTCAGTACTTGCCAAAGTAGTTTCAAAATGTTTTGGTACTGGGACTCTTTTATACTTTTAAAAATATTGAGGATCCCCAAAGACTTTGATTTTTGTAGGTTATTAATAATTACTATATTAGAAATTGTAACTATGACCCTGTCTCAAAATAGAAAATTTAAAGTGTTTACTCATTTAAAATATAACAATAAATTTAATACATATTAACAGAAATAACATGTTTATGAACATAACTAGATTTTTAAAAAATGGTGAGAATGACATTATTGTGTAAATTTGCAAATATTTTCATAGAAGACAGTTTAATGGAAGACAGTTGGATTATATTTTTTTAGCTGTAGATGGACACAATACTTTTATTTTATTCATTTATTTTTATGTGGTACTGAGGATTGAACCCAGTGCCTCACACATGCTAGGCAAGTGCTCTGCCACTAAGCTACAACCCCAGCCCAAGACAGCTGGATTCTTATGTCTACTTCTATATTCAATCTGATGTGATAAGTTCTTTGGTTGAAGTACACAAAGAAAATCTAACCTCATGTAAATATATAATTAGAAATGGAAGAATATCTGAATCATCTATTCAGACAACTGTGCTATTCTTCTTTGAGGCTAAACTAAAATTTGACATTGGTAGTTTCTTTTAGTGCAATGGGGAATATGAATCCATATTAATGAACTTTCTAGGCTCTGTTATATTAAAATCATTGGTCAGTCTTGCACTTTAAATAGATTTTTCCCAGGCATGATTTCACATCATCATGCATTGATCATTTGATGAGTATTGGTTCACTAAGTTATGCAGGTCTTCCAAATGGTGACACATTTCATTATGCAGTATTTTAAAAATCATATTACTTAATATTATCACTGGTCTCATTAGAAAAGTCTACAAGAACTGGGGAACTCTCAAGTTCATGGTGGCAGATACAAGAGTTCCAAAATTCTAATTTGCACTTGAAAGCTCAAATTTATCATGGCAAAAAATACTGTCTGTTGTTTTCCTTAAAATGACAGGCTCACTTTATTTTTGAGATAATGGCTGCCAAATACTCAGTGAAACAGAAAAAAACATAGTTTGTCAGTTGTTCTATAGAGTAAAAATTGGAGTTCTATGTAAAAAGCTGCTAGTTTGGTTGCAACTCAATCATGCAAGTGTTTTACCTTGAGACATCATCATACCTGGGTATGCAATAGAAATGTTTTATGTGCACTTTCCATTTTGATACATAGAATATAAAACTATATACAAGGGTCAATATTTAATAAGATCAATATTTACTGACTTACAAAGAACATTACTAAGTGAAAATGGCTGTCTTCTTAAGTGTGAATGTGTGGTGGTAAAGAATAAAATTATTAACTAGTACGATTTGGTGCCACTACCTTGATTTCTGCCAAGGTATCAGCTGAGTTTTATCCACAATTGCTTTTGCACCACCAATGAAATAATAATGCAGTGAAAAAGGCAAATAACATCTTAGAATTACTGTGAAATTATTTTGACATCCTAGACTCCCTGCAAGACTCTTAGGGAGCCCCAGGGACTGATATGTTGAGAACCACTAATATACAGTATGCCTGAAACGTTCTTCTTTAGCATTATTTCTGGGCACATCACTGGTTTCTCAATGAGCTCAATGCTTCTTTCAGCATTGTAATTACACTCTGAATGGTATCATCACATAAATGATTTCAGGTACCACCTGTCAACTAATGAATCCCCCAACCTATATCTCCAATGCACATCTACATTTCTGACTGATATCCTATAGGTATCTCCAACTTAACATACTCCAAACTTATTACATCTTTTCTCCCAAATATGTTCATATTTCTGAGTTCCCAGTCTAGGGCGTAAGCACATCTGTTGTTCTGGTTATCCAATCTAGAAATCTAAGGGCCATCCTTAACTCTTCTCCATCACTCACAAAAAGGCCAACCAGGCAACATCAATTTGTAATATAATACAGTAGAAAGGTGCAGAGCCTAAGTCAAACTGGAGAATGCATGTTCCATCTAAGGGTGTTCAAATTTAAACACTGTGTGGCTCAAATAAAACACATTTGTTAGTTGCCAGGCTGTGATATCTGATAACTATGGATATATTGAATTTGTGCCTGTTTTTCCATTCCTACTATCATTCTCCTAATTTAGATTCTCTATCATCTTTTTCATGAACTGTTGTAAGCAGCTTTATAACTGATCTTTCTGGCTCTACTTTTCACAAATCTTTCTCCCTACCCTCACCATCCAGATGTATCTTTCAGAAGGTAGAGTGGGCTTTCTAAAATGCAAATCTGGTCATATATTTGAAATCCCAACATAAAGCTTCATAGAGTTCCTAATCACCTGTAAGAAATGGTACACATTCCTTAGCACAGTATAAATCCATATTTGGCTTCCTCATTCACAAATATTACTTTAACTTGACATTTCTCACTTTTCTATCCATATACCAAAACACAGTTATCAAAATCATAATAAAAGCTAAAACATATTACTTAGTTCTCATGTTCCAAACACTGTCCTAAATTGCATATATTAACTAATTTGATCTTCATAACCATATGATAGGTATCATTACTAAGTCAATTTATAGACAAGGAAACTGAGACACAAAGTTAAATTGAATCTTTAGGAGTTCATCAAAAGTTTTTCATGTTTCATATTCTGTGTCTTTGTATATGCTGTTCTCTCTGATTGAAATCTTTTTGTTCTCTTTTCTAATGAATTTCTACCATTCTTCAAGACTCATGACAAATATCATCTCTTCTCTGGTTATCCCTTTCCCCAGGTAAAGCTCCTTCCCATCTTTGGAGCACAAAGTGCATATAATTATTTACCACAAATAAACAACTACCTAAAACTTAGTACAGCAGAACACTGGCTTACCAGTAGCAAGTAAGCCTGGCTCTAAGCAATATACTATATGAAGAGCTACAAGTTATATTTTTATGAAAGAACCAGAGGACAAAGTAAGGATGGTCTTACACCTGCTCTCCCTTTCCAACCCCACTCTGCTAAAATCATTATCACTCACCTATGGCATACAGTACAGTGATCTAAGCAAAAGTCATAACTTCCACATGCATGACAAACCCTATCTGGGGCCTTAAAAAGGCATAAACCCACTTCATAGTCCCCCAATAAGACGATGTCTGTTTGGATAATTGGAACTGTGAAAGTCAATAAGAAAGTTTAAAAACAGTTATGACAAGCCACTCCGAAATGAGGAAGAGACTGTAAGTCACTGATTACTATGATTTTTACAGAGAAAGCTATATAGTCTTTCCTAAATTGAGCATTAAGGTATAAAAGCCCCTTATTCTCTAACACATTTAGAGTTTGAACACATGTAATCCAGCATCTTCCACTAGGCAGGGATTTAATGAACATTTTGTGAGAACATCTGTTTGTTATTTATCTTTGTCTCATTTTACACATCAGCAAATCCCTTTTTACCACCAGAACAGAATAAAAATCACCATTTCATTATACAGTGTTCATAATTTTAAACTTCATCTGGGGGAAAGAGAAGCCATCGTCAGCACTGTACTCTAGCTGATGTTATAAGGAAGAAGTACGAGGGTGAGAAAGTGAAGAGGGGAAATGATTAAATATATAAATTCCTTTAACACACATTCTGCCAATGGCTAGTGTGTTTTATTGCTCCAGCAACTGCTGAGAATTAAAAGCAACTCTATCTTTTCAGAAGGGCATTCTTATTGTGCCCTCTTGAGTCTATGTCAAAACAAAAATAAAGATGGCTCTATCTAAATGAACTTTTTTTTCTATGCTATATTCCACAGAGAGAGCTTTAACAAAGAAACAACTATTGGGCTTAAAGAGCTTTGAAATCTGAGCGACAAGAAGAGAGAGTACTGCTATATTTTTCTTCAATACTCCCATCCCATTGCATGAAGCTACCGGATGACATTTCTGTATGCTGCTAGTAGTCATTAGGAGAAAGAGCCAGTAACAAGGCCACCAGAAATGGCAAATACCATGAGCTAAGGCTAGCACAAAGCAGAGAAGGGATGCTGCCAACTTAGGGAGAGTGACTAAATCCATTTCTGTAAGTACATCAGTCATAGCATCCACCTGCAAATGCTGTATGTTTTAAGGTAGAGAAAAACAATGAATAAGATCCCAATTATAATAGTAGTTATTGTTGATTTTTCCCCATGTGCAAATATATTGTTCTACATGCCATGGAGAATACTAAATTAGGGAATAAGAAAGGCAGCATTCTTGCCTTCAAGATCATGTAATCATTTCCTCCCAGAATTCATTTATAGTACACATTCATCACTCGTCTTGTATAAGGGGAACAAGTTTAGCACCTATAAACTCACTAACAAATAGGAAGATATATAATACCCAATAGAACTCTGGATTAGATAGTGTAGACAATAAATGCTATTGCAATTCGGAGAATGGGGAAATAATATAGGCTATCAGAAAAAGGGCAACATCCTCTGATGTGTAGGATTTGAGTTGCATAAGTTGGACAGGATTTGGAAAGTTGAAGAACAAAGACGAAGAATCAAATTAATCTGTATTGTGCCTTTATGCTATCCCAACACTTGAGTTCTTTACCACAAAAGTGTGTCCCTTCCCATAATACCATCAAACAAGTAGAGGAGATAAAAAAAGATGTGCACACCTTCCTTACGCCTTCAGGAAGAGAAACCTCATATAGGAATTGATCTGAATGTTTAAGTAATGGATGGTAAAATATGATGTAGGCTTAACCTTCGCATGAGACATTTGTATCTCAAAAAAGGATCAACCAATGCAGAATCTCTAATTAGTATAATTATGTGGCAAAGTATTTTGAAGTTGGGGGAGGCCTCCCAAACCATTTTTTCTTCTCTTTGTTCATTTCATACAATTGTGTTCCTTACCAATATAGTCTACTAAAGTGTATGATATACAGGATCACATGCCTTTTCCTCTTATTTGAAAGAACTTCTTTACCTCATTTGAATCTTCACAATTGATGGATATTGCAAACTGAAAACACAGGAAACCATCTAAGAAGTTGTTTTAAGTAAGTTTCTATTTTCTTTAGCATTGTTTTTGTTCTGGTTTAATTTGTAAGGCAAAAACATTTATTAAGAAGTCACTGAAGTTGATAAAAATTAAAATTCCTATGGATGATAGAGTAGTCATTTTTATTTATCTCAGTGATTCTCAACCAGACTGGTATTAAACTCACTGGAGATCATATCAGAATCTTCAAGAAATCTTTTTCAAACAAGGTTTCCTCAACCTCTGATATGCTCATATTTTTCAAAGGTGGCATATCTCCCTCTACTTGATTTTAGTATCAATCTACACTTAATGCTTACAAACTTTATCCTAGCTCTGAATGGTAGATCATCGTGCTAATGGGAGCAATGAAGGAAGAAAAGAAAGGAAAGAAGGAAGGGAGAATTTTTTTAAGGTAAAGGCAATGTACAACATCAACTATATGATCAAGCTTTAAAAGCCTGATTGCATGTTTTTCATTCTTAAGGACTGTTTTTCCATTCTTCATATTTTGACTAGCAAGGATGCTGTGTTGGTCATGACCCAGAAAAAGCATGTGGCAAACACTCTTTTCCATCTGTAAATCAGAAACATGTGACCTGGCACTGAGGTATGGAGGGTGAAGGAATTAGAAAGGTTCTGTAGAACAACTGACTCCTTGATTGTACAGGGTTGGAAAAATGGGCAAAGGTCAATAAATCAGCACCACAAGGTTGGCAGCACAGTCAATCACAACAGTGCAGTGGGTCAGGGGGCACAGTATAGAGATCATGTGGAGAGGCAGCTTAACAACCCCGGAGCAAATGCAGAAACTAGTGTCAAACACAAGGCACAGAGAAAAGAAAGCAGAAAAATAAAAGATAAAAGATAAAGCACATTTTAGGTAGGAAGACTACATTCATGTGTAACTCTGAAATCTCAATAAGCTCAGCTAAAAGGATGAAATGTCACAAAGCTTATTTGTAACACTTGATTCCATTATCAAAAAATTATCACTGTTAAGGTTCAAAAACAAAAACAAAAGATATGAAAACAACTCATATACACAATAATTTTGCACATATATACACATGCACATATCTGTACCCAAGAACTAAAACAGTAATGTATGTGCACACACACACACACACACACACACACACACAAATACACACTCATTCTAGGATAGGACTGTGTGAAAGGAAACCATCTCTGACTTAACTAATTTTATCTTTCAACTTTGTTCTTGGTTTCTTTACTTAGGCATAATCACAACCAAATACAATAGGTGAGTGGATCACTGAAAAGAATACTTTATTTTGGTTGTCCTTTAATATATATTTACACTATGGGAATTTGGGCTACTTAGGAAACAAAAAGGTGGTTGTAAAAGGTATTGACTTTAGTTCTGAAGTGGTGTTACTGTTGACAAAGGTTATAAGGAAACTATACAGGGCAACACCTCATGAAATCCCAAGTGTGAAGCTTTTTAAAAATTGGTCTATATAGATTCATGTCAAGCCATTTCAAAACTCAAGCCATGTATGCTAATTTTTGAAATTAGGAAGTAAGAGTCCTTTAACTTCCTTGTCAAGATTGTTTTGGCTATTCTGGGTCTCCAGCACTTGTATGTGAATTTTAGAATGAAAGTGTTAATTTATGCAAGAAAAAGTCAGCTTGGGTTTTTAAATGGCTTAAAATGAATCTATATAGACCAGAAAAGTTGGAATGAACCCACCTTTCGACCCAGTTATCCCACTCCTCAGTTTATACCCAAAGGACTTAAAATCAGCATACTACAGTAACACAGTCACATCAATATTTGTAGCAGCACAATTCACAATAGCTAGATTGTGGAACCAACCTAGATGCCCTTCAACAGATGAATGAATAAAGAAAATGTAGTATATATACACAATGGAATATTACACAGCCATAAAGAAGAATAATGTTATGGCATTTGCAGGTAAATGGATGGAGTTGAACAATATCATGCTAAGCAAAATAAGCCAATCCCAAAAAAACAAAGGTCAAATGTTTTCCCCCATAAGTAGATGATGATATATAATAGGGGTGAGGGGATGGGGAGTGAGAGAAGAATGGAGGAATTTTAGATTATGTAGAAGGAAATGAGAGGAAAGTGGGTATGAAAAATTGTGGACTGAGACAGACATCTTTACCCTATGTACATGTATGATTACACAAATGTATGAATCTACATCATGTACAACCATAGAAACAAAATGAAGTACCCCATTTGTGTACAATGAATCAAAATGCAGTCTGTAAAAAATAAAAAAGTAATTTAAAAAAATTACCATAAAGTTATAATAATCCAAACAGTGTGGTACTGGCATAAGGGCAGGCATATACATCAGTGGAAAAGAACTAAGTGCTAGATATAAAACCTTAGGGTAGTTCAAGTAAAACTGTGGCTGAGTAAGATCTTCCAGTGATCTTTCCTCACAGACACAACAAATTGAACAACTTTTCATGAACAATACTATCATCATAAGAGGTAAAGAAATCAGGTGACTGACTGTAGTGTCTGCTTTTAGTATAATAAAATGAAAAGATGCACTAAAGAAGGCACTGAAGAAGGAAGGAGAGTTGCCCCTGTCATCCCTCTCCTAACTCTAAGCAGCACAGTGCAAGGAGAGATGCCTCCCACTTTGGGGAGGAAGAGAGATTTAACCTAGTACCAGGCCTGCCACAGTGAAACCCAGTGCTGGGAACACACCCACAACCTCTACCACAAGACCACTACCTGTGAACTGAGCCTCTAGAACTGCATCAGGCCATGTAGAAAACTGCATCAGGCCATCACTACCCCACTTCCAACCCTGAGCAGCAGTGTAAGGGGCAGTACTCTATCAACTCCATCCACTGGGGAGCAGGGCACCAAAGCAAACTCAGGGCTTTCTCTCAGAGCCCAATGCCAGACCTTCCATGATGACACCAAGTATCCAGTAGAAACTGAAGGCCCTCTATTCAGGACAGAGCTGGTCATGAATGTAAATGGATTACATTCTCCCATTAAAAGACAGAGTAAGTGGATGGATGATAAAAAGCCCAACTACATGTTGTTTATAAGAAACTTACTTCACCTCTAAGGACACACATACACTGAAAGTGAAGGAATGGAATGTGATATTCCATAGAGATAGAAGCCCAAAGAAAGCAGAAATAGCTATACTAATATTAGATAAAATAGACTTTAAGTCAAAAGCAATAAAAAAAGACAAGGACTATCATTATATAATCATAAAGGTGTCAATTAATTCAGCAGGAGGAAAACAATTTTAAGTATATATGCACCCAATATCAGAGCACCCAAATATATAAAGTAAGTTTTAATAGATCTAAAGAAAGAGACAGACTCAAATATGATACTTGGGAACTTTAACACCTCACTTTTAGCAATGGACAGATCATTGAGGCAGAAAATCAAAAAGGAAACATTGAGTTAAACAACACCCTAGACTGAATGGACCTAATATATTTACAGAACATTTCATTCAACAGCTACCAAATGAACATTTTTTTTCTCATCAGCATATGGAACATTCTATGAGGTATATCACATGATCAAACATAAAAAAAATCTCAACAATTTCTTAAAAAAATTAAAATCATAATGAGTTTCTTTTCTGACTACAATGCAATAAAGTTCAAAATGGACAAGAGAAACTAAAAATTCAATAGCAAAAGACCCACAAATAACCTGATTAAACATGGACAATAGACCTGAATAGATATTTCTCAAAAGAAAATGTACTAATGGCCAACAAGTACATGAAAAAAATGTTCAACATCACTAATCATCAGGGGAATCCAAATCCAAATCACAATGAGATATCACCTCAGTGAGTAAGAAAGGCTAATATAAAAAAGACTAAAGAAGGCAAGGGCTGGCAAGAATGCAGAGACAAGGGAACACTTGCACACTGTTGGTGGGAATGTAAATTGGTACAGCCATTACGGAAAAGAGTACGGAGGTTTCTCCAAAATTAAAAATAGATCTAACATATGATCCAGCAATCTCACTACTGGGGATATATTCAAAGGAAGCAGAATCAGAATGCTGAAAAGATATTTGTACTTCTATGTTCATTGCATCACTATTTACAAGAACTAAGAAATAGAAACAACCCAAGTGTTCATCAACTGATCAATGGATAAAGAAAACATGGTACATGTAGACTGGGACACTATTCAGCCAGAAGAATTAAATCCTGCCGTTTGCAGCAACATTAATAAAGCTGGAGATCATTATGCTATGTGAAGTAAGTCAGGTACAGAAAGGCGAATGTGGCATGATATTTCTCATATGTAGGATCTAAAAAAGGTAACATGGTAGTGGTTAAAAGTAAAACAGTGGTTACCAGAGGCTGTGGATGTAAGTGTGGGGAGGCATGGGGAAAAGATGATCAATGAGTACTAAGTTACAGTTAGACAGGAACAGGAAGCTCTAGGGTACTATTGCATAGTACAATAATTACAGATAACAATTATGTACTGTACATTTTACAAGAAAGAATTTTAAGTTTTCAACATAAAGAGATAAAAATGTTTAAAGAGATTAACTTTTGAATATGATTAACTTTATGTAAGTATGCAGTGCACACATGTACTGAATATTATATGGGTAACCATTAATATGCACAACTTTTATGTTTTGTTTATCAGTTAAAAGCAAATAAATAAAATAAACACATTTAATAGTAATTGATTTTCAAAAAAGATGTCAAGGCAATGAATTGGAAAAAAGATTAGTCTTTTCAACAAACAGTGCTGGAAAAACTGGATATCCACATGAATAACAAAGTTGGACCTCTACCTCACATTATACAAAACAATTAACTAAGAATGTATCACAGATCTATATGTAAGAGTCTAAAATTTAAAACTCTTGCAAGAAAATATAAATCTTCCTGACCTTGAATCAAGCAATGTTTCCTTATATATGATACAAAAACATATGTAACACAGGAAAACATAGAAAACAGGGCTTCATCAGAATTAGAAATGTTAGTGCTGCAAATGATGCCATCATAAAAATGAAAAGACAGACCACAAAATGATAGAAAACATTTGCAAAATCACAATTTAATACGCATTGGGATAGTTAAAATAGACAGACAGTAAGAAGTATTGACAAGACTGTGCAGAAATTGCAATCCTTATTCATTGCTGATGGGTTCATATAATTGGGCAGCCACTTAGGAAAACAATTTTGGTTCCTTATCAGAAAGTTGAACAGAAGCCTGGTGCAGTGGCGTGTACCAGTAATCCTGGGGGCTCAGGAGACTGAGGCAGGAGGATCGGGAGTTCAAAGTCTGCCTCAGCAACAGAGCGAGGCCCTAGAAACTCAGCAGACCCCGTCTCTTTAAAATATTTTAAAAAGGGCTGGGGATGTGGCTCAATGGTTAAGCACCTCTGGGTTCAATACTCAGTACCAAAAAAAAGAGTTGAACAGATACCATATGACTCATGTGTATACACATCCCACAAGAACTTAAGACATGAATGCTCATAGTGGCATTATTCCCCAAAGTCAAAGAATAAAAATAGCCCAAATACCCATCAACTGATGAACAGACACACAAGAGTGGCATATCCAAATAATGAAATACTATACATCCATAAAAGGAATGAAATACTGACTCATGCTACAATATGGATGAACCTTGAAATCATTAAGTGAAAAAAAAGAAAAGGTCACATATTTCATGATTCCATTCATAGAATACCTGGAATAGGCAAATTTATGAAAGATAGTAGATTAGTGGTTGCCCAGTATTCTGGAGGCAGGGGGCTATAGGAGATTGGAAGGTAATGGCAAAGGGGATTAGGGTTTATTTATTTGGGGGATAGTGAAAACGATATAAATTGAATTTTCAGTGATGGTTATACAACCCTGTGTATATACTAAAAATCATTGAATTATGTGCTTAAAATGGTTGAATTGCTTGGTATGTAAACAATACCTCAATAAAACTTTTAGTAAAATAAATCAGTTATTTAGGGAGCACACAATGATTGTTTTTGAACATTTGAGGGGCTACTACATGGAAGCAGGGTGGAATTGACTGGTGTAGTCCCAAGGGGTAAGTAGAATTAGGACCACCAGAACATACAACTACAGAGGACTCAATTCATATTGTAGTTTGTATGGATGGTACTATGCCTAAGATAGGAACAATGGGTATAACCTGAAGGGGGAGAGATTTTGGCTTATTTATAAAAATGTTCAATAACTGGAGCTTTTCAGAAATCAAATGTCCCACCCTACAGTGGACAGTGCCTAATTATTGGAAATATTCAGGCATAAACTGGATTGATCACTTGGGAATCAAGTAGATGAGTTCCTATAACAGATTGTGTATGTATTTGGTAGAGAGGGACACATGACTCAATAACTTAAGTTTTCTTATAATCATAAGATTTTATTAAAAGGCATATTTTACAAAGTTCTTCTGAACTTTTATCTATAAACCTCCTTTTTCTCATTTGTAATCATTTCCTCATTAGCCAGGAATGAATGAGTACTTACATATTCCCATTAGAGTAGTAAGTCCCAATTGTGATTTCCTATGAAATAATAAAACTTGATGCTGAGGCTTAAGTCATTTCTAATATTTTATGCTGTCTCTGGCTCAATAATTTAGCAATGGGACCATCTATGGGATTATTGTTACTTAGTCTGAAGCTTTAACGGTAGCACTTCATAAATGTTATTAAGAACAATATCCTATATTATTCTTAATATTGGTAACAGTTAATTAATACATATAATTCTGGATTTTTTTCTGTTCTCTCTTTCCACCCTCCTCATCCTTTCACCAGATATGCAATATACAGGCTGCTGATTTTTACAAGTTGCTCCCAACACTCCAGAATGAACCATTTGGCTGAAGGTTTCAAATATTTTGGCATAAGTCCACAAATGCCATAAGAAATTGGCACTCCATTCTGCAATGCTTTTCTCTCTGTCAATAACTTTAACATGGATCATAAAGGGAAATAAGTTGGCAGTTGGTCTATTATGATCTAGATTTAAAACCTCATGGGACAGCAGTCTCTACTCCACTTTACACTTTAAAACTACTGGAAAGTACTTTATACTGAAAAAAGGGAAATTCAGTTACTATGAGAAAAGCTGCTTATCTATCATCTGTTTCACAACAGCAAGGGAAAGTTTAATATCCTGGGAAGGGCAGCTTACTAATATTGCCCTGGGGATCAGAAATGGCTAGACAGCTTCAAGTATCTCCCTGACTGGATTGGTAAAGTACAGAAAACATGCATAGTAGGTGCAAGCTAAGAAGTGCTGACTTACTTATCCTGGTTCACTGAACTCTTAGGCATACACGAAAACTCTGCATCAAAAGTAGCAAATGGAAAACGTCTGCAGTGAAATTGTACTCATTGTCCAGCTAGTACACCAGAGCCTTACTATAAATCCAACCTCGGGGTTCATGTCTTGGAACTGTGTTCTAATGTTCCAACATAGCCCTTCTGTTACTTCCAGTAATAAATCTCTGTGGAGAAGGTCCAAGAAGGGCAATGCCTTAGATCATATTCCATGTTAGAGCAAGGTTCTTCTCTCCAATTTGTGCTTCATATGGCCTTGAAGTGAGGACAGCCAAAGAAATGTTCTGGAGAGTTTGCTGCTGGGTGCAGGTTCTATTTATTTTAAATAACTGCAAATATTTTTATGGATTCTATTTATTTTAATAAATATACACAAAACATAAAAGCTGTACTTATTAATGGGCTACCATATAACATTTGATACACATATATACTGTTCAATATTCAAATCAGGTTAACATTTATCTCCTCAAATATTTCTCATTTCTTTATGATGAAAACTTTCAAAATCCTTTCTTCTAGCTTTTTAAATGTACAGGTATATAAATGTTATCAATATCTCCCCCCTACTGTGCAACAGTACCCCAGAAAACATGTTCTATGAATCAATTCTGGTATCTTAGGGACTTGGGAGTTTGGTTTGTTGGCTTTCGTTTGCAGTGCTGGGGATTGAACCCAAAGCCTCACACATGCCAGCAAGTGCTCAACCACTGAGATACAGCCCCCATTCCTAGCTGTAAATATTTGACAGAACAATTATGTCTTTCTCACTTCAATTCTTTCAGTCTATTTCTTTTCCTTCTTGTTAAAAGCCTCACAAGGCCCGTGGGTAAGGCACTCAGGGAATACTACTTGAGAGGGGGAGGGCTACTACTGGAATCCCAGGCTCATTTCTCCAATGGTCATATTTCTGCCTGTGCTTATCCCTTTTTCTGCCAGATTGTGCTCTTTATTGCTCACACCACTCAAAATAGCTGTGAGCGCCAATATTCACGAACTACTCAAGCTGTATTTATTGTATTTACTTTGTGTCCCACCCTCATAAACCACTCTCCCCAGATCCCTTAAGCATTTCAATTGCTCTTTTCCATTTCAAGCATCTCAATTCCAGAGAAAAGAAATTTGAGCATGGTCTTATTACCAATTAAAAAGGGATTCTCACTACTCTGGTCTTAGAAGTTATTTGTCCATATCCATGTCAGTTACTCAAAACCATATTGGCTTTTAAAATGGTATATCATATTGCAGACTCTTAATATAGTTTACTATCATATCACCTGTAGATATATAAAAGCATGAATCAAATTGACTTTTCATGATCTATTTGTTTTAATCTATTGGTTTCATATTTATAACCAAGAAAAAAATATAATATGACACCCAAGAAAAACTTTTCCAGAGTAGTTTGCCTTACTTACATGAAGATTACTGTTATTTTTATTCAATATGATTGTCACAATTATTTTTATATTCTTCAACTTCTTTATAACACATTGAGGGGAATTCAGATTGTACAACTTCCACTGAATAAGCTGGGAAGATTTCAGTAACTCAGCTGAGTACATAAGGGCTGTGGTCTTTGCAGTTTCTGTCCCACCTCCAAACCCAAGGACAGGGTTTGAGAAAATGCCAACCATGTTTGTCAGCAAGGGTCAGCAGTCCAGGGCAGGGAACAGGAGTGGCAATGAGTAGAATGTATAAAGAATCTAAAAAAGGCATTTTTTACAATGTCTTAGAAGATCTAATTAAGCACATCACAATTCCTGTTCAGTAGACAGTTAACACAGAAAGTGCTTTCTTTATATTATTCCACTTTTACTGATCTGGGATTTTTGCAAGGGAACACCATAGTACTAATAAATTTTAATCCTACTTTTTCCCTTTGTGTTCTCTCTCTCTCTCTCTCTCTCTCTCTCTCTCTCTCTCTCTCTCACACACACACACACACACACACACACACACACACACACACAAACACAGGGCTAGGAGTAGAGATAACCATTCGCAATTATACATATAAATATAAAAGAAAAATAAGAATGTAGGCTTTGGAGAGTTTAGAGACAGACCTGTAAACAAGAAACCTAGCATCAAAACCTATAGTATTTGGAAAAAATATGCAAGTACATGTGTAGAGCAGTGTACTTGGCTATTGCTGTCTATGGAAACTATATGGTAAATAATTATGCCTGCTTGACCTGCCTCTCTGTTGCTTAGATCCCAGTTCTTTGTACTCTTTTCAATTGCTACAGCCTTGGGTAAGAAGCACAACTAACATTTGTTGAGAGTGCTGACTGAAGATTAAATAAAATAATTTATGTAAAGATACTTGCATCATCCTATAGAAGGCCATGAAAGTACATTTCCCTTCTTTTCTATTCTGAAGTAAATTATGTAGAATCCTGATCACAGTGAACATTTTCATTGAAAGTAGAAAGGGCTGGATTTCCAGATAAAGAAAATATGACATTGAAAATTGTAGGTGTAGTCTGAGGAAAGGGAGAAGCAATACTTTTTAAATTTCCTTTAGATCCAGAGGGTTTTGTCTTTACACATCTCTCAAAACTGTAGCTGAGGTAGTGTCTATTTAGTCCTCAGAACAAAAGAACCTATTTGTAGAGTGCTGCAGGGTGGCTCTGAGTGGTACTTTAAAACACCCGTTTTGAACTCTTCTAGGCAGTTCAGTGAGGCTGGACAGGACAATAGATTCTGGGGGTTAGTATGAATGGTACAAAAAGGGGGGCAGTCTGCTGTCCCTTGAAAACAAGAGAGCTAAAGAAAGTGAAGAATGCAAAGGGAGAGAAGGGAATTTCAGGATGTGCTAAAAATCTGTAGCAATTGAAAAGAGTACAAAGAACTGGGATCTAAGCAACAGAGAGGCAGGTCAAGCAGGCATAATTATTTACCATATAGTTTCCATAGACAGCAATAGCCAAGTACACTGCTCTACACATGTACTTGCATATTTTTTCCAAATACTATAGGTTTTGATGCTAGGTTCTTTTTAAGGCCAGGAAAAACTAATATATAAGAACTCCATGAAGTAATAAAAAAGAGGACTAGATTTATGTCTCTTTATGTTGGGACTACATTATATTTCTGATTCAAATTCTTCCAAAGTTTAATGCTATTTGAAATAATGAAATAATCTTGAAAGGGGTACACTACTGGTACAAGGAAGATCTGTCAAAGGAAGAAATGGAAGCTGAAAAGTACTGAGTCATGTAGCTAAAGGGCTGAACAAACCAAAAGAGAACAGTGAAAGGGGTTTATGAGAGCCAAAATGTACAAAAGTGTCTATGACCTAAACATTGGAGCTAGGTGCTCTTTCTTCTGATTAATTCAACTTTCTTATCTCTAGCTTAGAAATCAAGGCTTAACAGCCAGCTCTCAACAGCAAGCTAATATGATGAGAAAAACAGTACTGATGAGAAATGCAGAGATTAGATCTCATTTAAATTTAATTGAGATCATAATTTGTTAAATCACTTCTGAGAATAACTCACTTTAGGCCATGTTTAAAATTTAAACCATCCTTAAGAACTGCAATTCCTTATATGTTGAAGGAAACAACATTCCAGCTTGATTTCCCATCAACACATCAATACTATCATCACTGTGGCCATCTAGACCCCTAAGAGAATTATTCCTTCCAGATAACCAGACTTAATTTTTTCTTGCTCTCTCTCTCTCTCTCTCTCTCTCTCTCTCTCTCTCTCTCTCTCTCTCTCTCTCTCTCTCTCTCTCTCTCTTTCTGTACTAGGGATTGAATCCAGGGGCACTTAACCACTGAGTCACATCTCAGCCCTTTTTATTTTGAGACAGGATATAGGATGACCTTGAACTTTAGATTCTCCTGCCTCAGCCTCCCAAGCCATTGGGATTTCAGGTGTCTGCCACCATGCCCAGCCTAACCAGATTTTCTTGAGCTGTACTCCCATTATTGTCCAATAGCCATATGTGACTATTTAAATCTCAATTTAAACACAAATAAAATTAAGAATTCAATCCATTGGTTGCAGTAGCCACGTTTCAATCCTCAATAACCACATATGGTTACTGTGATATAGAATGGAGACACAATATTTCATCATTGCAAAAAGTTCTATTGGACACTGTGTTAGACATCATATAAGACCCAGACTTCCAGTACTAAAACCAAAAATTCAAATCATCTCAACAATATTTTTTCTACAATGTAATTAACATTCACATCTATAGAAAATACCAAGTTACAGGTAGACAAGAGTAAGAAATCTGATGTTGCTATCACATAGAACAGTGATTAAAGATAACAATTATGTACTGTATATCAAAAAATATCTAGAAGAAAGGATTTGGAATGTTTTCACCATAAAGAAATGATAACTGTTTGAGGAGATAGATATGTTTATGCTGATTTGATCATTACACAATATATGCATGTGTTGAAACATGCATATTAATGGTACCCCATTAGTGTATACAATTTTATAATAGTTAAAATAAATTTAAATTAAAAGTTATTGCCTAACATAAAACCATGACAATTAAATTAAAAATAAAACTTCTAATTATCACCTTATGTATACTGATTTATTTTATTGTATGTTTAAGTATTAATAGGTATACATAGGTAAGTCTCTCTCTTCTCTCTTTCTCTTCTTACAAAAGTGCAAGGTATTCTACAAAGGCAAAAGAAGGAGCTTTGAAGGTATAATCAAACCATGAAAGGATGAGTAAAGAGGAAAAAATCAAGAAGACAGTTGCACTAGAAACAACTCTTTTTAACTGATATTCCAAAATATCTACACAAAATAGAAGCAACATAGCCATTCAACTTCTGGAACTCTTCGTCTGTGGTACAGCTCTGAACCTTGAGCTAGCAGGAGAGGAGAAAAACCCCTTTGTTGGTATGGCTGCACCTAATATTTAGGTGAGAGGTGACTATGTGCAAGGTACTAGGCTTTGCTCTGAGAGATGAATAAATATGGTTAATGACCAAGAATCGAGTCTACTGGGGGATGACAGAAAAAAATAAGTACTATGATACAGTAGCAAGTATGATTTGAACTGAACCTTAAGTGTCAAATGGCTCTCAGAAATGTGCAAGAATAGCAATATAAATGTAGAGAACAGCACAGAGAAATATACAGAGCTTAAAATGTTGGGGTGTACCCAGTGACCCAGAAGTGGTCTAGCTGCTAAGTAAATAGGGTATACATTGCATCATATAGTGAAAGATCAGCATGTAAAGTCATTCTGGGTGGCTGGGAAAAGACCATGGAAGGTTGTGAATGTGCATTTGGGGTAAAAAAACAAGACCCTTAAGAAAATTTTTGAGGAGAGGAGTAATAGGATAAAATCTGCATTGAGGAAAAACACTGTTAACAGCTATGCATAAAATGGAGTGGGGCTAGAGTAGATGCTGGGAAGATGTGCTATGATTGGTCATTTGGCTGCACAGTAGAAAAATTACACTCTGGTTGGCAATGTTTCTTGTTGCAAAGGGCTGAGAATCGAGAAAGAAGCAACAGAATATGAAAGATGTTTAAAACAAAGCCAAAAATCTAAAGAAATAACATTAGTAGTGGCAGCGTTTAAGAAACTGCTGGGTATGCAATGATCCTCCCATGACTCTGTGAACAGAGAGTACCAATAAGGAGGGTCAGAAAGAACTGAAAAATCTTCAACAGTCTGGTGAGCAAACAACGCTGTGCTGCCCATGTCTTCCAACATCGTGGACAATGGTATATCTATCTGCTCTGCATGGCACAGTAGGGCAAATACCTTCAATGAAGTGCCCTTAAAGACACACCACCTATTACAAAGTGATTAAGAGCACAGGCTCTGGGGACAAGTTTTGGAGATCAAACCTTGATCCTGGTACCTATTAACAATGTTCCCTGGTAATCAGGTTACTTAAAGTCTGTGTCTCCATTTTTCTAACATTTAAGTGGAAATAATACTAATTACCTAATGGGAGTGCTGGAAAGTTGACAAGTTCATATATATATAAGGTATTTGCAACATGGACTGGCACTGAGTAAGCATTCAATAAATGTTAGCTATGCTTATTATTATGTATATGTATGGGAGGGGAACACTAACTGTGCTATGCTTAATAACCCTCGAAGGCATCACTGCTATGTTCATGGGATGTCAATCAGTATAGTTTAGCAGCCCAAGAGGCATCTTTGGTATAAATGTTCTGCATAGACAGAATACCTTGATTATTATTCATAATGAATACATTAAGTCCTTTTTGGAAAAGGTGTTAATAAGTATTTAAATTTGTAAATATTCTTAGTGATCTCCTTAAATAAGCTAGTGCAAGCAGGCTCCAACAGACCACTGGCTAGTGTACACTAACCTTATACTCCCATCCATGAAACCTGCCCTTCATGCCTCTAAGTGTATTAAAGGGGAAAATTCACCAGACAATTCAACTGCACTTCCCTGAACAACGGACACAGAAATCCACCCCTATCTAACTTTTCTTGGCCTCAAACAGTACAGGGAAAAGTGATTATTTTGCTGATGAAAGCTTTTTTCCTTCACCAATAAGAAAAATGTCAATTTCTTTAAAAGTCCCAATAATCTCTTTTGTTTTTTCATTTAAATTCAGAGGGTTTGTTCCCAGGAAAAGCATTGGAGTGTGGGGTCTGAGCCAGAGCCAATTGCACAGGAAATTTCCCACCTGAAACCAACTTTAATATGGAGCTTCCAATCACATGCGCAGTTTTCCCAGTTCTCCCTTCTTTAATACTGAACTATTCTCCCGACTTCCCTCCTGTATCTTTTTAAGTATCAAAGACTATTTAAGTTTAAAGAATGATGAAAGGGCTTTCTATTGCCTTCCTCTCCTTTTATAAGAAGGGAATAATATATCCTGCTTTACTTTAAGATGCACTGAAGTATACAAATACCATCTTAGATAAAGATAAATTCTAATTATGTGGTATCCAAAACATACCCATTACCATCTTCCTAAAAGTCTCATGAACAGGTTATAACAATACTTGCCCTATCTTGGATTCATTTTCTTGATAACATTCTCAGATATTGTGAAATGCTGTACAGGAGTTGTCTTTCTTTAAAACCCCATTTTTCCTAAAAGGTTTTACAAAAAGTTTTACTAGAGACCTAGAAGGAGTTACCCAAATGCCTGGGTTCATTTGCAGAATTGATAGTGCAGTTTTAAATAGTATTCCCTTCTACAGTAGTACAGAAAGTATAATTTTTCCTTAAAAGTAATGAATTTAAAAGTGAGAAACCATTTTAAAAGATGGAAACTTTAAAAGATGGAAAGGTTGATGAGAGACAGAAAAAAAGAGTGAAAGAAAGAGGATGTAAGGAGAGAAAGTGAGCAAGCTATTTATTTTTCTGTTGATCTGGAGAAAATATTCTAATTTTAAAAACATAGTACTTGACATTCATGGCCAGAATATTTTAAAATATACATGCATTCATGAAAACAATCTTATAAGATCACTGAGCAGAATATCAAAATCAATTAGCTTTTTTAGGAAGAAAATATTTCACATTACCTTTTCATTAGACAACACTTTGTTTCTGTAAAACTTCAAATTTCTATTTTCATTCATGCTGATGTATAAATTAATTAAATACAAGTGTTTCCTAAATAGCATAAAAATTAATCTGGAAGGCACTTAAAATAAATGTTAGATTAAAAATAGTTCTGAAAACAATCCCTATAGTTATCAAAGTATATTTTTTTCAGTAAATAACTCAATTTAGTCTTCTCAACTAGTAACATAAGTCAGATTTACTCTGGGCCCATCATCTGAGAGGCAGTTTGATATAAGAGAGGAAAAACTACAGATTTTTTAGATCAGATGCTATAACCTATGAAATCAGTCTTGTCACTTATTAGATGTGAGACATCAGGCCAGTTATTTATCCTCTGCATTTGTTTTCTTACTTAAAAGATGGAGATCATATCACCACTGTTGTCACCCGGGTTATTATGAGGAAAAACTAAGACAGTATATGTTAAACCACTGTGTAAATATTTCATACAACATCCACTATGATTAAATAACCAACAGTTATAGTGTAATTATAATTTTAGTAAGGTAAAACCATTAAGAAATTAGTTATGTATTCACTATTAGCACACAAATAAAATTCAGTCACAAAAGCCACCTAGTTGGGTTTCACATTATTCATTAGGTCACCTTGGGATTGAGAGATGGCAAGGAGATAATGTCATCATGTATTTTAACATAAACATTTTTTTATTATAGAGAAGTTCTTCACAGATACAGTAATTCCAGTAGCATAACAAAATCCTGTATTTTTCACTGCCAGGAACTTAAACCAATAACATTGGTCCATGAGAAACCTCTCTTTATTGAACAAAACGATATTTTCCTTAAGAATATATCAATATAATTTTGTAGTAGAAAAAAACAAGATAGTCTCTAGTTTTAACCAGATGAGAAACACCTCAACAACTTCTCATGGTAAAATGTATGGAGATGGCTCTTCTAGAGTCAAGCATGCATTGGAGTATGGAGAAAACATTCAGCAAGCACAACTTTCCAACACTTAGCAAAACAAACCAGATGATACCAAAGAAGAAACCAAAGCTATAAATTCAAATAAATGGGCTGCAGGGAGACTACACAAACCTGCTGTTGCTTTAATTGCAGACAATTCAATTCAGCAGCTGTTGGTCCAGGCACTAAGGTTCACTGTATGCTCTTCAACGTAACCTTGAAATATTGTCACTCACTCACTTCTCCACATCATCTGCATGCTGTCCAATTAATGAGGAGTGAAATCAACTGTCAAACCACACATCAAAATAGAACATGATCTTTTAGCTCTTAAGCACAGGAGCATAATATTTTAAGGATAATAAAGCAAGAATGGAGATGAAAGTCCTTGACAATAAATGATATTCGAACTTATCAAAATATGTGTTTGGAGAAACTAAGCTTCTGTTCCATTCTGTTCTGTAAGAAAGTGAAAACTTTCTCAGAGTTTTTCCTTTCTTTCCATCTAACTGCTATATAAGAAGCCCTTGGAAAAACATTCACAAATATCTGATCAGAGTCTTCAAGTTTTTCATTATTATGGACCAATATTTTTCTGACAGCCTAGAAGAATACTTAAGGGACACTTCTGATCCAATGATATTTTATAATACAGATATTTTGAGGCTGGCATTTTTAGCCTTGCTGTTTCCAACACTTTTCCTCTACCAGGAGAATAAACAAACAATAATATATAATGTTCATCAACCTGAATTTAATAATGAAATGAAAATAAATTTACCAAACAGATGTGCTCTGGAATGCTTCCTATTTGAAGTTTTCTCACTCTTATCCATATGACAAATCTACACAACCAATTAATAAAAACAGGAGTTAAAAAACTCAAGAGAAGCACAACACACTAAGTGTTTAAAATTTGCTTTTTGCTTCCAAAGCACTGTGTCTTCTGTGCAAACACTCTAGGCTGTATCACAGACTACCAGTTGCAGACATAAGACTTGAGAAATTCAATACAACAATACAGCAGAGAAGCGTGCACAATTAAGGGATCGGGACTAAGAATTTAACAGAAAACCCAGCTTTTACCCAGCAATCTGCTACCAACATTATAGCTAGGGGCAGGCATGTTTTATGCAGCTATTTTTTTAGCTCATTAGAATCCTATTTGTCCTTCAGTACAGTTGAATTGGAGGCAAAATAAGAGAGAAATATACTTTGAAACAAAAGGGAAATTTCAGATAAAATGAAACATACTATACCTGTATATTGTACCAGGAACATTATGACACTCTTCAGGGAACAGTTTCACGTTGTATCCTACTGTGAGTTATTCTCTCTTTACCCTCTTCTCTCCACAAAAAAAAAGAAAAGCCAAAGCACCCCAAACCCCCACTACACACTATCCCTAACCCACCCTCCCATTGAGGAAGAAAAAAGCCACAATTCAGCTCAGATCCGATGCTTCTGTTTAGCTCAGCTCCAGCCGAGCAACTGAGCTCTAGCAACGGAGCATAGGGAGGTGGATTCTGATGCCAGTAGCACTTCCATCCACTTCACTTACACAAAAGCAGGCAGTGGAAAATCCAGGAGCCTTGAAGACAAGGGCTGGAACTGGCTTTTATGAATTGCTATTACTGCATGTGTCACCATCCATCTCCAATGACGGACACTTATAGGCTGAATTGGGAGTGTAGGGGGTGGGGTAGAGGAGGTTGGAGAGCAGGTGGAGAAGCAATTAGCAGTATGTTCATCGGAGAATTCGTTCGGGATTTCATACATCAGTGCCTAAAGAAACAGCATGCAGTTGACAAATCAGAACTTTACGATTTGCATGCCTTAGAAGAAATCTTAGCTCGCAGCTCTAAACAAAATAATGCTTGCCCACTCTTATAGGGCACAGAAAGTCGCCCCTCCACTTTCTCTTTCCTCTGAGAACACTTGTTTCTGAGAAATCAACATTCAGAATGAATATTTGCTAATTTTCCCTAAAGAACTGTATTTAAAAGGCTGGAAGTAAAGGAAGTATAAATTCAATTCAATTCTATTGAACATGACACCTCTTAACAAAAAAGCAAGGAGCTAATTATTTTAATCCAACTTTTCATCCCTAGTCCCATTCCCAAGGTGCAGCTTTCACACCTATAATCAGTGGATCATACAACTTTTGTGCATATATTTAACACTGAAAAAAAGTGTATGGCTACCTAAAAATAGTTCAGTTAAAATCAAGGTGAAAAGTCAAGTGCTATGTGAAGGACTCACTTGTTAGGTGACCTTAAGAAGTCACTTTATCTGTAAATGCTTCAGTTTTACTCATCTGCTAAATGGAAGCACATTTTCAGACACGTTTTTAAATTAATCATGAGTAGGAACAAAAAGGAGATAGTTTCTTAGGGAGGGAGCATAACAATTTAAGGAGCATTGGAAGTGGGTATCAGAAAACCCAGGTTCCAGTTTCAGTTTTACAACTTTCAAGCTGTATGATCCTGGATGAGTCACTTAACTTCTCTGAGCCTAAGTTCCCTCATTTATAAATTGGAGATAATAGTACTTATCCTGATTGTTTCATGGGATTATTGTAAAAAGTTAATGAGATAATGGATATGACAAGACTTTTATCCATGGTAAAGGGATATACAATTGTATGGTATTATTATTACTACACCTGAAACAAGTCCTACTTAAAATGAAGTGAGGCACTTCTCTAACATAAGGCAAATAAAAAGAAAGGGCCAATATAATTTCATTAAACATCACTTCATTCTTATAAAGAACCACTGTTTGTTTTTAAAATTCTCCAAAGAGCAAATTTAAAAAAAAATTTTAAATGCAACATATAAAACATCAGAAGCATATTAAAGAGATTGAAGCCCCCTAATTCCCTCTTTCTTCTGGAAGTTGGTCCATTTCTCTTCATAGGCTCTGGTATTACATCCCATCTAGAATGCAAACTATGGGTCAAGCATCTCCTTCTGTTAAATCTTTCTATTTACCTGATACATCCTCTCTGTTCAGTGTGTGGGGTAGGATTTGAATTGGTTAACTAAATCTAAATCCACAAGGTAAAAATCCAAAGTCATGCTTTATGAGACTCCAAACCGCCTTGATACTATATATACAGTGACCAGCTGGCTTAAGCTGGACACAATTTTAGCACACGAAGTCCTGGGGTGGTCACACCTGGGGCACTAAATGATCCAGGCAATGTTTGGGGACCTTTGGTTCAGTCAAATCCCAGATGTCCTGATTTCCATCTGTATGGTAGTTACCCAAGTGTGTGTCTATCCACATGGACCAAATCTGAAGCAGCCAAAAGGAAGGTGGGGGCTATAACAGAAACATCAGATGTCAGCTCCTCTTGGCCCCCTCCAGTGCCATCTGTGTCCTCAAGCAAGTGCCCAATTCTTGTGAGAAGAAACAAAACTTTTTTCTTAATTGCCTTTTTGAATATCACTGGTACTACTGAAAATGCCATTAAAATATCTATCCAAAATCTATGTTAAATCAGTGGAGAAAATAGATACTGTGAATCACAAAGCATTAGATGACTGGTAGCTAAGACCAAATGAGCCAATAAAATGAGAAAAGGAAGGAGAGAAGTGAAGAGAGGTGAAGAGAGCAGAGGAAAGGGGAAGAAGAGAGGAGAGGAAAGAGAATGAAACTAAAGTGAGAAACTAATTTTCTAATCAGAAACATACTTGCTAGGTTCATCCCAAATCTCACCTCCTCCTAGAAAGTAAGGCATTAGGAATGGCCCTTACAACCACAGCTGCAACCCTAGCTTTCTATCTGCTTAGGTAAACAGGTAAGAATTTTAAAAGGTACTGGCAGCCCTTGCATCAGAACTTGCTATCCTCTGGCATGCAGAAAGCCAAGGAGACTGGCTCCAGTTCTTCAGAGGCCTCACACTGCAACCCCCTACCACAGCCTCACCTGTGGCATGGTGGGCCACTAGGAAAGGTGTTAGCTCAATTTCAGGTTCTGCAAAGGAAGCTTGCCCAAGACATTCACATTGATAAGAAAGAAACAAAGACTGTATTGTGGAATCATGCTACTCTGCCTTGGAGAATTGCATCTAACCCCACAAATTTAAGCTTGAAATTCATATTTCCCAAATTCCTCAGGGAAAAGGGAAAAGGACAGGGAAGACAATTTTGGTTAGTTTCTTTCCCACAGTAAAAATATAAGGATCACATCAAGGAAATGACTAACAGAGTCCCAAAAGGCAATGAGGTGGGAGGCAGCAGTCTCAACCCAGACTAGCAAGAAGGAAACGAAAGCATCAGAGCATCCAGATAAAAACACACAAACATAAACACTAAAAATTGTTGCAATGTTTCCATTATCCTGATTTCAAGCTCCAGAATGTAAGCACTAATGGTATCCTAAACCAACCAAGCTCCTCCACAGCAGCAGTCACCAAGCCTGACTGATCTTTTCAAATGAATTCCTGTCATTTGCCACCTTGGATTCTGAGTATTTTTGTCAAAAACAAAAATCCCAGTGGAAGATTTCAAAGAACCAAGAACTTGAACCAAACCATGAACCCAAACGGGGAGAGACAACACTAATTTGCTAAACCTCAAACACAAAAAGAAATGTTAAGAGTTTGAATGCAATAAAAAAAAAACACTAGTGAATTGACTTGAACTAGAACAAAGCTTCATATTTTCTGAATAAATCAAACTTGCACCAATCCCTAAGAGTCCCAAAAGTTCAAGTTGTTGTGAACAGCACACTTCAAGGCTCAGTTTCACTTGCTTGAGAGTGCATAAATGAACCAAAGAAATGAACACTGGAAAAGGAGTCAGGAGAATAGAGCTCTACTGATTTTTTTTCACTGTTTGAAATTGGTCAAGTCACTTCTCTCTTTGCCTCAGCTCACTTGCCTTGAAATGCTGGGCTGGGTTTGCCAATATGCAAGTCTAATAATCCATGCCAATTGTAAAATTTAGTTGAGTGCCAAAATAGATTATCACAATTTGGCTCTAATTTACAAGAAGCAGAGATGGACCACCTGAATTCTCCTAGGGGTTCATGTTTCTAGCTTATTTTGAAATATGGTTCACATGAGATTTGGTAACTGTCCTTGTTCAGCCTTGGGAATAACAGACCATCAAAAGAAAGTTTCAGGAACAGTTCGCCTTCCTCAAGTGAAAGCTACAGGTGAGAAGTCTCATCCCCAAAAAGAAAGAAGGAAAGAATGAGATTGATCTAGAATATACTGAACATCTATTGCATACCAGATGTGGCATGCTATTTTACATAATTGTTTTAATGGGTCCCCACCATACAGCTACATGCTGTATTTTCCAAGCAAGAAAACTGAGACTTACTGATGTTAAATGACTGCTATAGTCACTTGACTGGTTAGTGATGGAACTGGAACTGGGATTTGAACTCAAGCCATCTGAATCCATTAGTATACCAACATTTTAATGATGAAAGATATACTTATTTCTTGATTCAATGATTCAATTGGACTTGCTTAGTGAATATGTCACATGCTGAGTTCATACAGTGAAAGTAGACTTCCTTGCATTTATACTTGGTTGGCTTTTTAAATGTCATCTGACAGTGTTATACAATGGTTAGGTCTACTGGGCTCTGGAGGTAGACAGACTTGAGTTTCCTGAATTCTAGCTTATGGAAAAGAACATAGTGATGCTCAAGTTTTATTATCTGGCAAATGGAAAATGGACACTACATCATTGGGTTGTTGGAAAGTGTCAAGGATGTGTCAGCAACTAGCACAATACTCAGCACAAAACAAGTGCTCAATTATACAGATTAAAGCTATCCTTGTATTTATAAGCAACACAATAAAAAAGAAAGGTAATAAGGAAAAAGGAAACTAATATTCATTGATTTCAAGTGCTCTTTGGCTGTAACATGGAGATTGAAAGAGATTTTAGGTAGCCAACCTATACCCTCCAAAGCTAAACTACATCTTATGGTAGATTTGTATATTCATGAAGCAACATGAATATGTTAATTGGAGGTGCCTAAGTCATAATAAGGAGACTTGCCATGTGCTCCGCTAAGCAGCAATTGTTCCTAGTTTCCAGGAACCTATCCTTATAAAGAGAGGGCTGGGAAGTAGGAGATAGAAGTACTGAATATCTGAGGCATCCTTCTTCCCCTGATGCGTCAAGTCCTGGTTTCACTTCCTCCCATGTGCCTATGGCCTTCTCACTTACTCCTTTCTTCCCTCCTTCTCCAGTTTATTCTGGTTTTATTGTGTTTCTTTCCTGGCTCTTAGCTCTGTGTCTGCTCATCAGTATCAAGTGATATGTATGGAATGTGTGCCTGGTGCTGCACTTGGTGAGATGGAGGGACATTCAAAATTTAATCAGAGAGAACATAATCCATGGTCAAAAATATTTCAGACACAAAGGTAGATAAGAGTTCTGGCAACACAATCAATACAGGTATGACTGGATGATTTGGTTGATTCACAGGACAAAATAGTTTGTTCATTTAGTTAATGATACACACACTGAAGAATTTAAAATGTATTGGCATTGCAGCTGAATTTGAAATGAATAAAAGGATAAATGGAGAGATAGGTCATAAAAAACAAGTATAATAAGATGTTAATTATAAAATCTAAATGATAAGCATATGGGTGTTCACTGCAGTTTTACAACTTTTCTATCTATATATTTGAAAATTTCACAATAAAAGGTTGAAAAAAGGAGAGGGGTAAAGGATATGACTTATTCAACCTTGAATGCTTCAGAAAAAAATAACCATATTTATAAAGAGTATCATAAGACAAATAGGGCAAAATAGTAAAAACTGGTGAATCTGAGTGAATGGTACATAAGACTTCTTAAGTGACTCTTGCAGTTTTACAAAAGTTACTTTGTTGCTGGGCATGGTGGCGCACATCTGTAACCCCAGTGACTTGGGAGGCTGAGGCAGGAGGATCACAAGTTCAAAGCCAGTCTCAGCAATGTAGTGAGGCCCTAAGAAACTTAGTGAGACCCTACCTCAAAATAAAAAAATAAAAAGAGCTGGGGATGTAACTCAGTGGTTAAACATCCCTGGGTTAAGTCCCAGGTACCAAAAAAAATTAGTTTGTTGAACAGTTAGCCCTTTCACATAATGTCTCAGTTACCATTTGTAGTAGAGAGGGTATTAGGTCAATAGTAGTAGATATGTTGGAAATAAGGGTGGGGGATACTAATAATCAATTCATAGATTTGCCTTGCGTGTCCTGCTATATGCTAGGTACTGTGGAGAATTCAAACAGGTAAACACACACACACATAGACCCTACCCTGAGCAAGATCACAGGGTAGGTGAAAGAATGCCGAAGCAATGTCTGAAAGAGTAACTGGCTATACCAGAGTTCTAAGAGAAAAGTATAAATATTGGAAAAGTACATTAGAGTCAGATTTCAGAGAATGCCAGGCTGAAGAGTTTTAACTTCATCCTATGGGTAATAGGAAGCCATTTATGGTGTCTGAGTCAGAGAAAGAAAATGATCTAAAACTGATCAGCCAGATAGTACAATTTGAATATAGGTATCTCCTACATGTACTTGTTTTATATTTATATACTTCTACCCCATATACCTACTTCCCATATCTGGACATGGATATTAGGGATTTCCAACATTCTGGATGCTATTTTTCAAATACTTCCTGACATTTCTTCAGGTTCTCTTTCTTTCTCTCCTTTAGCTCCCAAGGAGAGCTGATCAGTGTTTGTCTCAGCCCTGTTGTCACAGCAAGCAATGAATAAGCTTCATATAATGTTTCTGAAATGAAGCTGCTGCTCTCTGAAACTCTGATTTCCTTCATGATAATCAAACCCCAATTAGTGCTGGGATCACTGATTTGAGTAATAAAGAATGAATATTCAGCTAAGTAACATGTGAGGGAGTACAGAAAGGTATGGCCTGTGTCCAGAAGGAAACAATTATTCAAAGTGACCTCTATATATTAAAAGAAAACCTAACCAAGATGGCATTGTTGAACAATGGCAAGTGGTTAGGATAAAACCTCTCAAAGATTGCCAAATTAAAAGGTGAAGATTCTGTCTCCTGTTTCTCCCCCCTCCATAAAACCCATCCTCCAATCCAATCATGTTATTCCCCTCTTTCAAACCCTGTGCTGCACTCATACATTCCTGGTGGAGTTGCAAACTGGTGCAGCCACTCTGGAAAGCAGTGTGGAGATTCCTCAGAAAACTTGGAATGGACCCACCATTTGACCCAGCTATCCCACTCCTTGACCCCTTGACCTATAACCAAAGGACTTAAAGGGTCTTTACATTGCCCACCCCAGCAGTAATCACCTCCACAATGTTCCCAGAGCAACTGGTCCATACATCTCTATTTGAGCACCTTTCATGTTGGAATATAATCACTGGCTTGAGTGTCTACACATCCCCTCACTAGACCATGAGCTCCTTAAGAACAGGCAGAGATTACATCTAATTCCCAGTGCTTAGCATAAGGTCTAGTCCTATATATGTACTCAATATCGACTGAAAGAATGAGTTTGAACATCAAATGTCCCTTGAATTCAAACTCAGTGTCTCCTGAAAGGTGAAAATTAGACTCTTATGTGACTGAAGGAATCATAGAGAAGTATGTTAGAAGACCCAGCTGCAGAAGAAATGATAGGAGAACATATCATGGGGGCCTTACCATGGAACAGTCTCTATCCCAGGAAATTCTCACTGGCAGTTGTTGCTACTAAAAAAAGCAGCTGCAGAAAGGGCCCTTACTAGGGATTTCCCCATCTTTATCTTTCACAAGTCACCACTGAAGCAAAGCTGTTTGTATAACATTCTCCATACAGTGTTTCAACTCTTCTGAATTATACCCATATGTGCATTTGTTTTTGAACCAGTCCTGTTAATGGGTAGTCACTATTCTTACTTTTCACCTATAATTTTTACACTAAGGAATAATATTTTTAAGAGACCACTGAAAAACAGAACACCAAAAAGGGAAGGGGGAGGCAAAGCTAATAACAAATAAAAACATCTCATTTTTCCTTTAAGATTGTCAATCTGTTTCATCATACCTCCCATCTTACAATGCTTTATAGAACATTATTAGTAAAGGCAAAGAAAGGAAAATTAAGACTTCAGAAAATCTTTATACTTTGCAGGCAAGAAACAGAGGAAGTAATACTGAGGACTGGAATATAAATCCTTAGACATATGAGTGGTAGTCACTTCTGAAAAGTAAACGTTAGGGCTATTTTAAACACATAGCAAAAAGCAATTAGTCCTTTGTGTAGATTAAACTGAGGTGTATGTTGAATTAAAACAACAACAAAAAAAAACTTAGTCTGTCTTGATCTTCAAAAATGTCAAACTGGTAAACACTTCACTTTTTTGTACATATAAATCTAAAAGCCAAGCCTAGCTTGAGGAAGATTTAAGAGACATAAAATTTGTCTGAGGTGTCTGCCAAATCTCTGCAGCAGAGACAGAAACCCTGGAAAAGCTGACACAGTCATAACTCTCACAATTTCACCACCAGGTTTGTGCAGAGCTGAATGCACAGAAAGTCACTGTTCCTTCTCTTATACTGTTTGTAAACAGAGGAGTAGATCATTTGCTTATCAGTTATCTGGTGGATCATTTTTGCCTATATGTCCCATAACGGAGATGGGGAGGAGGGGGGAAATGGATACATCACTAACTGGCACACAGTCCAATTTTCAGCTGGGTAAATTTTTACTTAGATGTTGGGTCTGCTTGCTAAAATCTTATTCCTTTCATTTGATCTTGAATGTTCATTCGTGTGTGTGTGTGCACGCGCGCGCTTTCTCTCTGTGTCTCTCTGTCATTAAAAGGAAGAATATATGAGCATCTAGGAAGCCTACAACAATTCATAGAATGATTTGAAACCATAACTATGATTTCTATATTCCACTTATTTGCTCATGTAACAGGAGAACCATAGATTCTTTTGGAGTATTTAAAAGGGACAATTTCTTAAGAAATCATATCAGTTTATTCAGATGATCCATGCTTAGGACTTCTATCATTTAAAGATCATTTATTTTTGCACAATGGATACTATATATAAGGAAAATAAAGGGAAGATCACACTAAAGGGTTCTGAGTGACAATATGATCACTGATATTTTTGTAGAGAAAATATAATATCCTACATTCCTTCAATTCTATGACATTGTGGTAATCCACTATATATATATATATTTATATCTAACATCACTTAACAATACAAGAATATAGTGCACACATGGGCTGTATTCTGTAAATATGATTAACTATGGAACTCAACCAAGGTCTTCCCTGGGGACAGATTGCTGAAAAATACATCTACATGACATTTAAAAAAATAAATTAACCAATAACATCAGCTCCCATGAGACACACTGTTTCCTATACATTCAATTCTATAAGTTTTCTGTAGCTCTCTGCTGACATCCTCATCCCAAAAGACATAGATTTTCAAAACCAAGAAAAACACAGCAATTGGAGCTAGTCCATCTCTCTTGCATGAAGTGCTACATACAAAGGAATGACTTCTATACATTAGCACAATGTGATCCATAACATGGTAAGATCATGTCAGTCTGAGGTTGTTCTTGTTATGCTGTGGTCACATATAACTCACCCAAGGGAAATGTACAGTCTGCATTCATGCTGACAAAGACCAGCAGGGATTGCAGGAAAATGAAGATTGCTGAGGTACAGTAGAGGACTTTTTTTCTTTAAACAATGCTTTTTATTTTGTTCACTTTTCTTCTCGGTTTTACTTATTGAAATTGGTCTTCCTCATTTGTAAAATAGGAATAACTATTATATGTATTTAATATTTTTATTCTGAGGAGTAAATACCAGGACATTGCTTGGCACACAAATGTTAACCCATTTAATTCACATCAGCATTTGGTTAACATGAACTAAATGCCTGTTATATACTTGGCATTGGCCTCAGATCCCAAGATAAATTATAGGAGGAAAAACTGATGCTGGTTAGGAAAGCAGGGAGTTCATTTTCAAAGGTTTTATAAACCAGTCTAAGAAGTTTGGATATTACCCTAAGGACAATGGGCCTCCTTTAGCTATTTTATTGAGAGGTCAGATAACTTAAGATTTGTGATTTATAAAAACTGTATTGTCAGTATTGGTGGAAAATGGATTAGAAGGGAGGCAGGCTGGAGCCAACAGTAATCCAGGCTAGATGTAATGACTATGTATGACCCACATTAAGGTAATGGAAATAGGGGTAGACATGGGAAAAAAATTAAGTAACTTTAAAAAATTTAAGAAATGTATAACTGTAAAAGATTAGACAATAAAATATGCAAAAAGTTAAAATAGAAGTCATGCATAACCTTACCTTTAATAACAAATCCTCATAAATATTTTTGTGTGTACTCAACATTTCAGGATTTTTTTCTGTGTGTGTATACACAGATGTGGGTGATGTGTGTGGGATGTGTGCATGTATTGAAACTGGGATCTACTATGCTATACTGACAGTTTTATAACCTGAATTTTCTCTTAATATATTGTAAACAAATTTCCACATCATTACATATACTTTGGTAACATGAACTTACATGGCTACTTAAAAATGCATTCTATAGACGAACCACAATTGGTTTCATTCTAACCCCTTTGTATTGAACATTTAAGATGTTATTTTTTTTCTTTTCCTTTTATTCTCACCATTATTATAAATAACTCTGGGATAGACATGCTGGTAGCAAAATTTTTGGAAACACTGTGATTATTTCTTCAAAATAGAGCACTAGAAATTGAATGGTAGGTTGATAGTTATGTTCAATTTTAAGATTTCTGATAATATTGACAAATTGCTCTCCAGAAGGGCTGTATCAAATTACTGTTCCACTAGCAGTGTCTCTGGCTAGGAGGAGATGGATTTGAGAGTGCTGCCAAGAATGGAATCTTGGGTAGAGAGGAGGAGTGTTTCCTGGCAAAGTATCAGGGCAAGGGCACTATAAACTTGTCAAAAGCAGCAAAGTAATGGGCAGAACTAACATGCAAATTATTAAAAAAAAAAAACAGTAAAATAACCAAGCGAGAGTGGGAAAAAACAATAAAATTAACTAGTGAGATCATGAGCATTTTATTTACTACTTTATTCAGCAAAAGTAGTAAATGTAGCCAACAAGTAATCTTGCCATTGTATTTGGTTCTCTCTGCTACCAAGGGCCTGAATTATGTTCACATAACTATGTTGATTCATTCTTTACATCCAATAACCACTTATTAGTTGTCTACTCTGTACCAAGTGCTGTTTCTGGATGCTACATGTATGGAGATGATGAGACCTGGTCCTTGCCCTCATGGAGCTCACAGTCTAGAGGAAGAGACAGAAACATCCAGACTGACATACTACAGTGTGGTACAAGCTGGAATAGAGGTAAGTGTACGGTCCTGGGGAAACCAGAGGCCTAACCTTGCTTTGTGTGTTCATTCACATGAGTATGGTAAGGGGTAACATACCATATTCATATTCCTTACCACAGTGTCTTGAATATATGAGCCACTGCTCTCGAGAATACTAAATAAGGCAGGAAGAATGCTTATATATAATCAAAATCAACTCTTAAACAGTAAAAATAGCCTTCACTGTTACCTTAATGCACATATGAACATAGCAAGTTTTGGCAATATTATGCTATTGTAGAATAAAAGATTACAGACAAGTAGTGCATATGAACTTCTAAAACAAATTCTGTTGACACCCATATGATAATATTCACATCTACCACATCCTTTTAATTTTGTGTCTTAAATGTTTCTCAAATCTGTTCCTCTTCTCATATATCACTACTCTCAAGTCTTTATCATCTCTATAGAACAGAGCACCCATCTCCTATAATGGTCATGTCTCCCTTCAGGGCATCCTTCCTACTGGTATCATCCAAATGGGAAAATCTGATCATGACACACCTCTTCTAAAACATGTTTGTTTTTGGTTGCCTATGTATGAACAGTATTCCTCACATTTTGATTATTTGAGCATAACTGTGATTTTTACCATATTCACATAATTATTTACTTAATATTTCTTTAAAACACCTTAAGACTAGTTCATTTTATTTTTCTTAAATCAGATCCTACCTAGCTTTAGATTTGATGAACTGATTCTATTTTATCTTTAAAAAGATACATTTAAATATAAAACTAATAAAATTTAAAATGTTTGTAGAAATACAATGTAACCACCACTGGCAGATGCCCTACATTTGGTGGGCCACTGGGCCTATGGGGACATAACCAAACTTCTTAGCATTGCATTTGATTCTTCACAAATCAGCCCCAATATATCTTTCCAGATTCTTCTACCATTACACCTTCCTCCTCCCAGACAATCTGCACTGAGCCATGCTGATTTCTCAATATTTAACAAATACGCCCTACTTTTATATAGCCACATACTGACCATTCAGAATTGTGGGCATCTATCTCCCCAACTAGACCCATGGAGAGTTCACACTTTCTACCTTCTTGTACCTCCAACTCTTTGTTTGGGTAGAGGTCATGGAGGTGATCTAGTCACCTCGGTCACCTTTTTTAAAAAAAGGCTAAAATAAAATAAAACCCAAAATACTGTCTAGGCCTAAATAGCTCAGAGGCATGACATATTTTATAAAGAGAACCATTTAATTCAAAAATAGCCATACTGACTATAGTGTTGGCAGACACAATTAGCTATGGTTGCAATAGTAGTTAAGCTAATTTGATTTTGGCAGCTACTTTACAGCAGACACATTCTGAAAAAAAATTCAAAGTGAATCATTTGGATTTCTGCCAGGATGATTAACTATACCTCACAATAATCTCTCTACCACAACTGGAAAGTCGAGAAGAAAATGAAAAAAAAAGAACATCAGGCAGAGCAAACCATGGTGGAAATGGCATTGAATATAGAGTCAGAAACCTGTATACTACAACCCAAACGAGCTCCTTATATTCTCCTTGACATTTACCAAGTATATGTTTAATCTCTCTGCATTTTAGTTTTTCTAGAAAAAAAAAAACTGGGAATAGTACACACGTTGTAAGACACTTAAGATAATGTAACAAAATGCTTATGATGATGCCTGGGACATTATATGGGTTCAATAAATAGCAGTCATTATTGTCACCCAACGAGAATACATTTCAGGTAATCTACTGTACAAGGACAGCAAATGCATTTCTTAAAAAAATAAATTTATCTCAATTGACTTTCAAATTGACAACTACAGATTGTAGCTAATAGCCACCAACAAAATGTCTGTAAGAAAAGCTTCTTCTTAGATGTAAATTAAACTCACACCTGGAACACACCACCACACTTCTTTGTGTTCTTCAAGAATTGATTTCAAATCAGGTTCCCCTAGGATGAAAAGAAAAATCACCCAACCTTAATTTTTTGTCTTTTATTTTATTTGATACAGAATAACATCCAAACTATGTGGCTTCTTCACAGTGTCAAGTTATTATGGTCCCAAGTTTTTCAACACTATTTCCCAATATATTCCTGCTGACACCTCGTACTCCAATCTGGCAAGCCCACCTGTCACACAAAGTCCCCTCTTCTATCCGTCTTTCTTAAACTCCAACCCCAGTAACAGGAAGCATTTTCTCCCTACTCTGCTCATTTCAAATCCCCTTTATTCCTTTGATGCCCAGATTAAAATTCACCTCCTTCAAAAAGCCTACCCGGATTGTTCTGAAAGACAGTTGAGTTTCAAGGTTTCAGCACTTCCTGGGTTAGGCTTGAACTTCCATAAATCAACTCCACACCCCCAATCAGTATGCCCTTTAACTGGCCCCTCAGCACTTTTTGCATGCGTTAGTAATAATACAATAATCAATACAGTCTGTTACGCATGGTCACTCTACTCTGTAGTGGTGTGTCCCTAAATATTCATCAACATTAGTGCTAGCGGTCTTTGCTGGCAACCTCTAAAACGCTCGGGTTTTTTAAATAGGTCTAAGTTGCCTTTTACTCTCACCAGAATACTGCACTGAATGCTCAACACATTATTTCTTAAAAGAAAGATTTCTTCCCACGTTAGTTCCCTGTCCCTTCTGGATATTGAAGGGAAACCCTTTCCACTCCAAAGTCCGGGTTAGGAAAGGGGTGGGTGGCTGGAGGGGTCGGTAAAAAGATAGCGATCTTTTTTTTAAATCCCACCACTGAGGTAGAAAGAGAAATTTGACAGAAAGTCACATCCTGGGCATGGCAAGGAATTCCCACACCCCCAGAGAAAATGATTTGGGGTGTGTGCGATGGGAGGGGTGGATGCCCAAATACGAACTGCAGTTCAGGTAAGCGATCACTCAACTCCTGTAAGCAGTAAGAGTCCAGACGCCGCCTAGGGAAGACCCTGTCAAGAACCCTAACTTTGGTCCTCTTGGGAGGTACAAAGAAGAGTGGCGGGATGGAAGCGGGACCGCGTTGTTACGGAAAAAGAAGACAGGTAGGTTGGAGTCAGGAAAGAACGCGGGCGCGCTCCCGAGGCTCGAGGTTACTGACGCCCACCCCCGCCTCCCGGTGCCGACACCCCCTCCCCGGCAGAGGCGGAGCTGGGCGGAGTTTGGCGCTGAAGACACCGGCCCCGGAAGCACCCTCCTCTTAGGCCCCTTCAGTCCCACAGTCCCCAGCCACAGCCACTCGGGCTTTCTGCCTCTCTGACCTCCAGCTCCCCGGCTACCGAAGCGCTACTCCTTAAAGAGCCGCGGAAAATCAAGCAGGCGCGGCAGGTCCGGGGCGCGGAGTGCCTTCGCGGCGCCCCACGCAGTACAAGCGTCTTCTCAACTCCTCTTCTTGTGCTAGCCCGCCTAGGCCCCTCGCTTCGGCCCCAGGCTGGACTCTCACCTACACAGCGGCCGCTGGGCCGCCTCCTATTGGTTACTGGTCACCAGGGAAGCTTGAGGCCCAGTGCCTTGTCCTCATGGGAATTGTAGTTTGAGGTCGCTGGAGGCTGTTCTTCCGGGTCGCGGGGGAGGCGGGAATCCAATATTGGCATTGGCGGAAAGACACAAGTGTAAAAGGATTGTGGGAGATGGAGTCGAGACCCACTTCTTTCCATGTACCCATAATCCCTACCCACTTCCCGCTTCCGCTTGTCTTCGGAGTTCCGACCGAGGAGGGTATTCTGGGTGTTGTAGTTTGGATTGCACTATACCAACAATTTCTCTTAAGGTGTGATGAGGTTGTGCTTGTGGGGACTCTAGATTCATTTTAATGCTCTTAAGCTATTAGCATTTGGAGGAAAGCACTTTTTTTTTTTTTTTTTAAATTTGGTGGTGCTGGGGATCGAACCCAGAGCCTTGCGCTTGTAAGGCAAGCACTCTGCCAACTAAGCTATCTCCCCAGCCTGGAAGTACTCCAATATAGTTTTGACATTCTTGTTGAGTTTTGAGTTTTTTTAAAAAATATATGCTCTGATAAGCTTAGAATTTTAACTAAAAGAAAAATATGGTCCTTTAAAACTGTCAGAATTTGTTCTGTGTGAACTGCCTGCATTAGAATCACTTTAAATGCTTGGAAAATTGTATATTTGTTACTGATTAGTAATCATGCTTTCCTCTTAGAAACTGTCAGAATACTGATATAGAAATATGATCTAGGCCAGCCCAGGAAAACCCTGTTTAACCTAAACAGTGTAGATACATTGTTAAGGTGAAGACCAGGCACCACACAGCAGTGTAATGCAGTAGTTTAGAACAAATAAACATTACACTTGAGTAATAACAAATTGTATATGTTTTTAAAAAAACTATTTTTGATTAAAAATATGTCACCAGAGTTGGATTAAAGAATAGGTAGGGGGCTGGGGAGATAGCTCAGTTGGTAGAGTGCTCGTCTGGCAAGCACAAGGCCCTGAGTTCAATCCCCAGCACCGCAAAAAAAAAAAAAAAAAAAAAAAAAGAATAGGTAGGAATGCTAAACACTTTCAAGTGATTTAAAGGTTGAGAAAAATGGTTGTTTATTAAGACTAATTTCACTGGTAACTCTTATCATTTTATTAGAGACAAATTTGTGTGGCTTGATGGATCATTGCAGTTCAATTACTAAAACTTCCCTGGTAAGGACAACTTTTGGACTAATAAATGGGATGAAGGGAAAAAAGGAGGAATTGAATTTTGCCTATGAGTTCAGAAAGTGAAGGAGAAAGAGCATTCAATAGATTCAACCATTAATTGAACAGACTGCATTGTGAAAGGTTCTGAGCGAGGCATTATTGCTACAAGACTGGGGCGGGGGAGTGCCTGCTCTCAAATAACTCACAATGTGGGAATTATGAGTACACAATGGGCAATGTGTCCTAAAGGTATCTACATAGAATTTTATGTGGATTCCACCTTTGAAAGTGGCCATGCCTGAAGATAGACTTCAGTAACTGGTAAGATATTTGTTATACATGAGACAAAGTAGTCAACAATATTCTATGCAAAGTGCATACAAAGACAAGAGCATGAGAGAGTGAAACAAACAAAAATTCCATATTATAGAAACTAGATCAAGCAGGAATAGAGGATCATGTGAACAAGTTCAAACTTTAACTTGGAAGTGGTAGAGAACCATCAATGGATTCAAAGAGTTTTAAAGAAGAGAATGTCATGGTCAGGTGGAGTTGGCAGATATGGGAAGTGAAGAAAAGGGAGGAGTCCATAACGGTACCCAAGTTATGACTTGGGAGACTAAGTATAGGGTAGTGCCATTCACTGAGATAGTGAACCCAGAAAGAATAGCATATTTTATGAGGGATGGGAAGAAATCAGATTTGGACATTTAAAATTTGAGGAGTTGGTGAGACTTTTGGTGGAGATGCCTAGTAGGCTGCTGAGGAATGTGGTTTTGAAGCTCAGGAGAGAGGCCTTAGTTGGAACTAAACATTTGGGAGACATCAGTATATAGATGGCAATTAAATAAGTAAAAATGTATTAAATTTTACTTAAAGAATATTTAGAAAAAAACATTTTTTTGCAGTGCTAGGGATCAAACCTAAGGCCTTGCACTTGTTAGGCAAACATTCTGCCACTGACCTATACCCTCAACCCCAGAAAAATATTTTTAAAATACCAAGATTAAACCTAGAACCCTAGACAATAACAATATTCAAGTAGCTGGTAGAGGTAGATGTGCCTTCAAAGGAACTGAGAAGGAATGACCAGATAGATGAACCAAGAGAAAACAAAGTGAAATTATTGGAATATAGCAGAGAGTGTCCAAGTAACAGAAGAACAGAAGAGTAATAAGAAAGTATCCATACATGTATCAACAAGTGTTTAATATTCCTGTAACATGCCAGACATGATTCTAGATGCTGAAAATGGAAAAGTGAAACACAAACAACCCTCACAACCTTTCCCTTTGGAAAGTCTGTTGTAGTAGGGAGAAACCATCAACAAGCAAGGTAAAAAATGAAAATTCACAGCTATGACAACTAATATTTCTACACGGCTTATTGGAATATGTGTGTGCATTCATACAAAGGTAATATTATTTGATTCATTGTTGTATATTAAGATGAATTTGTGAAATAGTGACCCAGGATGAATCATTTTGGCTGGATTTAGAGATCTTAGTAATAGATCAATTTTTTGTAAGAATCATCCATATAAGATTCTTTTGTATTGGTTCTTTTTAGTCATACATGACAATAGGATTCATTTTGACATAATTATAAAGGCATGGAATAAAATTTGTTCTAATTCAGTCCCTAGCATGTCCCCTTCCCTCATCCCTCCCCCAGTTCCTTTCCCTCTACTCTTCTGATCTTTCTGCTATTTACAGGACACTAATTTTTAAAAACTATAAGTAAATAGATCAAGTTTTGAGCTCTCTCCAGAGTCAGTGTGGAGCTCAGGACATGACTAGGGTTCAGGTTTATAATGTGGGATGTGTTTGGCTACATTTTTTGCTCAGGTTAAGACTTAATCCATCTGCAGCTATCTTTAGAGGCCAGAGTAGATCCATGGTTGTGGCCCATTAAACCAAGTGTAGGACTTAGCCCAATATCAATGTTAGGCCCCAGAGTTATAGCCCTGGTTCAATCTGTAGCATGGACCAAAATGTATCTCTGTTAACGCTCATGCTAAGGCTGCCAGTTAGTGCAGAGTAGCCTGGATTATACCTCATTCTGAAGTCAATGTGTAAAATTTGGGCTCAAATTTTAGCCAGTATTAGGATTCAGTCTTTATGTAGAAAGAGGTCTCATTCTACTGTTTTAGGCCTCAGTCTGTGGACTGACCTTAGTAAGACCATAGCTGGGATTAGGGTTTGGATTTAATTTTTGGTCAATGTTGAATCACTTTTAATTCTAGACATGGGAATCAATAAAGCTAAGATTTAATAAATTTAAGAAATTTAATAAAGCTAAACTTGGCCCAAGGTTAGTGTTCATGCTGATTTTGCTGCCTAGGGAAACTCTATGTAAGAATATGAACAGGATTTACATTCAGTATTTCATCAGGTTAAGTTTCAATTACTGTTCCTGATTAGAGTTTATTATTGGTCCAATGGTCTGGTACTGTCAGTGTCTGATATTCAGTCTGTTGCCATATTAGGACATTACCTATGATATGCCTATATTATCTGCTTTGTGTTACTACAATAAAATTCCTAAGGTAACTAACTTAATAAAATGAAATGATTTGTTTACCTCACAGTTTCAAAAGTTCAAGTCCAAGATCAGGCAGACCCACTGGTTAGGGCCTCTGGTGAGGGCACCAGATACCAATGTCAGGAGTACCTGTTAAAATGAGTCATCCCATCTCAAGCCAGGAAGCACAGAGAGACAGAGAGACTGGGCAGGGTCCCACAATCTCTTTTGAGGGCATTCCTCCAATGACCTAAAGATCTCCTCTAAGGCCCCACTTCTTAAAGGCCCATAGTACCTCCCAATACTACCACTTTGGGGTTCAAGCCTTTACATATGGACCTTTAAGAGACTCTTAAATGTTACTCAAACCATAGGGCTTTCCAGAGCTTCATTTCAAACTACTGTTAGTATTTCCTTCATGGACAACATTAGGGTATAGTTTGCAGCCTGGATTTCAACTATGAATGTAAACAGAATTGGGGATACATATTTGATCAAGTAAGCTCAATGTGTGATTTCTGACTTTAACAAGTATCAAAATTCTGTCTTTAGTGAGTATCAGGAATGATCTATGGAGCTATGTTAATGTGGCCAGTGTTGATCCTCATCCTGTTGCCAGAGTAGGGTTTGTCATTTGCCCTGTGTTAGTATGTCAGTTTGGGAATTTTCAGTGTGGAGTGTGGAGGTAGTGGTCTCTCTTGGACCTGTGTAGAGTTTGTGTTTACTCAGTTCTGGAGGTGGTAATATCTGATTGAACTTTTACCAAAATCTGAGGGTTAACAATGACTAGGGTAAGGCCTTCTATGAAGAAAAATTTAGAATTATGAATATCAACAGGTTTTTTAGATTGTTGATGTTACATGTTAGTCTATGGATAGAGTTCAAGTGAGAATGGCAAATACACAGGATCCAGCTTAAGCTCAAGTTTAAAAGTTTGTCCTATAATCAGGGTTTGCATATCAGGCTGATGCCAAGATTTGGGTTCAGGGTGTTTATGTCCTCTTGTTGGTCTAGGACTTAGGCTCTGGCTAGTGTAGCAGGAATTCTGGCATAAGTAGTACTGTTCAGTCTGTGCTAATTGTTACTGATCACCCTGTGCCCAGTGTCATAGGTAGATCTATGCTCAATTTGTGACCGGACTGATTTATTAACCTCAAGTTGGTTCTAGGACTCAGTCTGTGGCCATGGATACAGTGAACTTTATGGGCTTAAGACTCTTTCTGACAAATGTTAATACTCACCCTCCGCCTGTTGTTGGGTCTAATAATGTGAGGATGGTTTGATTCATGTGGTATTAGGAATAATTATTTAGCCAGGTTTAGAACTCAGTCTTTAGGTCTCAGACTTTGAGTAGGGTTTACAGTCTTCATTCCTGGTCAGTGTTCATAATGTGGCCAGAAATATGGCTCAGGTTTTGGTCATGGTAAGTTCGGTGTTTGTTCAGGGTTTCAGTTAAAGTCATTGCTAGGTTTCAGACTAAGAATATGAGAAGTATCTGTTTTGTCTTTGCCTGATTTGTCCTTGAATCATGTTTAAGGTTTAGGGTCAGTCCTTGTCCAGTACTAGTGAGCAATTCATTTTTTTGCACTAGGAATTGGCTGTGGCCAGGGTTAAGGTTAAAGCTGTGGTTGGAGTTGGGATACAGCCTGGAACTAGCATTTATCCAGGAGTAGGGTTCACTCTGTCTCAAAGATTCAGGATCATTCTTTAACCATTTGGGAGGACTGGATTTATTTTCAGGTTAAAAGCTAAAGTTGGAGGTTAGGTCTATAGGCCCAGTCTTGTGATAAGAATTAGGAGTATAGTTGGTGATCAGAGTCTGAGATGCAATCCGTAACCAGTTAGAGTCTGTAAGACCTAGGAGTCAATTCAGTGGCCAGTAATGGGATTCAGTCTACCCCCAGGTTCAGCGGATTATTCCATGATCAGATTTATGAGCCCATCTCTGGTCAGATTTGTTGAACTTGGTCTTTGAATAAGGTTAGATCTCAGTTTATAGTCATGTTCAAGGTTCTAAGGGCAGGATTGGGGCAGATGCTGTGGTCAGAGTATGTTCCCAAGTGGTTTCATTTCTTGGCCATGATTAAGGCACAGTCTTTGGCCAAGTTTGAAGGTTGGTCTCTGTACATGTTTTCATCTCTGTATGAGGCCAAGTTTAGTAGTCATTCTGATGCCAATGTTAGGGTCATTTTCTGGTTAGTGCTATGTCTGTGGAAATTGTAGCTGGGTTAGTTTCCAAGATCAGATCTCAGACTGTGACCAAGTTAGAGTCTTATTCTGTGCTCAGAGTTGGAGCTCAGTATCTATGCTGAGGTCTCATTTTGTAGTCAGTGGATGATATTAGTTGCATCTCAGAATTAGGGCACAGTCTGTAGCTTGGGCTAGAAACTCAGCCTGAGGACAGGTTTAGGGCCTATGTCTGATATTATATTTGACAATCATGTGGATTAAAGACTTATTTAATTAAGGTTCATAATTAAGGTAAAATAGGAGATCAGAGTTAGAGATTTAGTCTGGGACGAGTCATAGGTTCTTACTGTTGGGCCCAACTTAGATGTCAGTATGTGACTAGGCCTAGTGGCTCCATTAATTTAATCAGTGTTAAGACTTTGAAGTGTGGTCAAAAAGAGGCTCAGCTTATGGGTAAAACTAAAGTCTCTATTGGTGGTCAGATTAGGGGGTTGATCTGAAATTAGGATAAAGTCTCCAAGTCCAGAGTGAGGAGCTCAGTCTACATCTTAGATTAGTGTATAGTGGACAAGGTTAAACACAGGACCTGTATTCAAGTATTCAGTGTTGGCAGTGTCATATGTGACCATGCTTAGGAGACTTGCTGCTCTGCCTGTGGTAAGTGATGGTGGATAGTTAATCAAATCTCAATAAAGTTGTCATAAAACCAGATTTTTACAAATGAAATAGTAGGCATGGTGCAGGGAAGCAACCATGGAGTGAAGTTGATTCCTGAATAAGGACCAGCAATGTCCTTGGTGTCTCAGAAGTATGCTTAGGAGGACAGAGCAAGCACATGCAATTGAGAGAAAAAGAGAGAACTGGTAACTAGGGAGTTGATACTCCAGGGAAGTGAATGATACATACTTCTTAAAGGAAAGAAAATTTTATTAGTTGGATGGGTGTAGTGTAAGTTGGAAAATTTTGCAACAGATGGAAAATTCCATTTGTTAAACTCTTCTCTAGTTCTTTGTGCCAGTAATGGAATTTCCTGAGCATCCTTTCTAAGCTATTCCCTAACTTTACCCATACTCACAGATAAATTAACAAATAATATCTGTGGAATGCATGTGTGCACATTTATTTTCACTTACATTCTCCCACTGAAGCTTCATGGCAATCCTGTCTGATAAGTTTTATTATTCCCATTATATAGATTAGAAAACCAGTTACACTAATTAAGAGACTTGAGAGTTACACAGCTAGTAAATGCAGAAGTATCTTTCAAATCCAGTTTTCTCTGACTTCAATATCCTCTGCTTTTTGCATGATACCACTTGTACAGTATTGTATACATGAGATTTACGGCTCACTTTCACCCCTTGATGTTATTGACTTTCATTTACTTCTCACAATTCTGAAAAGTTGTTCCTATTATTGGCTCCTTTTTATAGTTGAAGAAAACGTTTTGGAGAGGTTAAGTTATTTTCTCAATTTCACACAGCTAATAAGTAGCAGAGCTGAGATTAGAACTTAAACATATCCAACTCTTAGGTGAGAGCTTTTGTTTGTTTGTTTGTTTATCATTCTGTTTCAGAATACTTCAGCCTCAAAGAGAACATTTTGAACTTTAGTGCAGACTGATGTACAAATGGATTTAGTGGTAGGAATATATAGTTTCCTTCTGTCATTTCCAGTGATTTGTACCTATGAGAGATTGAGCATCTATGCCAAAAGGGGGTTACCATAATCTCCATAGGGGTATGTAGATGTTCAGAGATGGTTTTGCTGAGGGTGAGGATGAACGGTGCCTACCCTACCTAGCCTTACCCAGCGCACGCTTACTCAGGCATTGGAGATCAAGCTCTGAAGGCACGGATCTAATTTTATTTAGGGTTGCACAGGACATATATAGGCACATTATCCAATCAGGTTAACACACTTGTTAAAGTGTAACGGAGTCAGCCTATAGGTGATCTATACGTCAAGGGTCCAGGTAGTGTAAACAAACCAAGCATGGCTAAGCAATTCTGCCCAGCAACAGGTCTGAGACAAAGGACTGGGGGAATGGCAAGCTCCTGCACACAGCATGAGGCAAGGCAGCGCAGGCGAGCTCACATCACAGCTTGCTGGGATGCTTGACAGAACGAGGCCTTCCCTCATTTCTAGCTCAGCCTCAACAGCTACAAAGACCTTCATTCCATGGCGAGTCTTTACCATTACCTCAGTTTCCCTGTTCAGACTGTTTGGCTTACTTAGACCATGGTGTCAGCGACTGCTGTCAGATAGATATGCTTGAGGAATGTTCCCTACAGGGGTATGTATAGTTGGTAGAGTATCCCCTTCATGAGAATCACTGACTGTAAAATGAGTGTCACTGCTGGTGTATTGTATGTACTAAGAGCTTGGAGCAGAAAAAATTAGATGACTACTGAGGTAGGCCCCCATACTTTTGTCCATGCATACAGACTGGCCTTGCCAACAGTATTTTCAAGAAAATGTATAGCTAATTTTCCATTATTTCTAAAGTTTGCTCTTGGCTTGGCTTATCTACACTATATTAAGCATTTACATCTTCCTCAAGAGAATTTTATATAGTGTGGTTAAAAGGGATTATGTTTCTGTTTTCAGTATGGCTAAATAAATTTCTACTGGACCTGTGGAACCCCACTAAGCAACCCAACATAACCATAAATAAGAGCCCCAACAGAGAGAGGGGAGGGGGAGAGAGAGAGAGAGAGAGAGAGAGAGAGAGAGAATCTGAAGAAATAATAGTAAAAAATACCAGGATTAAATACATGAATCAACACATCTAAGAACTCAACAAACTCCAAATAGAATAAACTCAAAGAAAATCACTTTCCAATTCTGTGGTTGACACATAGACTTTGACTATAGTATAGTACACTTTCTCTAGAGAAAACCTTGAACCTGAACTCAATACATTGAAACAGCAAATCAGAGCTGCTGTTCCAGTTCTTTACTTCCTGATAGTATTCCTTACTTGACTGTGGTGTGTAAAGTGCTGCTATCCCAACATCATGTTCTCAGCATCTATAGTAAGTATAACTTTGCCTTACGTGATCCACAGTCCCACACTCAAAATGATTTTCACTTTGGGGGCATTAAGTTGGAGGACATGTCCAATATCTGGTTGAAGAGACATAAAGAATGGGCCTCCAACCCACAAACAAGGAGCTTTTGGCGTGATCTTATTTGTAGGTCTCACCTTTTTTTTTAATCTCGTCATCCTTTAGCTACCAGATCATGGACCATGAACTAATAATCATGGACCATGATCCAATAATCTCCAGAAAACAAAATTTTTCATAAATTTGTCAAAGAATCTCATTAGGTAATAAAGTTTTACCTGAACCAATATGAGACTGTTTGTAATCATACAAAACACTTAGGGTTGAATCTCTTCTGAAATTAGGAATCTGGAGGATTTTAGAAAGTGTATGCATGGTATGTTATATAATATCCCTGATAGACAATCCAAGCACATCAGTATTTCTATAGTAAAATTAATAGTCACATATATATCTTTTCATCCTTCTTGTCTCATTCCGATGGCACTTTCCTTACTTTATTCCACACCTGGCAATATCTGCCAAGCCCAGGGAAAAAGAAAATAGAATGCTTTTGTGGTAAACCTGCATATCATAAGATAAATAATAATGAGTTAAATTAGTATGATAGGGAAAGGAGTACTAATAAAAATATTTAGATTCAGATCAAAAACCATATTCTTCCAAAACATTCTGTCAAACTCTTTAAGAATCCATTTGTGATCCAGCTGGAAACAGTCAGATTGCTAAACTCAAAATCTGATAACTACTTCTACTACTAATATACTAAGATGGAGTAAAATTTACCAGGTTCCTGTTCCAGGGCTTAGAATCCAAACCCTTTCAATATATTGACTCATTTAATCTTCATAACAATCTTATGAAGTGGGTACTGTTATGGCATAATCTAATGGACAGACTTGGAGTCAGTAGTGGGTGGAGGAAGGGCTGCAAGTCTGGGCAGCCAGCCACTTTCCTCTGCCAGGATCCAGTGGGGCCAATATATTTTCATACCCATTTTTTCTATAGAGGCAGTAATGTGAAATTCCTTATGCATAGTTCTTCTCTTTTTTTATTGGTGCATCATAATTATATATTATGCAAATTTCTGGATATGATGATTTGGCTGGAAAAGCAGACACTATGGAAATGTTTCCTTGCTGAACCCTAAGGACCACCCTGAGGCAAAATATTATGTTGACGGGTATGTATTTATTTATGGGTGTGTATCTACATGCATGATTCTGTGTCAGTTAGCATGTGGGTGTTAAATATACTACACTGGCTCTCAAACATTATTTCTAATATGAAATACCTGAATAAAATTATAAGCATTCCTGGGCTCCTCTGAGGTTTTTATTCAGTTTTGCTGGGGTGGGACAGAGCAGCTTATAATTCACATTTGAGGTGATTCTGATGCAGATGGTTTATGCAGACCACATTTTAAGAATCAATGGGAATCATAGTTTAAATTGGGCTCCAGAGTCAGGCTGCTAGTGAGTGGTTTAATTTTAAACTCGGGTAGGTCAATTTGCCTTTATTAACCTCTGTTTGTTTACTCATTGGTGTAAACTGAATACTAACATTGTATGCCTAGTGAGGTCGCTGTGAGAATTAAATGGCATATTTATTAAAAGCATGTCTCATTTGATGGACCTAACCCATCATCAGTGATCAATGACTAGGAGCTCTTATTTTTTTTCTGTAGCATTATGTATGTTATTAGTTACAATGTTGGGAGGAATCTACGACCTGATCTCTGCCCTGTAGTACTTACAGTTAAGGAAAGAATACAAAAGCACATGGTGAAACGAGAGAACATTGAACATGTTATTTTGGGGATGCTGACTTTAAGAATGAGTTGTAAATGGGAACCTGGAAACGAAAGTGACTGAGGGCCAAGAGAGAGAGTTAGCCACTTAAAGCATTCTATCTGGAGGGTATGATTTTGACCAAGAACTGCTCATAACAAAATTGTAGTCTGATTACAATGATATGAACTGAAGATAGCACTTTCAGAGGGAACTTCTTGGAGATGTTAGACTTTGAGCAGGACCTCAGTGGATGTGGAGGGTTTGGGTAGGTGGAGATAGGGTGAAGAGCATTCCAGGTGAAGCAAACAGCCTGTGGATGGACACAGAAACAGGAAGGGCACCAGTCACATTGTATCGCCAGTGTTGTACACCAGAGGGCGCAATTCACCTAGACTACAAGGCTCATGGCAGCCCAGACTCACACCCAAAATGGTGCTGGGCCCATGCTTGCTAGTAAATAGTGAAGAGGCGAGGAGGCCCCAACTCCTGGGGACTTCCAAGCACTGGTCATTTTGACTGCAGGCTATAAGTTCAGTCCTTGAAAAGAATTTAAAGAGACTAGAAAACTAAAAAGTAGAAAGGCTTGCAACAGCAGGAATGAGGGGAAGAGGAGGTTTGGAATTGTTCAGCGTGCGTCAGGATTGCAGGGCAGCCTGTCATTCACAGACATTTTCACTTTCTGGCCCACAGCTAGTACTGGGGACAATGGGGTCTGTGTTCCAGGAAAACTTGAGGTAGGGGACTGCTCTTTAGCCTCCTACCGTATAAAATGCTATGTACATAGAGAGAAAAGCTAACCAAGTAGATACCAGGTCCCTGCCCTCATGGGATCTGGAAGGTTTTGGAAGAAATAAACATGCTAGCATTGAAATTGTAAGCAGGTCCCGCCCCTTGCTGTGTAGAAGTTTTTGTTTTTTCCTGTAAAATGAAAGCTTACCCTTAATATTTTTAAAATTTACATTTCTCACCCTCCTAGAAATAAACAATCATCAGGTCACAGAAACCAGTGCATGATGACACAACATGATGGAGTGGGACAACAATCATCTGGGCCAGGCTGGGAGCTGCTGCAGTGTACAATGGTTAGAGCTACTGGGGAGAAGGAAGCAGGGAAATGGGATAGGAGAGAGGCCTTAGCTCTCTTGTTGATGCTCAAAGTTGCTCCCTCTGTTCCCTCCCTTGCACCAGCAGGCTGATTACCCAACAGCCCTCGTGTTGCCTCTTTGAGATGCCCCTCTACCCTTTCTTCACCAGCCCCCTTACTGTTTATCAATTTTAGCTACAAGTGGGACTTTAGCAACAAGAACATTCTAGAAGTGGATGTCACAGATCCTGTGGAGTGCCAGAAGGAATTCAGTAAGTAGCAACCTGGGGACTGAAGTGACTCAGAATCAACAAAGGATTAAGTCTCCTAAAACACCCTGTCTGGAGGGCCTCAGTATGACCAAAGACAGCTAGTAATAAGATAATTGTAGTGCTACTAAAATATAAATTAAAGGTAACACTGGATACGTGCCAGGTGCTATTGCAAGTGCTTTACAATGAGTAACTTTTTAATTCTTTATAATTGCCTTATGTGATAATAACTATTATTTCCCCCCATTTTCCAGTTGCAGAAACAGAAGCATATTTAGCATCCTCTATCCACCCCTTTTCCTCAGAATTCTCTCCCTCTACCTGGAACTTCACTAATGATATGCCTTGTCTGTGGATATTTTATTGCAATAATTTTCTCATGTATAAGACAAATCCTCAAAGTATAGAATTTGGAGGATTCCAGAGTCAAGGAACCTTGAAAATCTAGCCAATCTACCCAACTAGTCTTTCTTTCTTCCCCTTCCAGCCTCACAAATGTGTCCTCAGTAGGATATATTCCAAGAAGTAACTAGTGAGTGGTTTGGGGACAACATGGAGAGAGGATTAGAAGTGAAGAAAGAGGGAATTAAGAGGATTTAGAGAGGCTTTTTGAAAGCTAATATTTTGACGGGATACTTTGTCTTAAAAGAAAGGGGTCTCAACTCCAGGCTGGGAAGGAAGGGTGAGAGAAGCTAAAAGCTTATGAATGAAAACTATGGCTGCAACCTGACTCATGGGCTAAGATGGCCCATGCATGTGTGGTTTGCGGCAGGCCTTAACCAAAACCCAAAACCTGTCCTCCCAAAAGAAAGTCTATGGTCCTCCACAAGCCACTTCAGAATCCAAAACCCCTCTGGAAGTTTCAGTTCAGAGCTCCTGGGCTTGTTGCATTCTCTGGTGCCACCTGGTGGACAATTCAGGTAATGAGCTGGGATATAGGAAATTGGGTGGTTAAGTTTGGAGGGGAAAGGGGAAAATGAAGCTGGACCAAAGGGTAGTGTTGTAGTGGGCAGGCACTGAGAGGGCCATAGTGTACCCTAAGGACAACTGGATGCCTGGTGAGCTTGAAGGATATGGAAACGGAGTCAGGTCGTAAAGAATGTTAGAGATATTATATGTAAAATCCCTGGTGCACAGGACCAACCCTTAACAGCACAAAATGGTGCTATTTACTATTCACCACCTTTTGCAACATCCCAATTTGCAGACAAGTACAGTTAGGATCAGAAAGGTTAAGTAACTGATAGAGTTAGTTGGTAGCAGAGATGCAGGTCAAACTTTTAATCATCGTGCCAAAGATTGTAGCTGCTGTTCATTGTATCAGTGATAATACCATGTGAAATTAGAGGTGCCAAGGAACCTGAATTGGTTGGGTTTGAGTCAGGTAGACTCTGGTGCCAGTGGAAAGAAAGGGAAGGAAAAGTGTCACACATGCCATCACCGTGGCCATCTTCACTTGCAAAAATGGCACCACTCAACAAAAGCTGATCCAAGTTCACCCACCATTTCCTCAGCCATTAAGCACATTTTAGGCACCAGGCTCTCCAGAGCTTTGTAGGAGATAAAGACATCGCCCCAGCAGGAATCTTGCTGTACTAGTGTTAACTTGTTTCACCCCACACACTTCAGTTCTTCTAAAGCCCTTAGGGGTGTGTGTGTGTGTGTGTGTGTGTGTGTGTGTGTGTGTGTGTGTGTATCTTCCAGAAAACACTGCTCCATTGGTAACGAAAGAGCAAAAGCAAATGCCAACTAAAATTAATTTCCATGCATGTATGAGTTTGTCAGAATGGACCCAACTACTATGTATAACCATAAAGCTGTAATAAAAATTATAAAATTAAAAAAGCAAATGCCATCTATGCTGATTGAGGAATTGGGGAATATCTTGATATAACAGAAGAAGCAAAGGGAATCAGCAAGCATCAGTACCTACTTTGTGTTAGACACTATGCTGATTACTTAATAGCAGAATTGTACTTAATATTCCCAGCTTGCGTAAGTGAAGTACTCAAACTATTGCCATTTAAAAATGATCCAGCACTTGGGAGGCTGAGGCAGGAGGATCATGAGTTCAAACTTAGCCTCAGCAACTTAGCAAGGCCCTAAGCAACTTAGTGAGACCCTGTCTTTAAATAATACATTAAGAAGAGCTGGGGATGTGGCTTGTTGGTTAAGTACCCATGGGTTCAATTCTCCCCATAAAAAATGAGGATAACTAAGGATCAGAGAGTTCAGGCAATTTTTCTAGAGTCATAGAGCTAATCAGTAGGCTACCTCTTTATGACCACAAAGCCTATGCTAGAGTCAGAGTGGTTTTTGTCTTTTTGCTATGGAAAAATTTACTCAAATGAAATGTGGCAATAATAGTATAATGAAATCCCTTTTGTCCATCATCAAATTTCAACTATTAGTAGTACAGTATCAATCTTATCTCATCTGTCCACTCATCTACTCCCTGCCACCAAACTGGATAATTTTAAGTAAATTCCATACATCATTTCATTTTATCCACATTTCCAGGATGCATTTCTAAATAACAGACCATGACTATAATACTATTATCGCACCCACAAAATGAATTCTAATTATTTCATATGATTAAACATACATATTGGGTTAAAATTTCTCATAATTTCTCACATATTTTCTCATTTTTCGATTATTGAGATGTAACTTACATGTGGAAAAATGTTCCAATCTCATGTATATACCCTGACAAATTTTTGCATGAGTATGCATCTGTATAACCAAAGTATATTCCAAAGTGGTTGTACTTCATTTCCACTCATACCCACAATATATGAGAGTTTAAGTTCTTTCACATCTACAGTGACATTTAGTATTATAAATACTTTAACTTTTAGATATTCTGATTAGTGGGGGAGGGAGGGGGCAGTTGCACCTTTTTGTACCTTTACATTTCTTTGATGAATAACAATGTTGAGAGCATCTTTATGTAGGCCCATTTTGTTTCCATTATTTGAAAATAAATCTCTGTTAATTTTTTTTGTGGTGCTGGGGATTGAACCCAGGGCCTTATGCTTGCAAGGCAAGCACTCTGCCAACTGAGCTACATCCCCAGCCCTCTGTTAATCCTTTACTCATTGATATGTAGGAGTTCTTTATATGTCCTGCATATGTATTGGATTATACACATATCTTCTAATCTGTAGCTAACCCTTTTGCTCTTTATTTTTTAATGAAATTTGTTTTTTAACTAATACATAAAAATTGTACATATTAATTTGGCCACATGGATTTTGATACATTTATATATTGTGTAATGTTTAATACAGGCTAAACATTTTTATCTCATTTATCATTTCTTCATGGTGAAAATATCCAAAAACTTTTCTTGTAACTTTTTGAAATATACAGTGCATTATTGTCTCCTGTAGTCAATCTACTGTGCAATAGTACCCCAGATCTTCTTGCTCCTTACCAACTCTAACTTAATATCCATTGATGAACCTTTTCCCATCTCTCCAAGTCTCCCCAGAAACTGGTAACCACCACTTTACTCTTCTTTCTATAGTATCAGCTGGTTTAGATTCTACTTATGAGTGAGATCATGTTACCATATGTCCTTCTGTGCCTTACTGCCTGGCTGCTTCTTCTACCTGCCCCCCCCCCCATATTGGGGATTGAACCCAGGGGCGCTTAACCACTGAGCCACACCCCCAACTCTTTCTAATATTTTATTTAGAGACATGGTCTTGCTGAGTGTTTAGGGCCTCGCTAAATTGCTGAGGCTGAACTTGTGATCCTCCTCCCTCAGCCCCCAGAGTGACTGGGATTAGAGCACCTGGCTTCTTCTACTTAACATAATGTCCTCCAGTTTCATCCATGTTGTTATTAGTTTTATCTTACCTTTTGATTAAAAATATTCTTAGCTTTAATGAAGTTTTTATCCTTTCTTTTTGATTGGTGTTTTTGTTCTATTTAAGAAAGTGTTGCTTCTCTGAATGTAATAAAAATTTTCTGTTTTTTCTAGAATTGATTAATGTTTATGAATAATGTAAGATAGAGGTCAAAGTTAATTTTTCCATATGGATATTCACTTTTCACCACTTTATTAGTTGTGCTGCCTCTGTCATAAAACAAGTTACTATGTGCATACTCTTTGATTGCACCAACATCACACTGTATACATAGTTACTGGAGTTTTATAGTAGTTGTTTCTATCTGACAGTGTAGGTACTTCAGCTCAGGGGTGGTGTTGGAGATGGTGATTCTTGCTCTCCTCCATCTCCTTGTGAGCTCATGCTTCTTCCCTCCTGTTTCTCTTTCTCCTTTAAATTTTCTCACTTCCTTGACTTTTCATATTCATTTTTAAATAAGCATATTGATTTCTATAATCCTGCTAGAATTTTGAAAAACATAAATCAAATTGGAAAGAATTGCCATATTTACAATATTGATTCTTCCCATACATGAACCTTGATTATTATTATATTTATTTAGGTCTTTCTGGGCATGGTGGTGCATGCCCACAATCCCAGAGACTCAGGAGACTAAGGCAGGAGGATCACAAATTTGAAGCCAGCCTGGGCAATTTGGTGCTACTGTGTCTCAAAATTAAAAGGGTTGGGGATGTAGCTCAGTGATAGAGTGCCCTGGGTTCAATACACATTACCAAAAACAAAAAAAGAAAAAAAAAAAAAAAAAGCCAGGTGCGGTGGCACACGTCTGTAATCCCAGCAGCTCCAGAGGCTGAGGCAGGAGGATTGAGAGTTCAAAGCCAGCCTTAGTAACGGCAAGGCACTAAGCAACTCAATGAGACCCTGTCTCTAAATAAAATACAAAATAGGACTGCAGATGTGGCTCAGTGGTTGAGTGCCTCTGAGTTCAATTCCCAGTACCAAAAACCAAACAAACAAAAAAACCCCAAATAGGTCTTCTTTCATTTCTTATCAGTATTTTGTAGATTTCACCATACAAATCTTGTAAAATATTTTGTAAAACTTATCTCTAGATGTTTTCTATATTTAGAAGCTATTAAAAAGGTAATTGTTTTCTTTATATCATTCCACTTTTTTGCTACTATACAGAAATACAACTGATATTTGTATATTGACCTTTTATCCAGTGAATTTGTTATATTGAGTTATTAGTTCTAGTAGCCATTTATTTAGGTTTCTTGAAATTTTCTATAAGCATATCATATTGTTTGCAAATAAACAGTTTTAACTTCTTTGCTTTTAGTTTTTAATGCTTTTATTTCATTTTGTTGCCTTTGTGTGTGGTAGGTGGGTGGTAGTGGGAATTGAAACCAGGGGTGATTTACCACTGAGCTACATCCACCGCCCTTCTTATTTTTTATTTTTAGACAGGGTATTGTAGTTGCTGAGGCTGGCCTTGAACTTGTGATCCTCCTGCCTCAGGCTCCTGAGCTGCTGGGATTACAGGTGTGTGCCACCGCACCTGACTTGTTACTTAATTGTGCTAAGACTTCCAGTATGATATTGAATAAAAGTGATGAGAAAGGATGGGGGTGGAGCTCAGTGGCAGAGTGCTTGCCTAACATGTGCAAGGCCCTGGGTTCAATCCCCAGCACTGAAAAAATAAGTGATGAGAGTGGACATCCTTGTTCATAAAGGAGAATGGTCTATTGTATTCTTATTAGTATCTTTGTCTGGTTTTGAAGTCAGGATAATGCTGACTTATAAAATAAACTGGGAAATGTTACTTCTCTGTTTTTAGAAAGAATATATTTTATCCAATGGGTGACAATGAATTCAAGTATTATGTATAATTATAATACATAAATTAAAAAGTTAAAGAAAATCAATTGACCTTAAAAAGGAATATATTTTATAATGTTATTTCCTTGAAAATCTGATAAAATTCATCTATGAAATCATCTGTCCTGGAGTTTTCTTTGTGGGAAAGATTTTAATACAGAAGACTATCCATATTTTCCAATTCTTTTAATGACATATTGATGAGTTTTGTCTTGCAAAAAATTTGTCCATTTTATCTAAACTATATTTGTTGACCTAGTTTTTCATAATTTTCTCTACCATTTTATGTCTGTACAAATCTGTAGACATTTCTTCCTCTTATTCCTATCATTAGTAATTTGGGTCTTTTTTACTTCCCTCTGTCTTGCTATGGGTTTATCAATTATTTTCCAAAACAACAAACTCTGACTTTTAAATTGTTTTTCTATTACATATTGACTGACTTCCATTGCAATAATTTTTCCTCTCGTTATCATTCCCTTTCTCTTATTTTCTTCAGATTGACTTGTTTTACTATGTTTTGAGCTGGAAGGTTAGATTCAACCCTTTACATTTTAATACATGCATTTAAAAGTATACTCTTCCAATTGAAAACTGACTCAGCTGAATTGTTTTGATAGAAAATAGATCACCCAGTTCAAAATTTTTCAGAATTTCACTGTAATTTTTGGGCCATGTTTATTTATAAGGTGTTGCTTAGTTCCCAAACATTTGAGAAGATGGGTTATTTGTTATTGGTTACTAGTTTATTTCCATTTTGCTACCAGAACCTCTCCATATTATTTCAATCTTCAAAAGTCAGTTGAAACTTATTTTATCACTGAACATATGGTCTCTTTTGGGAAACGTTCTGTGGGCACTTGAGTATAGGGTGTTTTCACAACTTTTGCAAATGTTGTTCTATATATATGTCAATTAGGTCAATTCATCTGTTGTGTTGTTTATATCTTTACATAATCATTGAATTTTTCTCTGCATTTTGTGTTACTTAGAGAAATGTGTTAAAATCTCCATCTACAGTTGTAGGTTTATCTATTTCAGCTTTAAATTACATTGATTTCTGTGATATAATTTGAAAATATGAAATTGTATGCACAAAAATCCATGATTTTTATATCTCTCTTTAGGTGTATATCTGCACAAATCAAAGATTTTTATATCCTCCTTTGAACTTCCTCGTTGAATTGACCCTTTGCATTATGAAATATCCTTCTTAATTACACTTTGAATCATAATAGTGCTATATCACTTTTCTTTTAGTTAATGCTTGTATGGCATATATCTTTTCCCACCATTTTACTTTTTTGATTTCCCTCTGCACTTTTATTTAAAAGTAAATTATCTCTTTTAGAGAGTTGGGTTTCCTGAATCTAATCTGAAAAAGCTTTGCCTTTTTTACTAAACTGTTCCATTTGCATTCTAAATGTCTTATTGAAGCATTATATAAAAGTGCATGAACTTTAAATGTACAACTTAATGAATTTTAATACACATACATGTCCTGTTACCACCACCAGATTAAGAAATTGAATGTTTTCAGCATCTATCAACTCACTGTGCTCCCTCACAATCAGTTATTCCTATAGAAAATTATTCCAGAAGCTCAGTAGATTAGACAAAGGGGAATAGAGGGAAGAGAGAGGGGATGGGTAAAAGAAAGACAGTGGAATGAATCTGACATCACTTTCCTATGTACATATGTGAATACACCACATTGAATCCCACCATTGTGTACATCCATAAGAATGGTGTTCTAATTAGAATAAGATACATTCCATGCTTATATAATTATGTCAAAATGGATTCTACTGTCATGTACAACTAAAAATAACCAATAAATAGAAAAACCAAAATCACTATTCTGACTCCAATCATCAGAAATTAAAGTTGTTTATTTTTAAAGTAATACTCAGAGAATGACAGTGCATACACTTTAGTTCTGCTTCTTTCACTCCATATATATCAGTAATACTCATCTAGATTGTTGAATATACTAGTCATCTATTTTTATTCCTATGTAATAGTAGTGTGTTTTATGAATATAGCATTTATCACATCTACTGTTAATTGGTTAATGCAATTTTTGTTATTTCCTCTTTGACACTATTATGAGTATAGCAAATGACAACATGCTTGTACATATTTTTTTAAACATGTGTACTCATTTCTCTTGGAATGGAATTACTGCATCAGAGCATAACATATGGGTTTTTCAATACTTTCTGCCAAGTGGTTTTCTACAGTGATTGAAATAATAATTTTCACTCATACAAACAATACGTAAAAGTTCTAGTTGCTCTATTTCCATGCTGATGCATGCTATTATCACTGTTTTTAATTTTATTTATTCTTATGGTCATTTAAATACAACTAGTTTGTGGGTTTAATTTACTGTTATCTGATGAATGTTGATGTTGAGCACCTTTTTATATGCCCTATTGATCATTTGGTCATCCTTTTTGTACATTATAAATATTTTTATAGATTTTTATTAATGCTTTATAATCATACATACAAGTGCACTTCCTTGTCACAAATGTGTACATGCACATAACATAATTTTATAAATTTCATTTTAACAATGAGCAAAATACTTGAACAGGCATTTCTCAAAAAGGATAAACAAAATTGATCAAATTATGTGCAGCATGAGTATGTAATGTGAATTATCAAGCCTGGATGATTTCAGGAGAAGTCCACCAAATAGTTAAAGAAAAATAACAATTTTAGGGCTGGGGAGATAGCTCAGTTGGTAGAGTGCTTGCCTTGCCCTGGGTTCAATCCCCAGCACCGCACAAAAAAAAAAAAAAAAAAAAAAAAAAAAAAAAAAAAAAAAAAATTCTATACAATCTGTTCCAGAAAAAAAAAAAGAAGGAATACTTGTTTTCATGAAGCTAGCATTTCTCCAATAAGAAAACCAAAGTCAATACAAAAAAGAAAATTATAGACAAATATCTCTTATGAATAAACACAAAAATCTTCAGCAATATTTTAGCAAGTAGAATGTATTAATATTTTAAAAATTATATACCATAACCAAATGGTTTTTCCATTGCTAAAAGGCCAGTTCAACATTTGAAAACTAATATAATCCAGTATATTAATAGACTAACAAAGAAAAATCATATCATCATATGAATCAGTACGTAAAAAGCATTTGACAAACTTCAGCATTCATTCATGATTTAAAAACTCAGAAAAATAGGAATTTCCTCAACTTGATGAACAGCATCTACAAAAAAACATACAACTATCATAAGAAAATATTCATCATTAGTCACTAGTGCAATACATATTGAAACTACCATGTATCACTAGACACATATTAAAACAACTAAAATTAAAAATGATAATACCCAGTGTTGTCATGCACAAAAACTGAATCTTTCATACATCACTGCTGGGAATGTGCAATTTTTCTGGGAAATAGTCACTTCTCTTTCATGTCCAGAACAGAACACAGCTATTACCTACTTAAATGTGAGAGAAATACTAATTTATTAGGTTAAAAAACTTGTATTACCTTAAAAAATACATATAGCTTTAATGTTATCCAATTGAATGTATTTTTCAAAATCAATAAAAAACTCGATATTAACAAAAAGCAAAAAACTAACCATATACATGCCATATAACCAGTAATCATAATCCTGAGCTTTTATTTCAAAGAAAATAAACCAATTTCCACAGAAAAACACATACATGAATATTCACAACAGCTTTATTTATGATAGCCAAAAACTGGAAACAACTCAGATGTCCTTCAATGAGTGAATCATTGGGCTGGGGGTGTGGCTCAGTGGAAGAGCACTTGCTTAGCATGTGAGAGGCACTGGGTTCAATCCCCAACACTGCAAAGAAAGCAAAAAAAAAAAAAAAAAAAAAACAATGAATGAATCATTAAATGTTATACATATGGACAATAAAAAGCAGCAAAGTATTGATATACACAACAACCTGTATGACTCTTCAGAGAATTACACTAAGTGAAAAGCCAGTCTCAAAAAATGATGTTAAATGATTCCATTCAAATAACAGTCTTGTCAGCAGTTCAGGAGGCTTAAGCAGGAGGATCACAAGTTCAAAGCCAGCTTCAGCAACTTAGTGAGATCCTGTCTCAAAATTAAAAATAAAAACTACTGGGGATGTTGCTCAGTGGTTAAGCACTCTTCATTTCAATCCCTGGTACAAAAAATATTAAAAAAAAACATTATTGACATGACAGAATTATAAAGATTGTGAAAAGATCAGTGTTTGGCAGGGACTAAAGGGGGAGAATCAGGGAAGGAAGTGGAGGTGAAAATAAAATTACAACATAAGTGATCATCATGGTGATGGAAATGTTTTGTATTTTGACTATATCTATATTGATGCCTAATTCTGGCATTTTTAAAACGCTTTTTCAAGATTTTGCCATGGGGAAAACTGGGTAAGGGGTACACAGATTATTTCTTCATTGTCTTTTACAAATGCATATAAATCTAAAATTGTCCCTCAACAAAAAGTTAACTAAAGTTAAGATCATGGAACAATAGGAAGAAATCTCACAAGACTGCCACTTCTGGGGAAAAGGGAAAAATAGTAAAGGAAGAACCTTTTAGAGACTTAATGAGGAAGGGAAGAAGGATGCATGAGGGGGAAATTAAATTCTGCAGAAAAAACAAAAACAATGACAAAATCAGATATCACATTATAACCATCAACAACTTCATCACCATCACCACCCCCAAAAATAATCTACTTTGTTACACCACAGTAAGGGGCACTCTTGAGTCAAGAAATTTAATTAGCCTCTATATCCTAATGCAAATGTTATTACTGTCTAGGAAAATATTTTATTTAAAAATGAACATAAAGCAGATGTCAATATTTGTACAAGTACTGTGAACCAAATCAGAAAACTGGAATCAAAACTTTCATAGATGAGATTTTTCTCTCCAAATTAAGCATGAGGCAAAAGACATTATAATGCATCACAAAATAGTAAAAATATTTTAAATTAGAAATTTAAAGCTCACACTAGCAGTAGACATAAAAACAGAAAAATGTGAATTGAGAGTCAGTTGAATTCAGGAAAATAATTGAAGACAAACTCATTATAGAAAAGAGGGCTAACAGGCCAACTCAAAGCAATAAGCTTGGCAGGGCACGATGGTGCATGCCTATAATCCCAGTGGCTCGGGAGGCTGAGGCAGGAGGATCACAAGTTCAATGCCAGCCTCAGCAGCTTAGTGAGATTCTGTCTCAAAATAAAAAAATAAAAAAGGCTGAGGATGTGTCTCAGTGGTTAAGCACCTCTGGGTTCAATCCTCAGTACCAAAATAAAAAGGGGGGAACTAAATTGCAATTGATAATTGAAAAACAGTTTAGCTACAAGTAAAATCCTGGGCTCACACTCTTATTTCCTTGAGTCTCTTATAAATGCTACTATATTCCTTTCTTGCTTTCTGTGTTGCTGTTGAGTAGTGTGATGCTAAACTGATTTTCATTATTTTAAAGTTAATTCACCTCTTTACCAAGAGGCCCTGAGAATTATTTATCTGTAAAGTCTAATAGTTGGTACTGGGACTTTTCTTGGTGCTAACCCTTCTAAGTCATCTTTCCTAGGTACATGGGAGGTTATATCAGTATGACAATCTGGCTCTTCTTTTATTGCTGGACCTTTTTTTTTTTCTTTTAGTTATACTTTTAAATATGAGTTCTATTTGATTATTGCATAGGCCTTTAAATTCTTTCTCCTAATTGTTCTGCCTAGAGTTCCAAGGACTGTGTTGAATAGAAGTGGTAAAAGAGGGCATCATCTTGTACCAGTTTTTAGAGAGAATACTTTCCATTTTTCTCCATTTAGAATGATGTTGACCTTGGGTGTAGCATAGATAACTTTTACAATGTTGAGGTATGTTCCTACTATTCCTAGTTTTTCTAGTGTTTTGAACATGAAGGGGTAATATATTTTGTCAAATGCTTTTTCTGCATCTATTAAGATGATCATATGATTCTTAACTTTAAGTCTATTGATGTGATGAATTATGTTTATTGATTTCCATATGTTGAACCACCCTTGCATCCTTGGGATGAAACGTACTTGATTGTGGTGCACTATCTTTTTAATATGTTTTTGTATGTGATTTGCCTAAAGTTTATTGAGAATTTTTGCATCTATGTTCATCAGGGATATTGGTCTGAAGTTTTCTTTCCTTGACGTGTATTTGTGTGGTTTTGGTATCAGGGTGATACTAGCTTCACAGAATGAGTTTGGAAGGGTTTCCTCCTTTTCTATTTCATGGAATGATTTAAGGAGTATTGGTATTAGTTCTTCTTTGAAGATCTTGTAGAACTCAGCTGAGAATCTGCCTGGTCCTGGACTTTTCTGGTTGGTAGGCTGTTGATGGCATTTTCTATCTCATTACTTGTAATTCATCTGTTTAAATTGTGTATGTCCTCCTGATTCAGTTTGAGTAGGTCGTATGTCTTTAGAAATGTGTTGATCTCTTCAAGATTTTCTCTTTTATTGGAGTATAAATTTTTCAAAATAGTTTCTAATTATTTTCTGTATTTCAGTCACGTCTGTTGTGAAATTTCCTTTGCATCACTTATTTTAGTAATTTGAGTTTTCTCTTTTTCTTTTTGTTAGCCTGGCTAGGGGTTTATCGATTTTATTGATTTTTTCAAAAATCGACTTTTTGTTTTGTCAATTTCTTGAATTTTCTTTTGTTTTAATTTCATTGATTTCAGCTCTGATTTTAATTATTTCCTGTCTTCTACTATTTTTGGTGTCAATTTGTTCTTTTCCTAAGGCTTTGAGATATAATGTCAGGAATACATGAGTGTGAAAGGATATAAAATAAAGATTAAAACAGATAGTGGAAGGTTAAGTAGAGACAAGGAGATTAAGAGTATTATAAAAGTAAGTAGTATAAAGGTAACCACTGGAACAAAATTACAAACCTGCTTAAATACCATGACAAGAAGAGACCATGAAGAACCTAAATATAAATATAACCTAAATATAACCTAATAAACAGAACATGATGACTGTTGTAATGTGTCCATTTGTCTAGGTTATAGTCCCCAGTTATTCTACTGAACACTAATCTAGGTGCTGGTGCTAAAAGATCTTTTGGATAAAATTAACTCCCCTAATCCATTGATTTCAAGTAAAGGAGCTTATCATGGATAATCTGAATAGGATTGACTAAATCAATTAGGAAGCTTTAAAAGAAAGGATGAACTCTTTCCAAGAAACAAGAAATTTGCCTCTGAACAACTTCAGTCTGTTCAACTTTATGGCATAATAAAACTCCATTGTGTATATATACCATGTTTTCTTTATCCATTCATTCACTTATGGACACTTAGGTTGGTTCCATAGTCTGGCTATTGTGAATTGTGCTGTTGTAAACATGGGTATGCACATATCACTGTAGTAGGATGACTTTAATTCCTTAGGATAAATACTGAGGAATGGTATAGCTGGGTCATATGCTGGTGGTTCCATGCCTAGCCTTTTGAGGAACCTCCATACTGATTTCCATAACTCTTGTATTAATTTCAATCTCACTAACAGTGCAAAACTGTTCTTTTTTCCTCCACATCCTCTCTAGCATTTATTATTGTTCATATTTTTTTCTTGTAACAGTGTTTTATTCATATTCTTGATTACTGTCATTCTGACTGGTGTGAGATGAAATCTCAGGTACTTTCGATTTGCATTTCCCTAATTGCTAATGATATTGAATGTTTTTTCATATATTTGTTCATCATTTGTATTTCTTGTTTTGAGAATGAGACAAAACTTCCTTACAAAAGAATTCCACATAATGTATATAGACTCTCCCCTCCAAGAGTTGGAATTTAGTTATCACTGCCACCTCGACCCATTTGAGTGTGACGTGCTTCTAAATGTGGGAAAATCAACTTTACAATGGAGAAGGCTTCTTACATTACAACCAGCAGGGGGATCCCTTATCTCCAGTACCCCACATGCTTCAAATCCCTTTGACGTCCCCTTCTGGTGCTTCTGGAGAAAAATGTGTGCATTTAAAAGCACTTATGTGATTTTATAAGGTTCACTGGAATAATCTTCATATTTTAAGATCAACTGTGCCATATAATGTAACAATGACAATAGTGATATCTCATCATATATGTCTATTCAGGTTCCAGGAATTAGGGCATTGACATTTTAAGGGCTATTTTTAGAAGTATACTTGACACACACTTGTATAAATATACATTTAAAGTTAAATTCACACTTACAGAAAAGTGATTTATATGAAGAGACATCTTTATAGAAAAATTGTTCTGCAAGAATCATTCAATCATAGGTTTAATAAAATTTATATTTCAAAACAATATATCAAGAACTCCAGCACTGCCCTGGCACAGCGCTTTGGTCTAGTGCCCACACCCCATGCGCTCTAGCACTCATGCTGTGACTGACCATCTACCAACAGGTGGGATTGCCTCTACCTGCTTTAATGGATTATTCTTAACCTGGATGCCACCATCTCTAATCAGGCAGCTCCCTTCTTAGGACACCGCATTATCAAGTTCCTCTCAGGCATCAGGCTACTGATGACTAGGAGGTTTGAACAGTACAGTATAATTTTATTGTAGAATTTTTTATTAGTAGTATTATTATGATTATTCCTATTATACCTACTATTACTCCTACTTTTCTTTTTTCTTTATTATTTCTCTCACTCTATTTTCCTCTTATCTATCTGTTTCCTTGGAGACTCTTTCTCCCTTTTCTCATGCTAACAACCAATTTCTTTTAATTCCACTTTCATTATTCCTATGATGTATTACCTCTATAGACTCACTACTTATCTCATTAACATTATATCCTACACCACTCCACAACCTCTTTGTCCACCATTAGAAATTGTGGTCATTATTGCAAACCAATTGTTTATGCTATAGATAATAATTGAACTCATCATCTCTGTTTATTAAGACAATACTCTTAATATCTTAATAGGGACTATTTCGGTTCAGGTTGCATATTGTTTGTATTGTGGGCTGCTAATATTGATCTCCCACTTTAAGGTGAGATATTGGAAACTGGCAGGGTCACTGTAAGTCTATAGGGGGGAAATTGCAATACCTCATATTCACAATGCTAGAGGGGAAGATACGTGAACATCATGAGAAAACAAGGGAAGAAAGTGTCCCAAACAAACCTCAATGCTACATCAATAGAATCCAATGACAGCATGGCAGAAGAAAGGTCAGAAAAGGAGTTCAGAATGTACATAATTAAAATGATCAGAGAAGCAAACGATGAGATGAGAGAACAAATGCAGGCAATGAATGATCCCACCAATAAATAATTAAAAGAGAACAAGTGCAGGAAGCAAAAGATCATTTCAATAAAGAGATAGAAATTCTGAAAAAAAAATAGAAATCGTTGAAATGAAGGAACCAATAAACCAAATTAAAAACTCAATAGAAAGCATAACCAATAGGCTAGATCACTTGGTAGACAGATCCTCAAAAAATGAACACAAAATATTTAATCTTAAAAACAAAGTTGACCAAACAGAGAAGATGGTAAGGAATCTTGAGCAGAACCTCCAAGAATTATGGGATATTATGAAAAGACCAAATTTAAGAATTAGTGGGATTGAGGAAGGCACAGAGATACAAACCAAAGGAATGAATAATCTCTTCAATGAAATAATATCAGAAAATTTCTCAAATCTGAGGAATGAAATGGGAAATCAGATATAAGAGGCTTATAGGACACCAAATGTACAAAATTACAACAGATGCACACCAAGGCATATTAAAATGAAAATACCTAACATACAAAATAAAGATAGAATTTTGAAGGCTTCGAGAGAAAAAAATCATATTACATTCAAGAAGAAACCAATATGGATATCAGCAGATTTCTCAGCCCAGACTCTAAAAGCTAGAAGGGCCAGGACCAATATATTTCAAGCTCTGAAAGAAAGTGGATGCCAGCAAAATTTTCCTTCATATTTGACAATGAAATAAAATCTTTCCATGTTAAACAAAAGCTAAAAGAATTTACAAGTAGAAAGCCTGCGCTACAGAACATTCTCAGCAAAATATTCATGAGGAAGAAATGAAAAACAACAATGTAGGTCTGCAAAGGGAGGAACTACCTTAGAGAAAAACCACTCAAAGGAGAAACCAAGTCAAGTTAAAAACCAAAAATAAGCCCAAAAGCCTGGGAATACAAATCATATCTCAATAACACTGGACGTTAATGGCCTGAACTCATCAATCAAAAGACATAGACTGGCAGATTGGATTGAAAAGAAAAACCCAACAAAATGCTGCCTTCAAGATATTTATATCAAAGAAAAAGACATCCACAGATTAAGGATGAAAGGATGGGAAGAAATATACCACGCACACAGACTCAGTAAAAAAGCAGGGGTTTCCATTCTCATATCAGATAAAGTGGACTTCAAGTCAAAGTTAGTCAGAAGGGATAAAGAAGGAAATTTCATACTGCTTAAGGGAAGCATAAATCAGCAAGGTATAACAATCATAAATATTTATGCCCCAAACAATGGCACATTCATGTATGTCAAACAAATCCTTCTCAATTCCAGGAACCAGACAGACCAAAACACAATAATACTAGGTGACTTTAACACTATTAGACAGATATTCCAAACAAAAATTGAAAAAAAGAAACCACAGAACTCAATAACACAATCAATAATTTAGACTTAACAGACATATATAGAATATTCCATCCGTCAATGAGTAAATACACTTTCTTCTCAGCAGTATATGGATCATTCTCTAAAATAGACCATATGTTATGCCACATAGCTACTCTTAGCAAATACAAAAAAATAGAGATACTAGCTTGCATTCTATCAGATCACAATGGAATGAAATTAGAAATCAATGATAAAATGAAAAATAGGAACTACTCCAACACCCGAAGACTAAATAATACACTACTGAATGATGCTTGGATACAGAAGATACAGGTGGGAGATAAAAAAAAAATCTTAGAAGTAAAGGAGAACCATGAGACTACATATCAAAATCTCTGGGATGCTATGAAAGCAGTACTAAGAGGAGAATTCATTGCATGGAGCGCGTTCAATAAAAGAAGAAAAAGTCAACAAATAACCTAACATTACACCTCAAAGCCCTAGAAAAAGAAGAACAGATCAACACCAAAAGTAGTAGAAGACAGGAAATAATTAAAATGAGAGCTGAAATCAATGAAATTGAAACAAACGAAGTAATTTAAAAAATGACAAAACGAAAAGTTGGCTCTTTGAAAAAATAAACAAAATTGATAATCCCTTAGACACACTAACGTACAGAAGGAGAGAGAAAACTCAAATTACTAAAATTTGTGAAGAAAAAGGAAAGATCATGACAGACACTATTGAAATACAAAACATAATTAGAAGCTATTTTGAAAATCTATACTCCAACAAAATAGAAAATCTCGAAGACATCAACAAGTGTCTAGAGACATATGATCCACCCAAACTGAATCTAGAGGACATACACAATTTAAACAGACCAATTTCAAGAAAGAAATAGAAGACGTCATCAAAAGCCTACCAATCAAGCAAAGACCGGAACCAGATGAATTCTCAACTGAGTTCTACAAGACATTCAAGGAAGAACTCATTGCAATGCTCCTCAAAGTATTCCAGGAAATAGAAAAGGAGGGAACCTTTCCAAACTCATTCTATGAATCTAATATCACTCTGATATCAAAACCAGACAAAGACACATTGAGGAAAGAAAACTTCAGACCAATATCCCTAATGAACATAGATATGAAAATTCTTAACAAAATTTTAGCAAATCACATAAAAAACATATAAAAAGATAGTGCACCATGATCAAGTGGATTTCATCCCAGGGATGCAAGGTTTGTTCAACATTCAGAAATCAATAAATGCAATTCACCACACCAAGAGACCTAAAGTTAAGAATCATATGATGATTTTAATAGATGCAGAAAAAGCATTTTATAAAATACAGCACCCCTTTATTCTCAAAACATTAGAAAAAAATAAGGATAGTAGGAACATACCTCAACATTGTAAAGGCTACTTATGCTAAGCCAATGGCAAACATCATTCTAAATAGAGAAAAACTGAATGCATTCCCCCTAAAAACTGGAACAAGGCAGGGATGCCCTATTTTACCACTTCTATTCAACATCATCCTTGAAACTCTAACGTGAGCAATTAGACAGACCAAAGAAATTAAAGGGATATGAATAGGAAAAGAAGAGTTCAAACTATAACTATTTGCTGATGACATGATTCTATATTTAGAGGAATCAAAATATTCCACCAGAAAACTTCTGGAACTCATAAATGAATTCAGTAAAGTAACAGGTTATAAAATCAACACTCATACATCTAATGCATTTTTATTTATAAGTGATGAATACTTTGAAAGAGAAATTAGGAAAACTATCCCATTCAAAATAGCCTCAAAAAAAATAAAATACTTGGGGATCAATCTAACAAAAGAGGTGAAAGACCTCTACAATGAGAACTACACAACACCGAAGAAAGAAATTAAGAAAACCTTAGATGGAAAGATCTTCCATGTTCTTGGATAGGCAGAATTAATATTGTCAAAATGGCCATACTACCAAAAGCACTATACAAATTCAATGCAATTCCAATTAAAATCCCAATGATGTACCTCATAGAAATAGAGAAAACAATCATGAAATTCATTTGGAAGAATAAGAGAACCAGAATAGCTAATCCTTACCAGGAAAAGCAAAGCAGATCGTATTACAATACCAGACCTTCAACTATACTACAGAGCAAGAGTAACAAAAACGTCATGGTATTGGCACCAAAATAGACAGGTATAACAATGGTACAGGATAGAGGACGCGGAGACATACCCATGTAAGTACAGTAACCTCATACTAGACAAGGGTGCCAAAAACTTACAATGGAGAAAAGATAGCCTCTTCAACAAATGGTGCTGGGGAAACTGGAAATCCATATGCAACAGAATGAAACTAAACCCCTATCTCTCACCCTGCACAAAACTCAACTCCAAATGGATCAAGGATCTAGAAATTAGATCAGACACCCTGCACCTAATAGAAGAAAAAGTAGGTCCAAATCTTCATGTAGGCTTAGGACCAGGCTTCCTTAACAGGACTCCCAAAGCACAAGATATAAAAGCAGGAATCAACAATTGGGATAGGTTCAAACTAAAAAGATTTCTCTCAGCAAAGGAAACTATCAGTAATGTGAAGAGAGAGCCTACACAGTGGAAGAAAATCTTCTCCATACACACTTCAGAAAGATCACTAATCTCCAGAATCTATAAAGAACTCAAAAACCTTTACACCAAGAATACAAATAACCCAGTCAATAAATGGGCTAAGGAACTGAGCAGACACTTCACAGATCTACAAGTAATCAACATATATATGAAAAAATGTTCAACATCTCTAGTAATAAGAGAAATGCAAATCAAAACTACCCTAAGATTCCATCTCACCCCAATTAGAATGGCTATCATCAAGAATACAAGCAGGGCTGGGGAGATAGCTCAGTTGGTAGAGTGCTTGCCTTGCAAGCACAAAGCCCTGGGTTCGATCCCCAGCACTGAAAAAGAAAAAAAAAAAAAAAAGAAGAAGAATATAAGCAATAATTAGTGTTCGTGAGGGCGTGGGGGAAAATGTACACTCATACATTGCTGGTCGGGTTGCAAATTAGTGAAGCCACTCTGGAAAGCAGTGTGGAGATTCCTTAGAAAACTTAGAATGGAACCACCATTTGACCCACTCCTTGGCCTATACCCAAAGGACTAATAATCAGCATACTACAGTGACGCAGTTACATCAATGTTTATAGCAGCTCAATTCACAATAGCTAGATTATGGAACGAAACTAGATGCCCTCCAATAGATGAATGAATAAAGAAATCATGGTATATATACAATGGAATATTATTCAGTCATGAAGAAGAATAAAATTTTGGCATTTGCAGGTAAATGGATGGAGTTGGAGAATATCATGCGAAGTGAAATAAGCCAATCCCCAAAAACCAAAGGCTGAATGATTTCTCTGATAAGTGGATGATGATACATAATGGTAGGTGGGAGGGAGGCAAGAGTGGGGGAAGGATGGATTGTACAGAGGAAAATGAGCGGCGGGAGGGTGGGGGGAAGGAAAAATAGTAGAACGAGCAGATATCATTACCCTGTGTACACGTATGATTATGCAAATGGTGTGACACTACTTCATGTACAACCAGGGAAATGATAGTTGTACCCCATTTGTGTATAATGAATCAAAATTTTAAAAAATATAAAAAAATTATTCCAATTTTATCATACCTGAGAAACACATGTTGCTTTTTTTACATCAGTGGACAAGAGGTTTCTAAAACTATAAATTGAGAACCCAATAAATGATTTTGCAGAAGAGTGAGTCAAAATTTTATGATCAGGCAAAATATGACTTTAATATAATATTTGGAGTGGGGTTGTAGCTCAGGTGGAAGCACTGGGTTTGATCCTCAGTATCACATAAAAACGGATAAATAAAATAAAAGTTAAAAATCTTTAAAAATACAATAATAAAGTAATATTTACTGTATTATTCAAAATTTTTACATCAATTTTTTACATTTTGTAAATTTATGTTGTTATTCATATATCATTATTATCTCTATGCCATATTATATGTAATAAAATATTTTAAGAGATATTTTAGTAGCCTTAACAATACATTTTTCTAACTTTTTGAACAAGGAGCCCACCATTTTATTTGCAGTATATTCCATAAATTATGTATAAAGCTTTGATCTGACAATAACATTACCAGAAAAGCAAATCACAAGCCAATATTCCCCATAAACATAGACACAAACATCTTTAATAAAACATTAACAACTTCAATTGGGCAATATATAAGAAGCATAATACATCATGAACATGTTTATTTTAAGAATCAAAGTTCTATTTAACATTCAACATTTATCAATTAAATTAATAGTATTAACAAAATAAAGATAAAAATGTGATAATCACAACAAAGGTAGAAAATTTTTAACAAAGTTTAGTATCAATTCAGAACAAAAAGAAAAAAATCTTAGCAAATTGGGGAATTTCTTAAACCTGAAGAGAGTGTCTTGAAAAAGATAACAGGTAACATAATGCTTATTGCTAAAATATAAAGAAAAATTAATAAAAAACACAAAGATTAAAAAGAAAGATAACTGAACTATTTTATTGACATCCAAAATGATTGTTTATATATAAATCCTAAGAAAACTTCAAAAAACTAATGATGTTGCAAGATAAATGCTCAATACATAAAAATCAACTGGATTTCCATATACAAGCAACAAATAATGGGAATATGAGATGTAAAAACTTACAGAAGCATCAAAAATACAGGATTCATTCTTAATGAATATGTAGGCTCTCTACTGTGAATACTGAAAACATTGAACACTTAAATACTAAGGAGTATGTCATGTTTGTTGCTTAGAAGATTGAATATTTCAAAAAAAAAGATTCAATATTTTGAGATCTGAATTCTTCGAAAATTCTTACTTTCAACAGAATTCTTATCAAAATTCCAGGTAGCTTTCTTTGGTAGAATTTGGAAGGATACTTCTAAAATTTGTATAGCAAGGCATCTTGGTGAGGAGATCCAAAATAATCTTGAAAAAATTAAAGTGGAGATATTTAAACTATTTGCTTTGAGTATCAAAAAGAAAGCTGCAGTATTTAAAATAATATGCTATTTACATAATAAAAACAGACCAATGAAATTAAATGCAGTCAAGACACAGACCAACTCACATATTACCAAAAGATTTTTGACAAAGGCACCAACATAATGAAACAGCTAGATAATGATATTTTTTAAAATGAGTCTTGATTTATATGCCTTATGCCATATATGTACATTAACTCAAAATGGATCATAAACTTAAATATGAAAACAAATATTTAGAAACTCTTATAAGAAGCCCTAGAAATACAGTCTAGGCAAATATTTCTTAAATAAAATGGATAGCATATTAATTATAGAAGAGAAAAGTGATGCTTACATTGAAAATAAAAAATATCCACCTATTAGAAGATACCATTGCTAGGTGCAGTGGTGCATCTCAATGACTTGAGAGGCTGAAGCAGGAGGATCACAAGTTCAAGGCTGGCCTGGGTAACTTAGTGAGACCTGTCTCAAAATAAAAAAGAAAAAGGGCTAGGGATGTATGTAGCTCAGTGTTAGAGCACCCCTGGATTCAATCCCCAGCACCACAAAAAAAAAAAAAAAAAAAATTAAGAAAATAAAAAGGCAAGCCACTATACTGGAAAATACATTTGCAAAATGTTACAGTTTAGATATTAAATGTTCCCCAAAAGCCATGTGTGAGAAAATGCAAGAAAGTTTAGAGGTGAAATGATTGGGTTATGTGAGTCTAAGCCTAATCAGTACATTAATCGGTTCATAGGGATTAACAGGGTGGTAACTGTAGACATGTAGGGTATGGCTAGAGGAGGTGGGGTCTTTGGAGGCTTGCCGTGGGGGTATGTATTTTGTCCCTAGTGAGTGGAGTCTGTTGCCTGGTTGTCATGTCCTGAGCTTCTCTCCTCTGCTTTACGCTTGTAGCATGATGTTCTGCCTCACCTTGTGCCCATAGCAATGGAGTTGGCCATCTGTGAACTGAGGCTTCTAAAACCATTATCCCCAAATAAACTTTTCCTCCCCTAAAATTGTTCTTGTCAGGTCTTTGGGTCATAGCAGCAAAATAACTGGCTGAAATACAAAATATGTAACTAACAAATGGTTCACATCCAGAACACATGAAGAACCCTTACAAACCAATAATAAAAATAAGCAACCCAATAAAAATGGACTTAATATTTTGACATTTCACAGTAGAGTATCTACCAGTGGCACATAAAGATGTTCAACAAGATTAATCATTGAATTAAAACCATAATGATACACTACTGCATGCCCCAAAATGGATAAAATTAAGAAGATTGTCAATACCAAAATGTTACAGAGGTTCCAAAGCAACTGCATCTGATACATTGTTGCTGAAAATGGTATAACCACATTTCAAAATTCTTTGTCAGTTTCTTATGGCTCTAGACATATATTATGTGTTAGAGTTCTCCAGAGAAACAAAACCATTAGGGCATATATAATCAAATGAGAGGAGATTTCTTATGAGAATTTGCTCACATGACTGTGGAGGACTAGAAGTTCCACATTATGCTATCTACAAGATGGAGAACTAGCAAAGGAAATGGACAATTTAGATCAAGTTCAAAACCTGAGAATGGTGGGCATGGGGGTTGAGAAGGTATCTGTTGATACAAGTTCAGGAGTTCAAAGGCCTACCAACCAGAAGCTTAGTGTCCTAGGATAGGAGAAAATGGATGTCCCAGCTCAAGAAGAGAGAAAAGAATTCATTCTTTTCCCACATTTTTGTTCTATTTAGGCCCATAGTGAATTGAATGATGCCCACTCACGTTGAGGAGGGCAATATGCTTTACTCAGTCTATTGATTCCAATGCTAACTAATCTGAAAACACCCTCATAGACACACATAGAAATAATGGTAAGTCAAACATCTAGGCACCCTGTGATCTAGTCAAATTGACAAATAAAATTAACCATCACATTTACCTATCTTATGATCTAGCAATTCCACTCATTGGGAATTACTAAATAAAGTCATATATCCTTAAAACATCTTAAACAAGCATACTCATTGATTTGTTCATAACAACTAAATATTGGTAACATTTTTAATGTCCATCAAAAGTAGAATACAAAGACAGTAGGATGAACTGGACATAACTTTCCTATGTTCATGTGTGAATACATGACCAGTGAAACTCCACATCATGTACAACCACAAGAATGGGATTCTAATTAGAATAAATTTTATAATCCATGTATGTATAAGACATCAAAATATACTCTACTGTCATGTGTATCTAAAAAGAGCAAATAAAATTTAAAAAGAAGGAAAAAAGTAAAAATGAGTAAGTGAACTGTGATATATTTACATAATTGATAATACCGAGAATCCTGGATACTTCTGGCTAGAAGAGAGTGATAAAAAAATCAAGGACATGGGGGAACTTTCTAAGGTGACTGCAATATTTTATGTTTTTAAGGGTTTTGATGACACAAAATCCACTTATTAAAACTCAAACACTTAAGATCTATCCATTTTAAGCAGTGTGTGGTACTGCATATCTGTAATCCCAGCAACTCAGGAGGTTGAGGCAGGAGGATCACAAGTTCAAGGCCAGCCCAAACAACACTGGGAGACACTCAGCAAATTATGAAGATCCTGTCTCAAAATAAAAAAAATAAATAGAAAGAACTGGGAATGCAGCTCAGTGGCAGAGCACCCCTGGGTTCAGTCCCCAGTACTGAAAAAAAATCTATTAATTTTAGTAACTGTTAACCATACCTAAATGAAATTCACATTAAATTCATGGGATTTTGTTACAAGCAGTGTTTACAGGAAATTGTATACTTGAATCTACATTTGTATTATATATGCATATATGTTAGAGAAGATAAAAAAATCAATAATCTACATTACTAGGAAGAAAGAAAAAGAATTGATAGATTCCCTAACAAGACTGAAACAAATAAAAAAGAAAAATATTTACCATTTTTGTGAATAAAAGGAGATAATAATTACACATCCTACAGATATTAAAATTATAATTAGAAGATATTACAATGAACTTAATACCAATAGCTGAAAATTTCTATGAACATTCAAACTCATTGAAAAACATAATTTACCAAAATAAACACTACAAAAATTGAAAATGTCTTGAAAAGATTTATTGTTTATTAAAGAAATACAAAAACATTATTAAAAACTTTGTCACAGGAAAAAAATGCCAGTCCCTATGACAGTACAGCTGAATTATTCCAACTGTTCAAGAGAAAATACAACCCAAGTTTTTCCTGAGGAAAACAAAATATGATACACTCATCAACTTGTTTAATAAGGCCAGCATAACGCTTTATCAAAATATAACAAAAATATTTGAAGAAAGGTCATTTGCCAGACAACGTCTATTACAGATATATACGCACAAATCCTACGATTTTCAGCAAGTCAAAATCAGCAATGTATAGAATACTATACTATAAATATGTTGTATAATTTATTACAGTAGGAGCACAATTTCAGTATTCATGAATTCAGTGTTCAAAGGCAAATTTATAAATCATAACTACTATGAATAATTATAATTGACTTCAGTATATATAATTACAATATATAGGTATCATTATCGGTTCAAGTATAGAAATCTTGCCTCTCTTTATACCTCGGTCCTCCCCCATTTATAATTGTCTTAAATATTTAATATATATATATATATAAAGAGAGAGAGAGAGAATTATATCAGGCATGTATTTTTTCTCCATGTGTAACACATAAAACATAAAAACTCAAGAAAAATACATTTACCCATATTTTTGCTTTTGTGTTCTTTCCTTCCTCCTGATGTTCCAGGATTTTTTTTCTTTTTTCATTTCCTTTCTGTTCAGAGAATTTTTTAAACCATTGTTTAAAACCATTGTTAAAACCATAGTTTCAGGGTAGTTCTGCTGTTGCTAATTCTCTTATCTTCATCTGAGCATATTTTGATTTCTTCTTCAATCTTGAAGGATATTTTCTGTGATGTAGGATTTTGAGTTGACAGTTCTTTTGTTTCAGCAGTCAAAAAATGTGTCATTTTCTTCTGGCCTCCATGGATGAGTGGAAGTCCATGCACGGTTTCTGCTGACTGCAGGAGAGTGGGGTGGGATCACTAATATTCAGTGGGGATGTAAATCTCAGTCCTCTCTGATAAACTGTGGTGGTTGATGTTGGAATACTTCATTACAATCTGACAAGAGTGGAAGTGGAGGCCAGGTTTTTGGGCAAAGTTAGCTGGAGTACAGTGGTTATTTCTTAAACATTTCCTGTCTGGCTTGGCTGTTATTTCCTGACTCTTTGGATAGAGAGAGCACACTTTCACTGGGGTATTTTTGTATGTGTTTATTGGCCTTTCCAGGTTGCTAATTTCTTCAGCTGCAACTCTGGAATATATGAGGCAAAAAGAAAATGTAGAAAACTCACCATGATTTCATTCTTTGAGTCCCTAGTTTCCTAGCCAGTCTGACTTTTCTCCACCTTTTGGAGTATTCAATGTTTGTTTATATATACTGTTGAAAACTTTCAGTTGTACTTACTGGGATGAATACAAAAGTTCATATACTTCATCTTCCCATAAGCATAAGTTTGTCCCAGGAAATCATAATGCTCTTCCTTTAGATTTCTTAGTGGTTGGTGCTTTGATCTACTAGATCTCAGACATATTCTCAATGTTTCATACATTTAGTCATATTCTATTTTTCATTGGGTAATTCTATCTAGGTTCTCCCATCCCTAGAATCTCCACACTTGTCTTTTATGTACACTCTATAGTTTATCTCCAACTGTCCCCTCAAGCTTAGATTCCAAAGTGAGGTCTACTGGATATGAGTGTTTGCCTATGTTTGTGTTTTATTTTTGCAAGATGGGTGGAGATATTAATATCTAAGTAATCACTGTTATTCTTCATGAAATAGAAACATATCATTTTTAATTTATCCTACTTTTTTCTTGCAATTTGTTTTAGGAAATATAGACTTATTTATGTATATTTCATTCATTTGTTTTACCCATTGATTTCCAATGTTTTCCTGTTTCTTCTGATTGCAGTTCTGTAATGTAATTCATTCATATTCCTGTGTTCTCTGAATTACCTGTGAAATGAAATCCAATTTAGTCAGAATCTAGACTGGGTTCAGATTTGATTTGGGTAAGTATACAACATATACAGTTCTGTGTAGTTCTTATTGCACCATTGTAGAAAGCACATGATTTCTGGTTTCTCTCTCTCTCTCTCTCTTTCTCCTAATAAATGGGAATATATAAGGTATACAATTTTATGTTTTTATATATGTATTCATTGTGCAATGATCAACATAATCAAGGTAGTTTATATACATATCACCTGACACAGTTACCTTTTTTATGATGAGAATACTTAAGATACACACCATTAGACAATTTCAAGTATAAAATGCAGTGTTTGTTACCTATAATCACCATGTTGTACATCAGATCTCCAGGAATTATTCATCTTGCATAAGTGAAAGTTTGTACCCTTTGAACAACATGACTCATTTCTCCTGGTTACTCAAACCCCAAGCAATCCAGTGTTTTCATAAGCTCAACTGTTTTAGATTCAATATACAGGTAAGATTCTGTAATATTTTTCTTTCTATGTCTGGCTTATTTCACTTAACATAATGTCATTCAGGTTCATTTAAATGGCAGGTTCCTTATTTTTAAGATGAATAATATTCCATTGCCTGTATGTACCTTATTTTCTTTATGTATTCATCAGCTGGTATACATTTAGGTTGTTTTCATATCTTGGCTAGTGTGAATAATGCTGCAATGAAAATAAAAGTACAGCTATCTTTTTGACATATGATTTCATTCCTTTTGGATATGCTGTATACCCAGAAGTGGGATTGCTGGATCATAATGTAGTTCTATTTTTATTATTTTGAATACCTCCTTATTATTTTCCAAAATGGCTATACCAATTCACATCACCATTGGAAGTGTACAGGGGTTCCTTTTTATCCATATCCTTTTTGTCTTTTTGATAATAGTCATTATAACTGGTGTGAGGTCTTATTGTTTTGATTTGCATTTCCTTGATGATTAGTGATATTGAGTACCTTTTTATATATCTGTTGGTAATTTGTGGGTTTTTTATTTGTGGTTTTTTAAAAGAAATGTCTATTGAAATAACTTCACTCATTTTAAAAATTGGATTATTGGTTATTTGGCATTTTGTCTTTTTATATATTAAGTTGTAGGAGTTTCTTACATAATTTTGTCTGATTTTACAATAATGAATTGTGGCTTCCTGGCATCCTCCAGAGATAACCAAATAAATTATTTTATTTTCCTTTGCTTTTTTGACCTTGAAAAAAAATTTTTGGAGTACTGGGAATTGAACCAAGGGCTCTACCACTGAGCTGCATGCCCACCCATTTTTATCTTTTATTTACCCTCTTGCCTCAGCCTCCTGAGTTGCTGGGATTATAGGTGTTTACCATTACAACTTGCTTAATTTTTAAATTTGGGTTTTTTTTATTTTTAACTTATATATAAAACAAAAAATGTGCACATTTCTGCTGTAACAGGCATTACATGTATACATTGTGTAATTTTTAGAATGGGTGAATATATTTATCTACTTAAACAGTTATCATTTCTTTATGATGAAAAGATTTTTTTGATCTTCTTGAACCAGAGAAGGAATTGTGCAAACTCTGAGATCAAGAGCACAGCTTCAGAAGATTGAGAACCAGAACCAAGATTTGGGTACATGGTTGGGTGGGAAAGTAACAGCCACCACCATTAATTGCCTGGATCAATAGAGAAGTATACAGGAAGAAAATGCAGCTATAATGCATGTAAAATATATGTGCTATAGTCAACCTTGAACTAGATTTAGGCATAGTTTATCTTCATAAGATGTCATAAATGACTCTGAGAGGGCAGTTAGTCTTAGCAGACAAAGACTTCAAAGCAACTGTTATAAACATTCTCAAAGAACTAAAGGAAATTACATATAAATAATTAAAAGAAGATATAGCAACAATTTAGCATCAAATAGAGGATGTCAGTAAAGAGAGATTATAAAAAATAACACAGTAGAAATTCCATAGTTGAAAAGTACAAACAATAAAATGAAAAATTCAATAGAAGCGTTCACCAGTGAATCTGAACCAGCAGAAGAATCAGTAAACTTGAAGACAGGTTAATCAAGATAACATACTGTGATAAATAGAAAAAAAGAAAGTAAAAATGAACAGAGCCATAAAGTATACCACCATATGCAAAACGGAAATTCCAGGAGAGGAGAAAGGGGCAGAAATAATAGTAAAATAGCTAACACCTGAACACTTCCCAAACTTTAAAATTTTGAGACAGGGTCTTGCTAAATTGCTTAAGGCCTTGAAAATATGCTAAGGCTGGCTTTGAACTTGCAATCCTCCTGCCTCAGCCTCTCTAGCCACTGGGATTATGGGTGTGCACCACCACGCCCAGCAATACTTCCCAAATTTGACAAAACCATTATTCATCCTACCAGCTAAAATAGCCCTTTCCAGTTTTCTTCTCCAAATGAAAAGCGCCTCAGGAACCTGTGGAATAACATCCAGTGTACCACTGTATGCATGGTGGTCCTCCTGAGAATTCCAAGAGAGAGAAAGGGGCAGAAAGAATATTCCAACAGCTAACAGGTGAACACTCCCTAAGTTTGACAAAAAAGTTATTCATCCCACAAATTTAAGAAGACCTTCCCTAGTTTCCTTCTCCAAATGCTGGGTGCCCCAGGGAGGAAATCCCTCCTCTCACCTGCCTGAGATTGGGCAACCTCTGGGCGGCTGGAGAGAATGTCTGCTGTGCAGAGTTGAGCAGGTTGGACTTTGCACAAGGCTATGAGGCCAAGGGAGTTCAACGGGGCATTGTGGAATGCTGCAATGGGCCCCAGCAGCTGACACCAGCCATGGGGAAGCAGGTTGATAGGCAGACAGGCTCTGGCTATCAAAAGTGTCCCCACCTAAGCCTGTTTCCTCTGCCTTTTATAATTTGCTGACATTACAATATTTGAGCTTTGAAGCCACAATGCAGAAAGTAGTTTTCTTCTTCATTCTCATGTCATCAACAGTGACAGCTATGCTCCTCACAACTGAAAATAGCTCCTGTCTCCATCCAGTCCTTTCCATGCTTCGTTTCTCCAGACTGAGCAATCTTCCCACCCTCCATGTAACTAATTGGCTTACAGAGATTACTGCCTCACCAGGGGCCTAGGAAATGGAGCTCTTGCTTCAGCTTCCATTGCTTTTGCAGGCATGGCAGAGCAGCAGTAGGTGTCAACTATGTCCCAAAGTATTCCAATTCTTTCCCCCTCTGGTCCTGTCCAGGAATGACAGACATCATGGGAGCACTGTGAGTTTGCTGCTTCAAAACTAACACGTTGAACATTGCTGTATACACTTCATACAGAGGGCACGTCCGTTTTGCTTGGTGAGCTTGCCCTAATTGGGTTTCCAGAGGGGAATTCTAATACCAGTGCAGAGAAATAAGAATCAGCCAACAGATGGGGTGAGAAACATGATAGAGGATGGCAGCCAGGGCCACATCTCCTGGAATCTGTATAAACCATAAGACTGACAGGCTGGATCTGGAGGAAGCAGCCAAGCTCCCAATGGAAAGATGAGTTCAAATGGCAGAATGAAGTCCCTTTTCACAATATTTACATAGCAAGTCTCTTAGGGATACCTTTGCAGAAATAATATTAAAATAGCTAACAGCTGAACACTTCCCAAACTTTAAAATTTTGAGAGAGAGTCTTGCTAAATTGCAGCCACTTTGCATCTCTTTCTGTTTGTTTCAGGGAGTGAGAGGTTATTTTACTCCTGAGTTCTTCGCATGGCGCAGGAACTCAAGTCCTGAGGCCCCTGCCCAGACCCAAAATATCTCAGCCCAATAATCTGCAGCCTGTAGCCTACAGAATCTTTATTGCAAGTAGTCTGTGAATACTTTTATAATTAGGTAGCAAATTTATTGTGGCCCTTCTTTGAGAACCTTCTTTGAAATCTCAGTTCTTAGTTTTTTTTTCTTTTCTCTACCTTTAATTATTCTGTTGATGATCTCACCCAGTCCCCAAGTTTTACTATCTAAATTTCTTCCCCCCACCTTACTGCCAAACCCTCTTCCATAGCCTTCTCCGTCTTAAAACTTTGGTGTCATCCTTGATATTTCTCTTTTTTTCACTCCCTGCTTAAATCTTTCAGCAAATTCTGTTAGTCCTACCTTCAAAATACTATGTATAGAATCCAACTATTTCTCTCTACCTCTACTGCCATAATCATAGCTGTTCTCTCTGCTTCCATCTTTGCCCTTTAAAGTTTAATTCAACAAATGATACTTTATTCTAAATGACATTTTTTGTTGTTTTGGGGATTGAACCCAGGGGCCCTTAACCACTGAGCCGTTTTATATTTTTATTTTCAGATAGGGTCTTACTAAGATGCTGAGGCTGGCTTTGAACTTGCCATTCTCCTGCCTCAGCCTCCAGAGCTGCTGGGATTCCAGGTGTGTGCCACTGTGCTTGACTCCAGCTGACGTTTTTATTGAGATAGTTGGAGATTCCCATACAGTTGTAAGAAATAATTCAGAGAGACCCATTGTCACTTTTCTTACTCCCTGAAATGTTCCCAGTTTCATCGCCATTTGGGGGGAACCAAACAACAACAACAACAACGACAACAACAACAAAACCTTCTGCTCCACAGAAACTTGGGAGACAGATTGGTGAGGAAAATACTTTTTTTTATTCAAAGCTGGCTTTGAGAAAGAAGATAGGAGAACTTTCTGTCTCAAATCTCCTTCTTCAGAGACTCAGGGAGTCAGAAAGCTTTTGTAAGAGAGGAGGGGCACAGTGGGACCAAAAGCAGGAAATATAAATAAGTATATTTAGTTAGGCTGTGTTTAGCCAGAGAATTTGTCAGTTTTCATTTCCTTGACCTCTGTCCTCAGCACAAGGAAGTAAGGCAGTTGTCAGGAAGTTGTTTTTAATTTCAAAGGGGTCTGTTTCAGTAACATTTTCCAAAACTGTACTAAATTATCACAACCAGAATATTGACATATAATTTCCTGATTTGATTCTGACTTCCTCAGTTTTAGTTCTACTTGTGTGTATATTCCATTATATATAATTTTGTCATTTGTGTAGACTCATAAATCCAACAGCACAGTCAAGATACAGAACATTTCCATAAGGATCCTCTGTGTTGCCCCTTTATAGCCACATTCACAATCTTCCTGCCCTATCCCCTAGTCCCATCCCTAAATCCTAGCAACCACTAGCCTGTCCTTCACTTCTAAATGTTGTCATTTCAAAAATAGTATATAGATAGAACTACACAGCATGTAACACTTTATGATTGACCTTTTTTGGGGAGTGGTAACTGGAGATTGAACCCAGGGGTGCTTAACCACTAAGCCACATCCCCAGCCCTTTTTATTTGAGACAAGGTCTTGCTAAGTTGCTTAGAACCTCACTAAGTTGCTGAGGCTGGCCTTGAGCTTGCATCTTCCTGCCTTAGCCTCCTGAGCTGCTGGGATTATAGTTGTGTGCCACCACACCTGTGACTGGCCTTAAAAAAAACAAAAACAAGCTCAGCATAATTCTTCAAGTTGTTGTGTTTATCAGTAATAGTTCAATCCTTTTATTGTTAGTATTCCCTGGTGTGTTAACTTGCCATCACCAAGTACCACAAACTATGTGACTTAAACAGGAATGTATTGCCTCACAGTTCTGGAGGCTAGACAAAAATCAAGGTGTTAGTTCACTCTGAGACTCTGCCTTTTCTCTTCTTAATTTTTGGTGGTGGCTGGCAATTCATGACTTGCAGCTGATCCCAAATACTGAAAAAAAAGTTTTAGTTTTATATTTAACCATGTCCCACTCTGAATTTTCAAAATAAGATATGAGGTTTAGGTTGAGATTTTTTTTTCCCCTGTGATTTTCCAATGGCTCTGGCATCATTCGTTCAAAGTTTATCCATCTTCCATTGAAGTATTTTGGTAACTTTGTCCAAAATCAGTTAGTGTGGGTCTATTTCTGGGTTCTCTAATTTAGTTCTGTTGATTTATGTGTCTGTCCCTCTGTCAATACCATGTAGTCTTGATTACTGTTGCTATAGGGTGACCTTTAATCTTGGGTACAATAATTCTTCCCAGTGTGTTTTTCTTTGTCAAGCTTATTTTAGTTATTGTAGGACCTGCTCCTTTTCACATAAGTTTTAGAATAAGCTTATCTGTGTTTACAAAAAAACTTGGCAGATTATTTTTATAGGAATTGCATTAAACCTATAAATCATGTTGGGGGCGAATTGACATTTTTATTATGTTGAGTCTTCTAATCCTTAAGCACAGTAAATCTCTTCAATTATTTAGTTCTTTTAAAAAATTCTTTCATTGCCATCCTGTTATTTTCGGCTTACAGATCCTAAGAATTTTTTGCTAAGTGCATATGTAACTCATTTTCTTTAGATAAATTGAAATAGTATTGTTTTTAATTTCAATTTCTGCATGTTCACTGTTAGTATACAAAACTGCAATTGATGTTTATGTGTTAATATTGTATCTGGATACCTTGCTGAACTATGTATTAGTTCTAAGAATTTTAAAAATAGATGTCCTTGGATTTACTACCTAGACAATCATGTCATCTGCAAATAGGGAAAATAGGGACAGTTTTATCTTTTTTCCTTTTCAATCTGTGGGTCTTTTATTTCTTTTGCTTGCCTTTATGCAGTGCCACGATTTCCAGTACTGTTGAGTAAGAGTGGCGAGAGTACAAGTCCTTTCCTTGTTCTCAGTTTTAAAGGGAAGCATTCCATCATTCACCATCAAGTATTATGTTACTTGTAGGTTTTAAAAAAATAAACTCTCTTTAACAAGTGCTCATATCATATCAAGAGTCATAATGTTCATGGATTAGAAGAAAACATGGATTTGAACAATTAACATAGTAAATATGTCTAGTTCTTCCCCAAATGATCTGTAAATTAATTACCTTCTAGTCCTATTTTTCTAACACAGTTCATCATGAATGAGTATTAGATTTGGTGGAATGATTTTTCCTCATTAATTATTATCTTCATAATTTTTCTTCTTTAGACTTATGATATGGAGAGTCATGCTATTCAATTTTCTTTTTTTTTTTAATATTGGTACCAGGGATTGAACTCAGGAGCACTCGACCACTCAGCCACATCCCCAGCCCTATTTTGTATTTTATTTAGAGACAGGTTCTCACTGAGTTGCTTAGGGCCTTGCTAAATTGCTGAGGCTGGCTTTGAACTCGTGATCCTCCTGCCTCAGCCTCCCGAGCTGCTGGGATTACAGGCTTGTGCTACCATGCCTGATTACAATTTTCAAATTTTGAACTAGTCTTGCATACCTGAAATAAATCCAACATGTTACTGCTGTATAATTCCTTTTTTTTAACATTGTTAAATTTGATTTTATAGTTGGTAGAGGATTTTGGTATCTAAGTTCATCATAAATATTGCTCTGTAATTTTCTTTCTTTGTACTTGTCTTTGCATGGTTTCTGGTCTGGGAGTAATAATGGGTCTCGTACAATGAATTTGGAGGAATCCTTTCCTTTTCTATTTTTTAAAGAGATTTTTGTACAAATCAGTGTTAATCCTTCTAAAGTGTTTGGAAGATTTTTTCTGGGAGGTTTTTGGTTAAGAATTTCATTTCTTTGATTATTATAAGGATATTTAGGTTACTAATTTCATCCTGGTTGTGTTTGGATAGTTTGTGATTTTTCAGTGATTGGTCCACTTTATCTAAGTTGTCAAATTTATGTATACAGAGTTCTTTGTAATGTTACCCTTTTTTCTTGATGTTTGCTAGGTCTACAGTGATAACCTTTGTTTTGTTCCTGATATACATAATTCATGTCTTCTTTTTTATTTTCATCTTGCTAATGGTTTGTCAATTTTATTGGTCTTTTGAAAGAATCAGCTTTTTGTTTCATTGATTTTCTCTATTGTTTTCTTTTAATGAATGTCATTGATTTCTGGTCTTGTGTTTATTGTTTACTTCCCTTTGAATTTATTTTGTTCTCTTATTTCCTGAGGTAGGAATTTAGATTACTAATTTCAAACATTTTCTCATTTCTCTCTCTCTCCCTCTCTGCCCACTCTTTGTACTGGAGGTTGCACCCAGGAGGAGCACTTTACCACTAAAGCTACAGCCCTTTTAAATTTTTGTTTTGAGACAGGGTGTCCTAAGTTGCTGAAGCTGGTCTTTCTTCCTTCCTTCCTTCCTTCCTTCCTTCCTTTCTTTCTTTCTTTCTTTCTTTCTTTCTTTCTTTCTTTCTTTCTTTCTTTCTTTCTTTCTTTCTTTCTTTCTCTCTCTCTCTCTCTCTCTCTCTCTCTCTCTCTCTCTCTCTCTCTCTCTCTCTCTCTCTTTCTTTCTCTCTCTCTCTCTTTCTTTCTTTTCTTTCGTACTAAGAATTGAACCCAGGTACACTTAACCACTGAGCCATGTTCCCTAACCCTTTTCATTTTTTATTTAGACAAAGAATCTCCCTAAGTTGCTTAGGGCCTTGCTAAGATGCTGAAGCTGGTCTTGAACTTGCCATACTCCTGCCTCAGTGTCCCAAGTCACTGGGATTACAAGCATGTGCCACTATGTCTCATTTCTAATACAAGTATTTAGTGTTGTAAATTTCCTATGCAGCACTGCTTTTACTGCTCATAACAAATTTCAGTAGGGTGTATTTTTATTTTCATTTAGTTCAAAGTATATTTTTACTTCCCCTTACACTTCTTCTTTGGCCCTTGGGTTATTTTTATGAGTATTGTTTAATTTCCAAGTGTTCAGATATTTACCTGATTTCTTTCTTTCTTTCTTTCTTTCTTTCTTTCTTTCTTTCTTTCTTTCTTTCTTTCTTTCTTTCTTTCTTTCTTTCTTTCTTTCTCTCTTTCTTTCTTTCTTTCTTGGTAGGGGTTCTTTTTATATATTTTTGTATTTGTTCTTTTTAGGTATGCATGACAGTAGAGCATATTTTGACATATATATATATGGAATATATCTTATTCTAATTAGGATCCTATTCTTGTTGTTGTACATGATGTGAAGTTACACTGGTGGTGTATTCATATATGAACATAGGAAAGTTATGTTCAATTCATTCCACTGTCTTTCCTAGTCCCCTCCTCTCTCCCTTCCCTTCATTCCACTTTGTCTAATCCAATGAACTTCTATTCTTCCTTCTGCCACCTTATTTTGTGTTAGCATCTGCATATCAGAGAGAACATTCAGCCTTTGGTTTTTGGGGATTGACTTATTTCACTTAGCAGGATAGTCTCCAGTTCCGGCTAATGCCATAATTTCACTCTTCTTTATGGATGAGTAACATTCCATTTTATATATATATATATATATATATATATATATCACAATTTCTTTATCTATTCATCTGTTGAAGGGCACCTAGGTTGGTTCCATAGTTTAGCTATTGTGTTTTGAGCTGCTATAAACATTGATGTGGCTGTGTCACTGTAGAATGATGATTTTAACTCTTTGTGTATATACCAAAAAGTGAGATAACTGGGTCAAATGGTGGCTCCATTCCTAGTTTTTCTGAGGAATCTCCCTATTGCTTTCCAGAGTGGTTGCACCAATTTCCAGTCCCACCAGCAATGTATAAGTGTACTTTTCCTCCACATCCTTGGCAACATTTTTTCTTGTATTCTTGATAATTGCCATTCTGACTGGAGTGAGTTGGAATTTCAGTGTGGTTTTAATTTGCATTTCTCTAATTGCTGGTGATGTTGAACATTTTTTCATGTGTCTCTTGATTGATCATATTTTTTCTTCTGTGAAGTGCCTGTTCAGTTCCTTTGCCCCATTTATTGATTGGATTATTCATTTTTTGGTGCTAAGTTTTTTTGAGGTCTTTGAATATCCTGGAGATTAATGCTCTATTTGAGGTGCAGGTAGCAAAGATTTTCTCCCATTCTGTAGGCTCTTTGTTCATGTTCTTGATTGTTTCTTTTGCTATGAAGAAACTTTTTAGTTTGATACCCCCCCATTTATTGATTCTTGATTTTACTTCTTTCTATTTAGGAATCTTGTTGAGGAAGTCGGTTCCTAAGCTGACATGATGGAGATTTGGGTCTACTTTTTCTTCTAGTACGCACAGGGTCTCTAGTCTAATGCCTAGGTCCTTGATTCACTGTGAGGTGAGTTTTGTGCAGGGTGAGAGACAGGGGTTCAATTTCATTTTATTACATATGGATTTCCATTTTCCTAGCACCATTTGTTGAAGAAGCTATCTTTTCTCCAATGTATGCTTATGGCACCTTTATCTAATATGAGATAACTGTATTTATGTGGGTTTGTCTCTGTGATTTGTATTGTTTCATTGGTCTACATGTCTGATTTGGTGCCAGTACTGTGCCACTTTAGGTTATTCTAGCTCTGTAGTATAATTTAAAGTCTGGTATTGTGATGCTTCTGCTTCACTTTTCTTGCTAAGTATTGCTTTGGCTACTCTGGGTCTCTTATTTTTCCAAATGAATTTCATGACTGCTTTTTCTATTTCTATGAAGAATGGCATTGGAATCTTAAAAGGAATTGCATTAAATCTGTATGGCACTTTCAGTAGTATGGCCATTTTGACAGTATTAATTCTGCCTATCCAAGAACACAGGAGATCTTTCCATCTTCTAAGGTCTTTTTCAATTTCTTTCTTTAGTATTCTATAGTTTTCATTGCAAAGGTCTTTCCCTCTTTTGTTAGATTGATTCCTCAATTTTTTTGAAGCTATTGTAAATGGAATAGTTTCCCTAATTTCTCTTTCAGTTGATTCATCATTGGTGTATTGAAACACAATTGATTTATGGCTGTTAACTTTGTATCTTGCTACTTTTTGGAATTTGTTTACGAGTTCTAGAAGTTTCTGGTGGAGTTTTTGGGTCTTCTAAACATAGAATCATGTCTTATTTTCAGAATCTCTCTTTATTAAAGTGATTTTTTCACTTCCTATATTTTCTCTCTAATTTCACTACTTACATCATCCTTTTCCTTGCAGATCATTTTAACTATGAACTTCTAAATTCCTTCTCTGACATTTCTTCCACTGTGGTGTTGATGAATTCTGTTATTGGAATATCTTGGTTTGTTAGGGGCAATTTGTTCCCTTGGTTTTTCATATTGTTTGTGTGCTACCCATGTAACAGTATGGATGTGAGGCAGCAGAGTTTCTACCCTGGGAACTTAGAGTGTCCCTGAAATTTTCCAGTACCTCACCATTTAGGGAGAGAAAAATAATAACAACCAATGCAAACATTATGCAGCATTAAACCAAATATTTCTTGCTATGACATCTACAATGTTAATTGTCACAATAAACAGAAATGATGTGATCTTATTGCCCACAGTAAAACCATTAAGTTTGCAAAAGGATTTACAATTTCAAGTGGTGGACAGGGAGAGAAGAGATGTAGGATGTGATGATTATGAGGGAGAAGGAGAGAAAATGGAAGTAAAAAGTTAAAGGAAGAATGAAAGAGAGATCAATAGAGATTGGTTTTTATCAGAAGAAAAGAAAGAAAGAATCAAGGGAAACAGGTAAGTGAGAGAAAAAAATATCATGTAAAAATTTTTTAAATTAAAAATAAAAATAAAAGAGTACAAAACAAAACCAAAATGTACTAATAAATCATCCTAGTCCTCATAATACTGATCCATGAAACATAACAGGCTTCAAAAATGCTAGAAATGAGAAAAAACAAATATGAATATGTATAAGTGTCCATGACCTATTCAGGTCACAATTAAACAGAGAGAAGAAACAAAAAACAAATAGAAATTAAAAAAAATATATATATATATATATCTTGATGAAAAGTTAAAGAATTGTTACTGTCGGAGTGCAAAAGATTCTCAGCTTCCCCTCTCAGCAGTGTTAGGTAGGGTGATTTGACATGTGATGCTTCCTCCTCCCTCAGGGTGGGCTTGCTGGAGTGTAAGAGGAGATCTCATAGGCAGAACTCCTGGAGGCAGGGTGTAGGGTTCTTGGTTGAATGGTGATTGATTTGAAAATTTTAAAGCAGCACACCTCCAGGGCCCAGAAGTTGCCAGTCCAGCTGGAAGTCTGCACCTCAAGGATCTCCCCTGGATTCCACTCATATGGTAGAAGAGCCAATTCTTAGTCCCCTCTGTCACCTATGGACCTCATGTTTCCTGGTCTCCCAGGTTCAGTCTCCAAACTCAATCTCTCCTGCACCCGTCAATTCAGGACGTCCTTTCAGCTGGTCCTGCAAGTGGCCTGATTGGAGAGTGAGGTTGGGAGCTGGGTGGGTTTCCACAATCAGTATTCCTGTGTAAACTTCTCTCCATATTCGATGGTCCCCTGATCACTTAGGCACTCTATATGTCATGAAGTGTGGGTGTGCCAGGGCTGTATTTAAAACAGGTTCACCAGAAATCAGCTTCCCCAGCTATTAGTCCTTACACCGTGGCTGCAAAATGATTCCTTCCTCTGCTCTGAGGGCAACTGGAAGAGGTGTTGACTTCTTCCCTGCACAATTATATTGTGCAGCCCACCTTTCCATTTAGTCGGGAAGTATCTTTGATGTCTGATCTCTCCATACTCAGACACGCCTCAGGTCTCCTAAAAATGCAAGTTCCTTTATTTCCCTTACTCCTCCATTTTGCTCATGGAGGGACCACTCTGGCTGGTGCCTGTGGTGGTGGCAGTGGTGGTAGTGTTGGGGATTTCTTCCTTACTTTATTATATCCAACCTCCTGAGTTCCCAATATGCTTTGAATGTCCAGTGTTAATTCCCAGTAAAGCCCCTACTTTGTTCACCCACCTTGATGAGAAGCTGCCTATCTGATTTCTTGGTTTTACACCACACAGCAGCCAAGAAAACAACCTTATCTATTCTGTCTTCTTGAAGCCCTCTCCAGCCTTGGGTTCTGATCCTCTGCAATCCTGGAGGTGGGGATGGACCTGACAGACCCTCTTGTGCCTGCCAAAACAGTGCTGCTTAGTCTGGCCAGCTCACTCTCATGTTCCTCCACTCCAGGATTCAGAGGGCAGGGACCTACCTGTTTTCTTTCTGTTACTGATTTCTGCTTTGATTCTGTCAGTTAAATACTCCGTGTGATTTTAATCCTTTTAAATCCATCGAGTGTTGTTTTATGTGCCAGAATATGGTCTATATTGGCAAATGTCCCTCATGATCTTGAAAAGAGTACATATTCTGCTGTTATTGGGTGGAATATTCTGCACATGCCAATTAAATCCCATTAGTTGTTTGTGTTTTTCACATCTATATACTTAATGATGATTTTTTTGTTTAGTAATTGTACCAGTTTTTGAGAAAGCAGTGTGAAATCTTCAGATACAATTAAGGACTTGTGGTTTGTTTTTGTTTTTGCTTTTTGGTACTAGTTATTGAACCCAGAGGCGCTTAACCACTGTGCCACATCTGCAGCCTGTTTTTGTACTTTATTTTGAGACACGGTCTCACTGAGTTGCTTAGGGCCTTGCTAAGTTGCTAAGACTGGCTTTGAACTCACAATCCTCCTACATTAGCCTCGTGAGCCACTGGGATTACAGGTGTGCACCACCACGCCCAGCAAGATTTGTGTATTTTTTTTCCTTTAGCTCTTCCATTTTTGTTTACTATATTTTGAGGTTCTGTATTTTGGTGCATATGGGGTGAGGTTTTTAAATCCTAACGTCCATTCCTCTGCTACAAAATTTACAATGGTTTCCTATTTCATTCAGAAAACAGATTGTATGGTCAGCAAAGTTAAAAGTATTTACTAATGGACATTTTAAAAAAGAAGTTTTCTGAGCTCTAAATTTACCCAATAGCAAAACCCTGAGAATGATCTGTTGCTGCCTAATATATGACCCCAAAAGTTTTCAGCTGCAACAACAATTCAGTCTTATCTCTAATGACTGTACAGACTGGGAAGGCTCAGCTGGGATGTTCTTAGTTTCTCTCATGCAGTTATAGTCAGATTGTAGTGGGATCACTTACATGGCAGGCAATTGATGCTGGGTTTTGGCTGGAGAAACTACAGGTGGCCTGTCTCTTAGCTTAGCTTCTTCAGCATGGCAGCTTGGCTTCCAGAGGGAGCATTTTAAGAGTAGTAAGTAGATACTGCCAATTTTCTTAAAGCCTAGGCTTGGGATTGGTGTAATGAAACTTGTACCCTTTTCAGTTTGGTCAAAGTACTCACAGGCTAGCGCAGGTTCAAGGAGACTTAAGGAAACTGTACCTCAACATAGGGGAAGGGTAACAACATACATGGAAAGAAAGACATTATTAATTAGCATGTTGAAGACAAGTTATCATCATGAAGAAGCAATATGAAGTGACTGAGGAGCAGAGTGTAGCTAGTTTTCTCTAGAATGGACTTTAAGGTGACTGAAGTCAATTGTGTTTTCTACCCATTCCCATTTTATAGGTAGTTATATTGAGGCTGAGAGCATTTGGAGAAGCTACCAAAGGTTATTGTCCATCTCACAGTGTATGCAAGGACCCTATCCAGTTTGCTGGAGATATGTGATGAACCCCAAAGGAAAGAGGGGTCTAGGGCCAAGGAGCTAGTATGAGAAAGCTGGTGGAGCCTGAGGTCTCTGAGCAAAGACCCTGCTTTCTTGGAACCTTTCATTATACCCTAGGGCTTTCTCAGGTGCCTTAGCTAGTATGTAAATATCTAGGCCTTACCATTTCTCCAGATCCCTACTATGTCTTGTAGGCTTCTGAGGTCTTTTTCACATCTAGACTCTGCACTCTAAATGAACTCTGAATACCTTGAATCTACAATTTATTTAACTTGTGGCCTTGAGATGTTTCATAGAGATGCTGTACACACAGGATTTGTGGGGCTATGCAAATCCTACCTAATTTCTCAGCACAGCTTGTGCAGGTGGAATTCTGAGGTCTGGTCCCTGAAAATATACAAGCCTCATTTTTAAATTTCATCCACACTCAGTGATGTACATATATACATATTCATCCATTCTCTCTCCTTTCTTCCTATGTTTATCCTTAACTGGTTTCTGTAGATGTTCAGAGATGGGGTTCACTGAGGGTGAGGACGAATGACGCCTACCCTTCTTGGCCTTACCCAGCACGCGCTTACCCAGGCATCGGAGATCAAGCTCTGAAGGCACGGATCTAATTTTATTTAGGGTTGTACAGGACATATATAGGCACATTATCCAATCAGGTTAACATACTTGTTAAAGTATAAGAGAGTCAGTCTATAGGTGAACTATACGTCAAGGGTCCAGGTAGTGTAAACAAACCAAGCATGCCTAAGTAATTCTGCCCAGCAACAGGTCTGAGACAAGGACTGGGGGATGGCAAGCTCCAGCACACAGCATGAGGCAAAGCAGTGCGGGCGAGCTCACATCACAGCTTTCTGGGATGCATGACAGGGTGAGGCCTCCCCTCAGCTCCCAGCTCAGCCTCAACAGCTGCAAAGACCTTCATTCCATGGTGAGTCTTTACCATTACCTCGGTTTCTCTGTCCAGACTGTTTGGCTTACTTACACTATGGTGTCAGTGACTGCTGTCAGATAAGCTTGAGGAATGTTCCCTACAGGTTTCCCCATGTATTTTAAAGAAGTTGGGCACAACAGTGACCTCTGCCTCCTAAGTCAACTTGAACCAGTTGGGTATGAGTAGATGTTGGGAGAGCAGACAAGAAACATGTGCCCCCCACTGAATAACTCTTAAGAGCTATTGCTGGTCTTGTCCTATAACACTGTTTATAAACAGAAGATGTCTCTGTAAGGTTCCATGTATATTCTGTTTCATTTCCCAGGCCTCCCACCACCAACTTGATAAGTGCTAAAAGTCTAACACCTTTCCTTGCTTCAGCTCCTCCAAGCACATGAGAGCCATTATGTAGCACTGGAGAATGTTTGCCAACTCTTGAGCTTGGGAAGTCTGAACTGGGCTTTGTGAGACAAGGGGAGGGAGTGGTAGCTCTGGGATGCCACCCAATTGCAAGGCAACTAATATTCTTGGGAAATGACCGGTCCCCTCAGGCCATTTGCCAAGCGGGATGATTATGATTAAATACAACTCACCATTCTACAAGTGGCCCTGAGCAGACAGGATCCAGCAGAACACTGCATGTCATGAAGCAGCCCCAGGGTAGTAGACATCAACAGCTCTGTTCGATTAATCCTCAGAAACAGTCAGAATTAATAGGGAACTTGTTGAAAGTTGATCGACACCTTTTGAAAGGTGAAATCTTTTTCTGTTCCCATTAAATGTTGTTAAGGCCATTAGGAGAAATTGGAATAAAGAAATATGACCTTTCATGTGGTAGATTCAGAGGCTGAGAAGATGGACGAGATGGAAATATACTGGCAGCTTATAATAAGCACCTGGGTGAGGAGTGATAACTAAAGATTGAAAATTGACAAATGGGTCAAACTGGCAGAGACCAAGACAGAGAGAGGAATGGAGTGCAGTTTGCATGCAGAGGTGATGAGGAAAAAGAATGAGAGCATCAATAATCCAGCAGGGTTGCCCACACTGAGGGCCAAATATGGATTACTCAGAAGGTGACTGTTGAGGCAGGCCCAAAATGGCTAGAGTTAGGCTCCCTCACTGAGACTTCCGGCAGGCTATGTTATGTTTTTAGTGTGTAGCCAAGGCTAGGAACCACCTATGTTATGGTTAGTCAAGGCCAGAAACACTCTGATTCAGCGAATATACTCAAGGTCATAAACATTAACTTGTAAGCATTGCCCCCTTATGTAACCTGTTGGCAGTGTGCCTTCTTTGTTTGACCTAAATATGAAAAGGGACTATGAAAAAGACTTGGAAGCTCTTGGGGGCAAAAGTGAGGACTAAAATGGAACTGACTGGGAACTGAAGCAGAAGCTGGAGGCTGGGTGCTGTGGCCACCAATAAATAAAGCATTTCTACTATTCTAACTGTGTCTGGCATCTTCTTCCACCTGCCAAACCCCAAATCTATTTCCTGGGTCAGAGCCCATGCATGACAATGACTAAAATTTGCCAGGTGGGAATAGGGTAGGGATATTTTGGTGCAAGATGAAGAGACCACTTTCCAGATATTGAGAGGAGTAAATGGTCTAGTCTTCCCCAGAGAGTTAGGGCACCAAAGAGAAACACTCCAGACTAGAAGTCTGGAGGTCTGAGACATCTGTTTATTCAGTTGCAAAGTTACTGAATGACTCCAAGCCTCCCCATCCCACTGTTGATTGTATCCTTCCAAGTGACTAATATGAAACTTCTTTGAAAGCTATAAAACTATACAAATGTAAGGAATTACCATCATGATCATCCAATTGAATCAAGAGCAAAAGAATATTGCCATAAGAAAGCATGTGAGATTTTAATTATTTCCTCTGATGGAGGTGAACATGTTTTCAGATAACCTTGAATAGCAAGTGCCAAATGATTTATCTTGGGCTTCAGAGACACTCTATCATACTTTGATGGAGGGAGGTGAAGGGATATGGAATGCGCATCTGTGTGGAGAACTTGACTTGTGATTTCCCCTGACCTTTTGGTTTGGCTCAGATCATGAAGCCCTGACAGTGGAAAGAAGTGGACCACCAGGAAGTAGTGATTAAATGACCAAGAGCACTGTCTGCTGCAGAGACATCCCAGAATCTCCAAGCCAGGAGTGGTACTTAAGAGTTGGTGGTTTTCCACACACTGACCTGGGTTGTCTTGATTAGCTGAGGGCTTTCTTACAGGATTCATCAGAGGCTGAGGCTCTGGGCCATAGCTACCATTTGAATGTTGACTCTGTGCTAGGTACAATGCTAAATATTTTACCTGCACCATCTCATTTAGTTTCCACAAGTACCCTGCAGAGTTAACAACTATTATTATCTCCATTTACAGAAAAGGAAACTGAGACTAATGAAGATTAGTAAGTTGCCCAAGGTCACGCCCCTAAGTAAAAGACAAAACTGGTATTAAATGGAGGCACTGGCTTCAGAGCTTGTTCATGGAACCACCACACAATACTGCTATATAAATGTATGAATAAACCTGAAGTTCTGGGAAGAAATGTGACTTTCCCAAGTCCACCCAACTAGTTAGTGGCCCTATATAACATTTATTCTTGGAATGGATCAGCGTGTTAATTGATCAGTACAGGTAGTTCATGATTGAAAACTCCTTTTCACATCTTTCTCCTTTCTAAGCAGTACACTCACCCCTATTCTCCTGACATTTGTGTGGGTGCCTCCTAACCCATCCTGCTGATGCTGAGATAACTGGATAATCACATTCAAAGAAATGAAGTCAGATCTTGCTGTGGTTGAAATGTGTCCCCTCTAAAGCACGTGTTAGAAACATATTCCCAATGCAACAGTGCTAGAAGGTGGAGCTTTAAAGGAGGTTAGGGTTAGAGAATGGATTAATGCCAATTATGAAAGGGTTTCAGGCTGTAGGTTTGATCCCTCACTCTCTGGCTCTCTTTTGCATTCTTGCCTTCTGCCATGAGATGACACAGCAAAAGACTCTGGCCCCATGGTAGTCCCTTGATTGAAACTCCTGAGACTCCAGAATTATGAATAAAAATAAATTATGTTCTTTATAAATTACCTGGGCTGCGGCATTCTAAACCTATACTGTATACAAAAATTAAGTCAATATAGGTCAAATACTTAAAGTTAACAGCTAAAAATACAAAAAAAAAAAAAACCTCTTAGAAAAAGGCATAGATATAATCATTATTCCTTTGAATGTGATTATCCAGTTGCCCCAGCACCTTGTTGAAAGGCTACACTTTCGTATGACTTGTCTTGGCTCCCTTGTCAAAAGTTTTGCAAAGTCTCTCTGGATACCTTGAAATAGACCCCCACTATAATAAATGTAAAGCAACTTCCTGACGCTTTTCTGCATCTTCCTCATGCTGAAGATGGACGCTAAGGAAATTAAGACTGACATATTCTCTGGCTAAGCACAGCCTAGCTAAATCTATGAATGTATATCATCCAACTTTTGTTTCTATAACTTGTAACTGCTAACTGCTTCTGTGGAACTCATGGAGGAAAAAATCTAGCTATTTCTCCCTGGTTTGATAAAGCTGCATAAAAATTCCTTTTTCTGTTTCCAATTGTTAGTCTACTTTTTTCTTCCTTTCTTTAATTCTTCCCTGCTTTCTTTTTTCTTTTTCTTTTTTCTTTTTTGGCACTAATGATTGAGTCCAGGTGCTCTACAGCTAAGCTACATCCCCCAACCCTTTTTAATTTTCATTTTGAGGCAGGTGTCCTTAATTTGATGAGGCTGGCCTCATTATTGAGATCATCTTGCCCCAGTCTCTTGATTGCTTATATAAGGGTATGCACCATGAAGGCCGCCTGGGCTTGCCCACTTCTTGGTGGACAGGCCGTGAAATTCAGCCAGCTGGGATGCCGACAGGTTCCCCGGCTTGGCTGCTGGTAGCAGCTGGTAGCAGCAGCTGGTAGCAGATTGCCGACTTCTGTGGGATTTTTATACTGACCATGGCTTGCCGCCACTGGAGCGGGGCAACAGGTAAGGAATGTCCCCATAACTATGAAACTTAATTTTGTTTCACAATTATTTTTTTGTTCTCCTTAACCACTGTTGACTGCCCTTTAAGGCTTTTGTTAGAATGGAAAATTATTTTTTTAGGAATTTGTGAACCCAAACTTTGGTAACTCACTAATCTTGCTGGCAGTGCACACTGACCCTCATCTTTCATTTCCCATTGACTGGGCTTTTTAGGCAATTCAGGATTTCTGTGAAACCAATTTATAGTTCTTTCTTGAACTGTTTAATGGGAAATTTTGAACTTGTCTTTGACAAGGGTTGTTTGATGTTGCCAATTACTTTGGAAGAGACCATAAGAGGAGTAGAGACCTAGGATGTTTGTTTGAGAAGCCTCTGTTAAGAAAATGGAACACAGTAATTCCATCTCTGAGCTCTTTAGAGATGTTTTGATTATACAGCATGATTTGTATATCTGAAAGTGCACCCTTGTTACTGGAGTCCTAGGCCAGAGTCCTTACTCTGGGGATCCAACAAATCAACTCCAGATGCTCACCCCCCCCAAAAAAAAAAGCCAAACAGAAAGGATAATGGTGGAAAAACGTGAATGGAACATCAACCAGTGTAACTATATCAGGAAGAGAATGGGATCTGTGTCCTTAGCCCTGTCTTCAAGGGGCTGACGGCACCTTTGAGGTTCTACAGAAATAGAAATGAGAGCAAGGATGGGGTTTTGCATAGCTGCCAAAGTAGGTGGCCTTAATCAGGTGGGGTCCATCCTTATCTTAAAATTGGTCAAGTGGTCCCAGTGCACACCTGTAATCCTAGTGGCTCCAGAGGCTGAGGCAGGAGGATCATGAGTTCAAAGCCAGCCTCAGCAACTTAGGGAGACGCTAAGCAATTTAGCAAGACCCTGTCTCAAAATGTAAAAAAGGGCTGGGGGTGTGGCTCAGTGGTTAAGTGCCCCTCAGTTTCATACCCCGTAATTAAAGTCAGGTGGGGTCTAAGATAAGTTGCTGTGCTGTTGCCTGGGGTAGCTTTGATCCATCACAGATGTTAATGGATCAGACATTGTTCCTGGAATTCAAGGTGACTTAGCAAAGGAGTGGGATACAAAATGGAATCAGATGCCAAGTCTTTAATCCTGCTTTTAGTCACCTATTGGACATTTGAAAGCAAAAGCAAAGACTCTTAAGTCCTTGATATACTGATTTAATGCAACTGTTTTCATTTGTTAACTTGACAATTGGCTTAACAGGCTAAACTGGTGTGACCACAGCAACAGATTTATGTGCCTAAAATAGGGCATTCTGCCCCCTCACTGTGATCAGTCATCAGGATGTGCCTCTGATACTAGTCTGGTGCAGATGGGGAACAGGTTCTTGTTCCCTGGTGTTGAAGATTAAACACCTGGGAAATGCCCAGACCATCACAGAGAACAAGTTTTAAGAGATAAGAGACAGACTTTTCCAGGATGGAGGGGACCTCAGAGCTGAAAGTCCATGGGAGGGGGGTGTGCTTTGCTTTCTTATAGACCCCAGAACCACCCCCTTTAATCATCTTTTCTTTCCACCCCATATGTGACTGGTAGCAAGAGTATGGAGGTTGTTAGCAACCTAGTATGCCAAGCAGCACAAATAGAGGTTAACTGTTAGCAACCAGTTCTCTTTGACAACCAGTCCTCACTCTTGGTCCCACATCATTCATTACCTACTCTGACTGCCTGACCTTCGCCCCTGTCTCAGTTTGAGGAATGTGACATATCCTATTCACTTAGGCCAGGAAGGACTGCGGGTGAATTTTTTTATGGCAAAAGAAGCACGTGGGGGTCAGCACAGTGGGCCCATTTTACAGAATTATTCTCTCAACCTCATATTCTCACCATTCACAACGATCTCGCACCTCAAAAAAAAAAAAGTCCGACAGAGGCACTTGCCTGTAATGCTGATGACTGGGAAGACTGAGGCAGGAAGATCACGAGTTCAAAGCCTGCCTCAGTAATTTATTGAGGCCCTATGCAGATTAGTGAGCCCCTGTCTCAAAATAAAAGGGGGCTGGAAGTGTAGCCCAGTGGTTAAGTGTCCCTAGCTTCCATTCATAATACCAAAAAAGAAAATTTACCCATGATCACTTATATTTGAACTTTTACCCCCACATCTGGAGAATTCACTTTTTGAGTCTGCATGCTTAAATTATATACTTTTGTTTTGCCTAATTAAAAGCTTATGATTAAAAAACTTACAATTTTCTCTGAGGTTTTTCTTTCTCTAATCAAAGTTTGCAGGTCTGAGACTGAGATTTAATTTCTACTTAAACTTGGTTTTACTTTTGGAAATGCAAATTTTTAGAACTGCTCAGAGTGATCACATCAATGATCTGACTTTTCAAAACTAGTAAATGGTAAATCTACACTTCAAACATTTCTCGTGTGCCTATATGCCTACATGATCTTATATTTGCATGGTACCAGATTAACTTAGACAAGTAAGAACACAAATTGTTAGTGAAAATACCTTGAGTCACATGACTTTAGCACACTTGTATCAGATGGGTTAATTTTTTAAAAATTGTAAACAAATGGTATACATGTTGTTTCTCTGTACATGGCGTAAAGGCATTCCATTTGTGTAATCATAAATTTACATAGGGTAATGTTGTTTGATTCATTCTGTTATTTTTTTCCCTTTCCCCCACCCCTTTTCCCTCTATACAGTCCTTCCTCTATTCTTACCACCCTCCTTAACCCTAACCCTAACCCTAACGCTAACCCCTCCCACCCTCCATTATATGTCCTCATCCACTTCTCAGCAAGGTCATTCGTCCTTTAGTTTTTTGAGATTGACTTATCTCACTTAGCATGAAATTCTCCAATTTCATCCATTTGCCTGCAAATGCCATAATTTTATCATTCTTTATGGTAGAGTAATATTCCATTGTACATATATGCTACAGTTTCTTTGTCCATTCATCAACTGAAGGACATCTAGGTTGGTTCCACAATCTGGCTATTGCGAATTGAGCAGCAATGAACATTGATGTGGCTGTATCTCTGTAGTATGCTGATTTTAAGTCCTTTGGGTATAGGCCAAGGAGTGGGATAGCTGGGTCAAATGGTGGTTCCATTCCAGGCTTTCTGAGGAATCTCCATACTGCTTTCCAGAGTGGCTGCACTAGTTTGCAACCCCACCAGCAATGTATGAGTGTACCTTTTTCCCCACATCCTCGCCAACACCTATTGTTGCTTGTGTTCCTGATAATTGCCATTCTAATTGGGGTGAGATGGAATCTTAGGGTGGTTTTGATTTGCATTTCTCTTATTACTAGAGATGTTGAACATTTTTTCATATATCTGTTGATTGCTTGTACATCTTCTGTGAAGTGTCTATTCATTTCCTTAGCCCATTTGTTGATTGGGTTATTTGTATTCTTGGTGTAGAGTTTTTTGAGTTCTTTGTAGATTCTGGAAATTAGCGCTCTATCTGAAGTATGAGTGGCAAAGATATTCTCCCACTCTGTAGGCGCTCTCTCTTCACATTACTGATAGTTTCCTTTGCTGAGAGAAAGCTTTTTAGTTTGAATCTATCCCAATTTTTGATTCTTGCTTTTATTTCTTGTGCTATGGGAGTCCTGTTAAGGAAGTCTGATCCTAAGCCAACAAGTTGAAGGTTTGGACCTACTTTTTCTTCTATAAGATGCAGGGTCTCTGGTCTGATTCCGAGGTCCTTGATCCATTTTGAGTTGAGTTTTGTGCAGGGTGAGAGATGAACAGACCAGAGACCCTGCAGATCATTCAACAGATCTTCAACATGTCGGCTTAAGACCAGACTTCCTTAACAGGACTCCCATAGCACAAGAAATAAAAGCAAGAATGAACAACTGGGATAGATTCAAACTAAAAAGCTTTCTCTCAGCAAAGGAAACTATCAGTAATGTGAAGAGAGAGCCTACAGAGTGGGAGAATATCTTTGCCACTCATACTTCAGATAGAGCGCTAATTTCCAGAATCTATAAAGAACTCAAAAAACTCTACACCAAGAATACAAATAATCCAATCAACAGATGGGTTAATTTGAACTTGATGGTAATAAGGATGTCTTTTAAAATGCAACACATTTTTCAGGTTTGCTAACCAATTGGAATATTTGTGTTCAGATATGTAAGATAATTGTACGCTGGAGGGCACAGCTAGCAGCCAAATAAAATCGGAGGGAAAGCGGCTGAAGCAAGCTTTACTGGAATTTTGCTCTGGATCGAAATTCCCCCCCCCCCCCCCCCCAGCTTACAGGTCAGGCAGGGAATCGGAGAAAATCCAAATCGCCTGCGGCCCTGGCTGCCCAGGGTCCTTATAGGCAGGAATGGGCAGGGGTCCTGCTGAGTGACCGATGGGGTTAAGGGTCAGCGGAGTTTTCTTGTCCATTTGATTGATCACCGTTTGGCGCCCTTTATCTCAGTTGCTCCGCTCTCCCTCCTGCAGTCACGCAAATTCTGACCTAACAATAACGTTCAATGTTTTCTATGTACAGTAACTTTTTAGGATTTTTGCAAAGAAATAACTTAAAATGTTAACTACACGTCTTCAATTGGTAATCTAAAAATAGCTGTTAAATGAATTTTGTGCTGTCAAAAGCCTATTTTGCTTCAATTAAATGTTGTAGAATCTTTTTCACTAAAAGGATTTTGGCAGTAAATGTAGAACCATCTTTGTACTGTCATACCTGATTTTTACTTCAGAATTTGTATTTTAAATCTAGAATTCAATCTTTATTTTTTATGTGGTGCTGAGGATTGAACCCAGTGCCTCACCCATGCTAGGCAAGAGCTCTACCACTGAACTACAACCCCAGCCCAAATCTTATCTTCTCCATTTCTAATTTTCTAAAGACATAGGCAAATAATAAGTTTGGGTGTTTTAATTACTGTTTAAATTCTAGATGAACTTAAAGTAACTTAAAATGCATTTATAGGTAAGATCCGACAGTTTGGGATTAACTGATCTGCTTTAAGTTAGTTTTTTGCTCAACTTTATTAACAAATGTTGTATGTTGTAATTTCCAATTTTTTCTTTTTGCTGACTTTTGTTAGGTTCTTGATTTCTTAGAGTTAGGGATTATTCAAAAATTGTTCTAAAATCTTTTCATTTATAACTGGTTAAATGAACTAGTGTTTTTACAATGCTTTATTGTTACAAATAACTCTAAAACTTTACAATCAGTCCAAATCATGATTGCCATACTGCAGAGGTAACTAAATTGCTAAGTTGCTAACCTCCGTATATAATACCTTATACGTACTTCTAGTGTTTTAGATGATGTGAGCCACGTCTCTGTAGTTAGTAAAAGGCAATTATGCTTTACTCATCCTCCATCTAAGGACAAATTTAAGGTTAAAGATTTTGGTATAAGATATGATTGGCTATTTTAAAGAGGTTTCTCAGTTATACTGTTTGCTGTGACTTAGCTTACAAAATACATTTAAATGTATATATACATATTTAAGTTATGAACATGTGAAAACAAAACCAAAATATTCTTAATTTTTAATTGACAAAATGTGCATACATTCATGATGTAGAACATAATGTTTTGACACACATCATGTAGTAGGTAAATCAAGCCATTTAACATGCACTACATAACATACTTATCGCTTTGAAGATAGATTTATCCTACATATTTTCTTTGAGTGACATTAAACAAAACTTGTACAGGATTTGTATGCTGAAACCACAATTGGCACATCATAGTTATATATAACTGTAGGGTTCATTTTGACAAGTTCATAAGTGCATATAACATAATTTGCTCCATTTCAATTCCTAGTACTATCCCTTTCCCTTCCCTCCTCCCCCTGATCCTCTTCCTCTACTCTATGGGTCTTCTATTTTTTAAATTTTGTGTATTAATTGTACATAAAAGTAAACTATGATGTAGTCATAAATGCATACAGCAAAATTTGGTCAACTTCATTCTGTAGTTTCTCCACTTGCCCATACCTCCTCCCTCCCCCTTGATCGCTTTCCTCTACTCTGCTGTTATCCCTTTTATTTTTTATGAAATCCCCTTTTTAAAAATTCCTTATTTCACATATGAGAGAAAATATTCAACCATTCACTTTCTGAGTCTGGCTTATTTCTAGTTCCATTCTTATATTCTCTAGTTCCATTCACTTACCAGCAAATATTTTTTCTTCGTGGCTGAATAATAGTCCATTTTGTGTGTATGTATGCATGCATACCACATTTTCTTCATGCATTGGTTTGTTGAGGAATATCAAGGTTGGTTCCATAATAGTTATTGTCAATTTCACTGCTATAGATAGTGGTTCACATGGATCACTCTAGTATGGTGATTTTAGTTCTTTTGGATAAATATCAAGCAGTGGAACAGCTGGGTCATAGGGTGGGTCCAAACCTAGACTTTTCAGAAATCTCCGTACTGCTCTCCAATGTGGTTGTACTCATTTGCTGTCCTACCAACAATGCATGAATGTACTCACATCCTCTCCAGCATTTTTTTTTGTTGTTGCTTTGTATTCTTGATGCTTGCCATTTTGACCAAAGATGAAATCTTGGTGTTTCGATTTGCATTTCCCTGTTTGGTAAGAATATTGAACATTTTTTTCACATGTTAGCCATTTGCATTTCTCTTGAGAAATAACTGTTTCATTTGCACATTTACTGATTGGGGTTTTTTGGATAAGCTTTTTATATATTCTGGATATTAACATCCTGTTAGAGTAGCTGGAAAACTTCTTGCCACTGCACAGGCTTTCTCTTCATACTTTCTGTTGCTGTGCTTCTCTTTAATTTGATGTTCTCCTTCTTATTGACTCTTGGTTTTATTTGAGCTTTAGGAGTCTGATTAAGAAAGTTAGTACCTGCACCAATATGAAGTGTCGACACTGTTTTCCAGCATTTTCACCATTTCTGGTATAATTCCTAGGTATTTGATTCACTTTGAGTTAATTTTTGTGCAGGGTGAGAGATAGTGATCTAGTTTTATTCTTCTACATTTGGATATCCAGTTTTCTCGAGATAATTTGTTTTAAAAGGTTATCTCTTCTCCAATGTAAGTCATTAGATCCTGGACAAAGGTGCCAGAACCAATAGAATGTGGATTTTTCTGTCTTCTACTCCATCAGCTTTCATAGTTATTTTGATAGCAGCTCTGTAGTATAATTTGAGGTGGGGTATTGTTTTGCCTCTAGCATTGCATTTATTGCTCAGGATTGCTTTAGTTATTCTGGGTCTTACTCTTCCAAATGAATTTTAGAACTTTTTTCTTCAAGTTCTGTGAAGAATACCTCTGGTATTTTGATGGGGATTGCATTGAATCTGTAGATCCCTTGTAGCATGGCCATTTTAACAATATTCTACATATCTAAGAACATGGGAGGTCTTAATATTTTCTTTAGTTACTGATTGAAGCCGGGGCACTTAACCACTGAACCACATCCCCAGCCCTTACTTTATACAGACAAGGCCTCACTGAGATGTTTAGGGCCTTGCTGAGTTGCTGAGCCTGGCTTTGTGCTCAGGATCCTCCTGCCTCAGACTCTCAAGTCACTGGGATTACAGGCATGTGCCACCACACCTAGCCTTAGTATTTTCTGAGGTTTTCTTCAATTCGAGTTTTACATAATTTTCATTAGAGGTGTTTCTGTTCTTGGTTATATTTGTTCCTAAGTTATGTTTTGAGGTTGAGTGGAATTAAATTCTTAGCGGATTCACTGTAGGAGTATAGGAAAGCTACTAACATTTGTATGTTGATCTTGTTTCCTGCCTCTTCGCTGAATTTTTATCACTTCTAGAAGTATTCAGGTGGAGTTTAGGACCTACTTATCGGATCATGTCATCAAAAAAAATTGACTTCATATTTTTATCCTTTTTAACTTCCTTCTCTTGCCTGATTGCTCTGGCTAGAGTTTCAAGGATTATATTGAATAAAAGTGGTGAGTGGACATCCTTGTCTAGTTCCTGATTTTAGATAAGATCATCTTTTTTCTAGGACTTTGAGGAATAACATTATTTACCTTGGATCTGTTTGTAAATATAGACATTAAATGTTACAAACTTTCCTCTTAGAACTCCTTTGTTATATATATGCTCTTAATTGGTGTAATGACATTCATTTTTGTAGATTGTATTCAAGGTTTTTGTGGTTCTATAGGAATGTACCTAAATTCTAATGATATTCTGGAATGTGGTATTGAACTTACTAAACAGGTGGTGATTAACCTTGATTTGCATAAGACTCCAGCTGACAGGCATTCTTTAATGCATATCTGATAGGACTACTTCTACAGACAAGTTGGTTTTATCTGGATAAAAATGATAGAATTAAAGATTGTTTGGTTCAAGTCTACTACAGACTGGAATGCTTTACTCTTATTAATGTTTTATATTTTATGGCCTAAGAGTTAATCTTTCTAAAGTCATGTTGCTTAAAATTGGCTAAAAGGGGTGTTCTGATTCTGACTCAAACTGTCTCTTCCCCTCCTACATGGGACCAATCATATCAAAGATAGGGACAAAGCTCCCACAGCGTGGGACCAAAATGCTTGGCAAATAATCAGCAATGCCTTCAGAGAAAGTCATTTCAAGACAAAAGGGAAAATCGCATTGAGTCACTTGTCAAACCCACCAAAAATAAACAGCAGGGAAGTTCTGGAAAGAGTCCTTATGTAAACCAACACTAATGTCCCTCTGCTAGGCAGAGTAACTAAAAATTGCAAACTTTGACTCCTTCCTAAATAAGCATCTTACTCCATAGGCCCAAGTTCATTGATGGGATCAATAAATTGCCAGCTAGATGACATGATGCCCCAATTCCCTCGAGACTGAAGGAGAAACTCAACAGGGGAGTTTTTGAACTGGATCCCCTTTGAAATTCAACTTTCCAGTAACTGCTTTTTCTCTATCTGGTACTTATAATGCTCGGGACAGATACCAAGGAAATTAAGACTGACATTCTCTGGCTAAGCACAGCCTAGCTAAATCTGCACATATTACCTGGCTTTTGTTTTATAAATCGTAACCACATCCTTTTCCCATCATTTGCCTAGTTTGTGGGTAGGCAGCTGAATCCAGTCAGTAGGGATCCAGGCAGAGTTCCTGGATTAGCTGCTTATAAAAATCTCATTCTCCAGTTCATAAGATTGTTTTGTTACTCTATTTGCCTAAAGTGTTACCCACCAGTCTCCCAAAGTGGCAAAGTTAACCTGGAATTGTTTTTGACAAATGGCCTATGTGAAAGGCTTTTCTTACTGGAATAGACAGCATTGAGTTGGGTTCAATGCAGACAACCTTGCAAATGAACTCATCTGGGGAAACACCAGGCATATCAAATAATGACAATTCTCTGGAAATGATTCTTGGATAGAACTCCAGTTCCTTTTAGTCCCTGGTGTTTGCTATGTAAATGTAGGCTGATTTTTCCAAAACTACGGTTCTAGAGAATAGAGAATTAGACTATGGTAAGTTAAGACACCACAAATATCACTCTTATTGAGACTCCATTTTTCTTGAATAAATGCATCCCACATTGACAGAAGCCCTTGGCTAATTTCTAGAGTTTTGAACTGATTCTGACAAGTTTGCTGGTTTCTCAGTGAAGAGGACTTTTGGAGTTCCCAACAGTTTTCCCCCTTCACTTCCAGCATGGTTTCCCTTAGTTCTTTGAACAGATTTCTAATGGCAACTTTGAACTCTCTCAAATCCAACATTTCAGCCCACTCAGTTTCTGTTGCCTATTCATGCTTTTCTACTTAGCCTATCTACTAACTGTTGAAAATTGGGCATCATAGGTAATGTATTATAATGGATATTGATTACCCATTCTCCTCGCCATGACTTCTTTTTTGCTGTTTGCCTGTTTTGTGACTTAACCATCATAGTGGAGTAATTTCTTCCTCCTGTGTGAAGTTTGTCAATATTCAGAGCCTAGCCAGGTGCATCTCCATCACTGTGGGATGACAATGGGTTTTTTTTTTTTTTTTTTTTTTTTTTTTGGTGGGGAGAGGTACTGGGGATTGAATTGGGGGGTGGGGGTGGCCCTCGACCACCAAGCTACATCCCCAGCCCTATTTTGTATTTAGAGACAGGGTCTCATTGAGTTGCTTAGGGCCTCCCTTTTATTGAGGCTGATTCTATACTCCGGATCCTCCTGCCTTAGCATCCCAAGCTTACAGGTGTGCACCACTGCGCCCAGCATGACAATAGTTTTATTGGAGCTCTCTGACCATCTTTCCCTGGTCTTTCAGTTAAGCTGTGTGCATTTGCTAGAATCACATGCAGGTGTTAGGTTTGCTGGGTGATTGCTTTATTTTTGAAAATGTCCTGGGGTGTACACTGATCAGATTTAATTAAATCTGGATGCTTTCAATAGGTAGTATTAGGCAAGACTTTGAGGTTGGCTCTATTATTGGGAGGGCTCATCTTTGCTGTTTCTTTCCTTGGCTCTCTCTGGTAAGCTAGTTTACTTACGTTTTAGACTCTTTCAATAGAGCTCCTAGGCCTCTTTAATTGCTTAAAAAAACGATGAATATTTGGTGGTAAAGTTCCCTAAGGCTTGAATTTCTAGTCAATTTCAAATATTCAATTTATTTTGGAAGAACTTCAGAGATCTGTTCTTAAGGCCTGTTTCTGCTGCTGGGCCAAAATCTGAACAATAACTCCAGAGCCAGGTATAGGGATAGTGATCCACTTTCCTTGGGAAGGTGCTCATGCTTCATGACCAGGCTGGTTGGTAGAGGCCATTATCTACCTTCTGCCATTGTCTAACTTCCATCCCATGAGCAAGGTAGGCAAGGGAAAAGTGTCCTACTATTCTTATTCAGCCATACTTAGTGGTGGAGAATCTGCTCAATGATCAGGTCTAGGTGAAGGGATGCTTTACCATCCCTTTTGGCCACACCAACAAGAAATTTAGGCTCTGAAACTTAGGAGGGGGAGAATGATGAAAAATGTTTGTGCTGGACATGGTGGTGCACCCCTGTCATCCCAAAAGTCCAGGAGACTGAGGCAGGAGAATGATGAGTTCAAAGTTGGCCTCAGTAACTAGTGAGATCCTGTTTCTAAATTCAAAAAGTTTGCTTGTCCCTATGGTGAACTACCTAGTTCATTGACCAGTTACTGAAGGGAGAAGCCTTGTCTTGGTCATACCTACCCAAAATGAAGTTTGTCAGGCTTGGCTAGGGAAGGGAGAAGGAGGAAGTGGTTCATGGCTCAAGAGCCACAAATTCTCAGTGTTCTTACCAAGATTTAGATTTTCTTAAATATTTTTGTTTTCTTGCCTCAGGACATGTTTGAAAGTCTTTAAATAGTGCCTTTTAAAAAAATGGTTGCTTTTTAAAAACTTACAATGGAGGAGTGTAGCTCAGTGGTAGAGTGCTTGCCTAGCATGCACAAGGCAAAGTGTTCTACCTCAGCACAGGACAACTATCCTTAAACATTTTCCATTTATACTAGTTTTACTTGGAAGTGATTATCACCTTTGATATGGTTTGGATGTGAGGTGTCCTCCAAAAGCTCACATGTGCAACAATGCAGGAAGTTTCAGAGGAGAAAGGATTGGGATGTAAGAGCCTTAACACCATTGGTGACTTAATCTCCAATGGAATTAATTGAAGTGGTAGGGTGTGGCTGGAGGAAGTGTGAATTGGTGTGGCTAAGGGTATATATATTGTATCTGGAGAGTAGTTAGTCTTTCTCTCCTTCCTGATGTGAGTTGCTTTCCTCAGCCATGCTCTTCTGCCATGATGTTCTACCTCAACTCAAGCCCCAAGGAATGGAACCAGCCTTCTGTGGACTAGGACCTCTGAAACTGAGGCCCTGAAGATCATTTAGTCACAGCAGTGAAACAGCTGCCTAAAACACCCTTTCTCATTGACTTTGTCCACATTATTCTATAACATGAAGAGGATTCTGAATTTCAGGAAAACACCTTTTTGTCATAGTAACATTACACCTGTACTAATATCCCTGGACCATGTGCCCAAATAGATATTAAATTCTTAGAGGAGAAGGAGTGGATTTAATACAACTATGATATCCTGCATACTTAATAGGTCCAAAGAATTCAAAGAATAAATGCACAAATAGAGAACTATACGTTATATTTGAAAATGACTCCCACAGTGAAGCATAACCTTCACTCAAGTGTGTATTGTATAGTCACTAACTTCCAAAGAATATAATAAAATGGGGAGAAGGAGTAGCTTGCAGAGTAGAAACTTAAAAAGCATATCAAGCCTATTGATCAAAGTTAAATCAATAGTGCCAGATTATTTTAATACTGTTTATTCTTGATGTGTTCAAAATGGCACTGGTCTTCTGGAGTCCTGCTTCCAAAAACACATTACCCAATTTAATCATGTGAGAAACACCAGACAAGTCTCAGTTGAGGGACTTTTCTACAAAATAGCTGACCAGCATTCCTCAAAACTTTCAAAGTAATCAAAAACCAACGAAAGTCTGAAAAACCATCATAACCAAGAAGAACCTAAAGGAGATGTTATGGCTCATTGAAATGTGGAACCCTCGGAAAAATCCTAGAACAGATAAAGGACATTAGGTAAAAACTAGGGAAATATAAATCATGGAATTTAGTTTAAACTATGGTAAAGTATTAGTAACAGTAAATTGGGTGTTGTGGCTATGTGAACTCTCCAGGTTTTAACTAAAACAGTTCTAAAATTTAAAAATGTGTTTAACTGGAAAACTATATGCAACAGAATGAAATTAAATCCCTATCTCTCACCCTGCACAAAACTCAACTCAAAATGGATCAAGGACCTCGGAATCAGACCAGAGACCCTGCATCTTGTAGAAGAAGAAGTAGGTCCAAACCTTCAACTTGTTGGCTTAGGATCAGACTTCCTTAACAGGACTCCCATAGCACAAGAAATAAAAGCAAGAATCAACCACTGGGATAGATTCAAACTAAAAAGCTTTCTCTCAGCAAAGGAAACTATCAGTAATGTGAAGAGAGCGCCTACAGAGTGGGAGAATATCTTTGCCACTCATACTTCAGATAGAGCGCTAATTTCCAGAATCTACAAAGAACTCAAAAAACTCTACACCAAGAATACAAATAACCCAATCAACAAATGGGCTAAGGAAATGAATAGACACTTCACAGAAGATGTACAAGCAATCAACAGATATATGAAAAAATGTTCAACATCTCTAGTAATAAGAGAAATGCAAATCAAAACCACCCTAAGATTCCATCTCACCCCAATTAGAATGGCAATTATCAGGAACACAAGCAACAATAGGTGTTGGCGAGGACGTGGGGAAAAAGGTACACTCATACATTGCTGGTGGGGTTGCAAATTAGTGCTGCCACTCTGGAAAGCAGTGTGGAGATTCCTCAGAAAGCTTGGAATGGAACCACCATTTGACCCAGCTATCCCACTCCTTGGCCTATACCCAAAGGACTTAAAATCAGCATACTACAGAGATACAGCCACATCAATGTTCATTGCTGCTCAATTCACCATAGCCAGATTGTGGAACCAACCTAGATGCCCTTCAGTTGATGAATGGATAAAGAAACTGTGGCATAAATATACAATGAAATATTACTCTGCCATAAAGAATGATAAATTATGGCATTTGCAGGCAAATGGATGAAATTGGAGAATATCATGCTAAGTGAGATAAGCCAATCTCAAAAAACTCTAAAGGACGAATGATCTTGCTGATAAGTGGATGAGGACATATAATGGAGGGTGGGAGGGGTTAGCGTTAGAGTTAGGGTTAGGGTTGAGGAGGGTGGTAAGAATAGAAGAAGGAAGGACTGTATAGAGGGAAAAGAGGGGTGGGAGGGGTGGGGGGAAGGGAAAAATAACAGAATGAGTCAAACAACATTACCCTATGTAAATTTATGATTACACAAATGGTATGCCTTGACTCCATGTACAAATAGAGAAACAACATGTATCCCATTTGTTTACAATAAAATAAAATAAAATAAAAATGTTTAAAAAGACCTCTATTGCAAGAAGGTAAGTTTGATGTGGGTGGAATGAAGCTCGGCTGAACTGAAATTATTTTTCTTGGGGCTGCTTAAGGAATGGGACCTATGGAATATGAGGAAAAGCTAGCTAGGGTAGAATATAAATTTTATTTTTTGACCAATAACTTTGAATACTTTCTAAGAAAGAAAACCCAGCTGAATGCACAGATGTTTATGCAAGCATGCTTAATGTAGAATGATGTTTGAAGAGTCAAATTCTGCAACATCCTATATGTCCACACTGGGGCAGTATCTCACTACATTTGTTCTATAGCACATCAGTCCAATGAGATGCTCTGCAGATAAAAACTGAAAATGCTGCATACCGTATTCCCTTGGAGAGTCCAATTACATTTTGTGTATAATAAGGCTGAGATCAGTCATGTTTAAAAACAAACATGTATGTTTCTATTAGAACTATTGTTTGCAAAGTCCTTTTGACCATGAATAGCTTTTCTTAAATCATTGTTTTGTTTAACCAAATGTTAATATTGTCACACCTCTGAGAACTGCTGCACCAGGGTTTGAGTTATGTAGATTGTGGCTTATATTTCTACTGGCATATTACATAGCAATTAGAACATTCTTTTGAACACTGGGAAAATCATAATTTTAGATAAGGCAAACAAGATACACATTTGTATAGAAAAATCTTATTTTTCCCTATATATTAGAAAAAAATTACAAGGTTAACAGTGATTATCTCTGTATTGTGGTGGTAAGTGATTTTAAATGTCTTTATGGCCTTTTAGTAGTTTACAAAGAAAGCATATCATTTAATTAGAAAACATGTCAGAAATAGATTTTGTAAATCAAAATGTTTGCCCCCCTCATGCATTTTAAACTTATTTTCTTTGTCTTAAATGTTAGATTTTTTTTGGAAAATCATTTAAATCCAGGGAAGAGAATGGCAGAAAATCCTGGATGGGCTTGATTCAACTGGTGGAGCATTGCTTTCCTCTAGCCAGCAAGGAAGCAGCTGCAGTGACCTGAAAGAACAGGCTGCTCTTCCTTTGGCTAATGCTGGATTTGGGGATCTGAGATGGCATTTTCTGCTGGTGTATAGCAACAACTCCTGTGCCTTCCCAGGAGGCTAGAAGGGTTTGGTGTGCTGGCTTCCAGTGCCCCTGTGTAGATACTGTGGTGCTTAGTCATTGCGAACATCTGGCACGGGGCTGATCACTATCATGTGCACAGTAGGACCTACTGAATAAATGACTTAAAACACATTTTCTGGTAATTGGATTCATTACATTATAAATTCAGTCAATATGTAATGTTATTAGACATCTGCACAGAATATAATATGGCCAGGATGAAAAACATAATGCTGGAGAAAGAAAGAAGTTTGGTCCTGATCCTAGCTTTGCTATCGGTTCTTGGTATGATTTTTTTGGACAACTGATTCCCCTCAGTGGGCCTTTGTTTCCCCATACATAAAATGAGGGGTTGAAATTAAGCTATTTCATGTATGAATATCCCACAACAGATCTCACTTCTACATAGAACTAGAATGCACTAAAATAATCATAATCGAAGGAACCTCAGTAGTGTAGTGTGAGTGGATCGGGGAAGGAAGGAGGGGAGGAAAAGGGAAGGTGGGAGATTGAACAAATCATGCGCATGTACAAATAAAGCACAAGGAATCCCATTATAAGTATAATACACCAAGAAAACAAAACACTTAGTTGGTCTGTAAAATTGATTCCCTATTTTAATAAAACTTAAACTCCTTTACGTAGACCTGAGGGTCCTACATGATTGGGCATCTGTCTCTTTTCTTACCTCATCTCTTACTACTTTCCCTCCCCTTAGTCTATTCCAACCACACTTCAGAATCTTTGCACTACCTTTTCCCTCTGTCTGGAAGGCTGTCTCCCAAGATCTGACTTCTTTGTACTGGGGTCTCTCATCTTAAATATCGCCACATTATAAAGGCCTTCCCTAACCATCTTATGCAACAACACCTTCTGTACCTTTTCCTCTTTCTTTCCTAGCACTTTGTTTCATTTCCTTTCTGGAAATCCTTACTTTATATTTGTCTTTATTGTTTTGTCTTCCCCCACAAGACTCTGAACTCCACAGAAACAGGAAACCTTGTCAATTTTGTTCAGCTCTGCATCCCTTGTGACTGCAACAAAGCCTGGCACACAGTAGCTAATTTTTGCAAAATGAGTGAAGAAACTCATTTTACTTATTTAAATACCACTATAGCACTTTCTGTGGCGGCCTCTGCTCTAAGTGCTTTACAAATTTTTAACTCATTCAATTCTTATAACATCCCTAGAAGATAGGCACTACTATTGCTCCCATATTAAAGACAAACTGAGGCAGAAAAGTAACTTGCCCAAAATTATGCTGTGGTTTCATGGATTATTGTTTCTAATGGTACCAACGACTCTAGAAAAAGTAGATACCATTTTTTTTTTTTTTTTTTACCACATCTTAGACAAGGAAATCAAGACTCGGAAGTTAACACAGCTTGCCCAGTGACAGTTGGGCAAGTGGCAAAGAAGGACCTAGAAATGAGTGTCTGGCTCCAGAACCCTGATCACCCATGACTAGATGGTTATGGCTGTCTCATGACTATCTTACTTGACCTTCATATGCAAAGGTCTGAAGGCCAAAGAAAACAGGTACTGGATCCATGGAAATCATATTGTAGGTAGAGCCATATGGGGGTGGGAGGGAATTTGGGAAGAAGCTATATTGAGGGGGAGAAGGAGCCCTTTTGCCTGGCCCAGCAGAAGTTCATGCAGAAATAGGTTGGGCCTCTATGAAGCTGACTATATTCCTGCCTCCTGTTGAGGCAGTTCCTTTAAGAAGCCAGGCAGAAGGGACATTGATAGAGCCAAAGGAACCTGAGGCCCTGAAGGAAGGGTGGAGGCACCCTCAAACTTTCCCTGCTCCAGAGAAGACTATGACCACTCTTAGGTTCTATGTCCAGTTGGATAAACATACAAGCATAGGAGAGGTACTAGAAAAATCTAGGGGTACAGCTTCAGTGACTGGATGAATAGTCCCACCTGGGAACACTGAACTAGCAACATTGACCAGCGGTGACTGATTACTCCAGATATACTGAGCAGATAACGTTACCCACCAAGCGGACTCCTGGTCAACCCACATAAGAACTCAATTGTCTAGAATACATAGCTTACGTGTTTACATCGAACATTTCCCTTTTCCTCTGTCATTGTGTAATGGACCACTACATGGCACAACACCATATGGTGCCATTCATTTCATAGTATTTGTAAATGGTGCCAGAGCTTCTACAGTTTTACTTGTCTTTCTGTGGATTCATTTTTGCTTCCGGCACTGTCACACTGACCATGCCCTTCATCCCTTGGGTTTCTTCATCTTGTTCGGAAAACCTGTGTGTCTAGCTATGATCACTGTAAACCTCCAGGATTCCACTTGTTATTTTCTAGCAACATAAAACACTCAAGTGTGCTCACTAATGTTCTGCTAGGTTAAATGAGGTTTCTGTGGATCTCTTCAATCAATATGTGTGCTAATAAGCATCCAGTGATCAGAAAACCAAGCTTTTCAATTTATAAATTTTGATACTGACAGATGGCGAAAGGACTATGGTCTCATATCTGCCATTTTCTTTCAATTTAAAAAATTGGCGCATTATAATTATACATAATAGTGGGATTCATTGTTGCATCTTTGTACATAAATACAACATAATCTGGTCAATTTCTTTTCTAGTACCTCCCCTTTACCATTTTTTTTTTACATTCATGGAATTTCCCTGTAATGTTAAATACGTTATCTATTTGAAAATAAATATATAAAAGCATTTATAGCCTTCAATGTGTTGCTGAGTCTCCCACAGGTGCAGATCTTTAGAATGTATTTATGCCTTCCCAAACCCATCTTTTGTCACCAATAGACTGCTCTCAGGAGTCTGATCACTCAGAAGTTTGATCATTAGGCTCACTAGGGATTGTAATTGAACAGAATAAGATTGTTAATTGTATTTACAGTGAAAAGTCTGAATAAGTAAACGGAACCCTTTAACATTTGATTAATAACTATTAAGATCTGTTGAAACTGGATGTTATGCTGGGTGAAGCTGGTTGAGTTACAACACTGAAAGCCTGCCATACACCGGGTTTTATGCAAGAATGTCTTACACACATTGTTTCAATTCATTCAGTGCCCCTGAGAATAAGGAATGATCTCCGTTTACAGATGAGAAACATAAGAATCAGAAAGGAAGTCATTTGTGTAAGATCTGATAGCTATGTGGTAGGGCCAGGAGTTAAACTTCAGGTGCATGGTTATTTTGTTACCCTGGTTGGCCCTGAACTCCTGGGAGTGGCCTTCCCAAACCTTTCATCTTCTGACTTGGAGATGCCAGGAAAGAAGGGGGTCCAACAGTAGTCCTTAACATCTTGAGACACTAGGGCATCTAGAACTTACTGTGAATGAGGGCATAGCATAGGGATAGAGCACTGGGCCAGTGTAGTTGACTCCTGGAACGTGACAGGCCATCTTGACACTCGTCAGCAGTTTATGAGCAGTTTGCAAGAGTCTGGGAGCATCAGTATGGTGTCCTGAGGCTTGGTGCTTTTTCTGGGCACGACCAGCCTGGGCTTTGGTTACTTTTTCCTTCACATTTCTCTTATGCTTTTTATGGTTGTACTATACAACATTGTGGCACAGTGGGAAAACATGAACTCTGAAGAGCTCTAGGTCCAAGCCCTAGCTCTGCTGCCCCCTATGTGAACTCAAGCAAGTCACTTAATCACTTGGGACTTTAGTTCCTCCTCTGGGTTGGTATACAAATCTAGTACCTCACTCATACTGAGCACTCTGTAATGAATATAATTCGTAGTCCTATTCTGCTTCCACAATTCTGTCCCAGATACAATTCCTTCTCACCACTCATTTTCTATCTGAAATGAACCAGGAGACTTGGGGAACTGTGTCCACCTGAGTCAACTGTGATGTTGACTCCCATACCCAAGGCCTTCAGACTTTAGGGGGCTCCTTTTTCTTTTTTTTTAAACCAAGTGTAGGTGTTCCTGTCCCTTCACCTCTACACAAGTACAATTTTCCCTCAGCATTCACAAGTGATTTCTGCCAAGCTCCCCCAAGATACCAAAATCCACAGATAATCGTTTCTTTTATAAAATGGTATTTTCCCATATGACTCCCCCATACACTTTAAATTATCTCTAGATTACATACAATGTGTAAAACAATGTAATTGTTAATGTAAGTAGTTATACTACATTGTTTAGGGAAAAATTACAAGAAAAAATTTCATACATGTTCAAAACATGACTTTTAGAAAAGTCCAATCTAGGATGAGTTGAATTCAAGGATGTAGAGGGCTGAATGCATATCTATACCATGCCCAGGTCTATTTGGCATAGATGTAAGAAGGGATGAAGACCCCATCTCAATCAAATGAGAACTCTGACCCAGACAGCAATCTCTACCCAGAAAAAAGGAAGCATTAGACTTGATCTAGTCTGCAAGCAAAAATATGCAAAAGGCTACTTTATATTCTTCCTGCGTATCTCGTATCTATAACATGTTATCAACCTGTTGATAAAAGCATTTTTATCACTGCAAAAAGGATATAAAATTTTAGTTATAAGAATAAATTCTGGGTATCTAATGTATCATATGACTACAGTTTATAATACTGTATTGTATACTTGAAATTTGCTAAAAGATTGTAAATGTTTTTAGCACAGAAAATATGAGGTGATGGATATGTTAACCAACTTGGTTGTATTAATTTCATAAAATATATCAAATCATTGTGCAATTTACCTTTATACAATGGAATTTTACTTGTCAATTATACCCCAACAAAACTAGTAGGGGATCAGATAAATCTTAGTTCAAATCCTGGCTTGGCTACTCATTATATGTGTGACTCTGGGCAAGTTGTTGAGCTTCTGAGTCCAAAGTGGCTTAATAGTTAATGGAACTAATTCTAATCTCTACCTCATTCATTCCACAATATTAAGCACCTAAGTGAATGGCAGGCACTCTGCTAGGCACTAGGAGTACTATGAGAGGGGAGATTAGCATGAATGCTCACCATAAAAGTAAACCTGCAAATTTTCAAAGCAGTGACAGAGGCACATGGTATTATGAGACAGTGTCTGACCTAGACACAGAAGTAAAATTAACGGGGCTTAGTGATGGATTGAACTTGGAAGATAAGATAGAGGAATGAGTCAGGAACTATTCTTTGCTTTCATTCTGGAAGCAGGTGTCATTCATCAAGACCAGTAGCAATGGGAAGAGATTTGGAGAATAACTAGGAGTGGTAGGGGATATGTGACACATATTGATAGGTCCTACTAGGTATTGGGAACATACACATATTTTATCTCATTACATTCGATCATGATGGCTGCTTTATTAAGAGAATCACTATTCTCATTTTCCAAGAGCAGAAACAGACTCGGGATTTAAGTGACTTGCCCTGGATCTTACCACTGGTTAATGGCAGATCCAGGATTAACTTTCATTCTGTAGCCCAAGTATGTGCTTTTTCCACTACTTCATCAAGTGGGGCCAAGAAAAGCCTGCAGGGGAAGGGAAGGTAGGTTGGCCAAGGGCAAGGACTCTGAGATGGCAGAAAAGGTAGGAGTAGAAGAGGGATAGGGAGAGCAGAGAGAACTGTGGCAAAGGCAAAAGGGATTCTCTCCAGTGACTTGATTAAGATTTATTATTTGGAGACAGGTCGAGCCGTCCAAACTGAAGTTCATATTTCATAACCCCCCTGCTACCAAATTTTGGCCCTGCCCCTGACTGAGGTGGTGGTAGGGAGGGGAACAAATGAAGAAGCAGTTTATGAAGTGGCCCAAGGCCCAGGGCTAAATTTGAAATTAGCACAGAGATTTCAGTCAGAGGAGTCAAGTTTCCAGGGCCATGGCTTTGTCCAGCAGCAGCTGGGGCCCCACAGAGGGATAGAAAGCTGACCCTTCCTGGCTAGCACTTTGGTCCCAACCTTCCTGTCACCTGCTCCATGCTCCTGGCGTTCTAGGAAGCAATGACAGTCACTCTCTTGGCTTATGACTTCTCATGCCATCAGAAGGGTAGTCTTGTTTGACTGTGTGGGGTAAGGAATAAGGGTGCTGGGGCTGAGAAAGGACTGGGGAATGTTTAGGCAGAAGGGACTAGTATCTGCCTTCATCCCCCAGTGCTGCGTTGGCTTCCCACTTAGCCCTGATCTAGACTGTCCTATGGAATCCATTTGACATAAGCTCAAAGTCAGGGGGGATCTCCAATACAGCACCATTGTCTGTACCTCATCACAACTAAGAATCTACTAAGGAAGTTTCTTCAGATAACCTTTGGGGATATGGAATATTCCTAGGGGGTAGACAGTTTTCTGTGATTTTAAAATTGAGATTTTATAAACTATTTTAACATATACTATAATTTTTTGGACATCTATAGTGAAATGATTACTATAGTCAAGCAAATTAACATCTATTATCCCAGGTAGTTAACTGTTTTGTGCTAAGAGCACATAAAACCTACTCTTAGCAAATGTTCAGTGTACAAATTTTTTTTTTTGTTACCATAGATTAAACCCAGGGGCACTTTACCACTGAGCTAAGGCCCAGCCCTTTTTGAGATGGAGGGTCTCTTAAGTTTCCAATACTGGCTTTGTATTTGTGATCCTGCTGCCTCAGCCTCCCAAGTAGCTAGGATTATAGGTGTGCACTACTGCACCCAGCTAATACAGTATTAACTAGGCATTTTTAAACTAGTTGCACATTTCATCTCTAGTGATATGCAGGATTATATCATATGTATAATTATAACTGCAGCTTTGTACCCTTTGACCTAAATCTCCTTATACCCACCCTAGCTCTGGCAACCACCCTTCTACTCTCTGCTATATTCTGCTTCAAAAATTTCAGACATAAGGGAGATCACAAAGTATTTTTCTTTGTGTCTGGTTTATTTCACTTAGCATAACACCCTCCAGTTTCATCCATATTATTGCAAATGGCACGAGTCCTTTTTTTAAGACTGAATAATATTCCTCTGAAATATACATCTATACACTCTTACATATATACACACACTTCATCTCATCACTTATCCATCTTTCAATAGAATCTTAGGTATTTTTCATATCTTGCCTATTGGGAATAATGCTGCCATGAACATAGCAGGGTAGATAAATTTGAGGTGCTGATTTCATTGGCATTAGGTGTATGTACCCAGAAGAGGGATTGATGTGGATCATAGTTCTATTTAAAAATTTTTTTAGAATTTCTATACCTTCCATAATGACTGCACAATTAGTTATTGCAATTGAAATCTATACTGAGTGATATAAGCCTATGCTGTATCATCCATCTGGATGGCACATTATATCTAAGGGCAATCATAGGATTTCTGGGCCCTCATTTACATCTGCTTTCTTATTTTAGTCATAGTAGGTTGCATGTAAAAGGGAAATCCATAATGACAATGTTTTAAACATAGTTCCATTCTCTACCACATCAAAGAAATTAGAAGACAAGATGTGCAGGTTTGGTGTGATAGCTCCTTGAATTTGTTGAGGACCCTAACTCCTAGTTCTCTGCTGTGTCATCCTTTAGGTGTAGTTCAAGCTATTTGCTCATTATAGGCAATAAGATGGGAGAAAGGGTAAAGATAGACCAACCCCCTTCCCTTCTAGAAGATCTCCCCCAAATCCTAAATAACACTCCCCCTTATCTCACAGCCTGAACCTTGTGGTGTGGAGACAAGGCTATGGAATATAGTTTTTAGTTGGGGACATAAAAGGAGGAAAGGGGGTGTATAGTGGGATCGATAACTAGCAATCTCTGCCACATTTGGTGTAAAAGAACTCATTAGCTTCACAATGTTCAGCTTGCATTGTCAAGGACTAATGAGAAAAGAACAGAGGAGGACTTAATACATAAATGATGGCTTAGTCCCAGTGAAGGCCAAATGATGTCCCTGAGGGCCGTAAGAATGACAGTTTAACAGTAGATCTGATGGGGAAGAAAAGTGGTGCGAGAGCTGAGTCATCGCCTGGCTCACAGTAATACAGCATGACGAACTCCAAAGAACCTGCATCCCGGTCGGCTCCACAGTCACGATCTGAACGGCAATTTAATTTTAGAAAAACAACATCATCTACCTTGTTAAAATAACTGTTGTTCATTTGATTTTTATTGGTTCTGTAGTTTTGTTTACACTTCATTTGGAGGTTCGTTTCAGCTTTATAATTGTACATCAGCCACCAGCGTAAGAAGTTTGCAGTTTATTTTCTTTAACTTAATGTAATGAAAATGAGTCAACTGGGATGGATATATGTATGTGCATATGGATACATATATTTTAAAGGGGCTGCTCAACTGAGAAACGCTTCCTAAAACCACTGGAAACTGGGAGTTGGAGCCCCAAACCAAGGCTTCTGGCTTCAAATTCAGGGTCCTTTTCACACCACCACCCCAGTGCTGTTGAGGAGGAGGTGGGACCGTGCTGCAGAACAGGTGTGGCACCTAAACATAGCATATGATCAGAGAAGTCTAACATTGGAAGTACTCAGAAAGGTCACATGGCATGCCTCCTGACTGAAGCTTGAGCCTCTCTATAAGCCAAGTGCCTGGGTCAGGGGGTGAGGATGAGGTCGGCGGTTTAGTGTGACATAATGGAGCACTTGTGGCCGGGAGAAGGTTGATTCAAACATTGTGTCCCTGACAACCAAGAGTCCTTGGGGGTAATTTCTAAGTATGTTCATGTGAACAGTTGACAAGTAGAAAGGATCCTGGTGATAAATGTATGCAAATATATTCTCCCTTGTCCCTAGTAACCTCCTCCCACCTCCAAACCATCTGCTACAGCCCCGATGGCCTATGGTGATGTATGCCCATCCAGGTTCCTTTTACTGTGTTGTAACCTGGAGGGCACCCTGTTAATAATGGGGCAGAGGGGCTGTGACAGATGGTAGGGGCCTCGATTGAAGCCAGGGAGTCGAAGTGGAGGCCTATTTCCAAAGGACATGTTTTGGGCCATTTATAGATGAAGGGAAGAATAGCTCCTTTTATGACAGCAATACATCTTCCTCATGCCCAGCCACTGCCCCCCACCAACAGAACACTTTCTTGGATTCCACCAGTTGAGAGGGAATTGTGTAGGGTTCTACAAATCCTAAGAAAACTCTTCTATCAGGGTAAAGAATTGGTGGAAGGGAGCAAGAGGAGAGACAGAAAACAGACTGAAAGGCAGAGAAAGTTATTTATAGAGACGTGTGTGCATATGTACATATTTGCTTAGACACAGGAAGAGACATCTGAGAGATGGACAAATACCAAAAAAGAACCAAACAAAGAAGAGGAAGTGGAAGGGGAAAGAAAAGATTAGAAATAGATGATAGAAAAAGTGAAGAGACAGAGAAATTTAGACAAGTTAAGCACAAGGCAAGGAGGGGCTTCTGTCTTGCCTCAAGCAGTAGAAGAGGCAATGCTTTCAGCCCGTCTGTGCTGTGCCTTCTGCATGGAGGGAACCACACCAGTCTGATCCTGTCTTCAGGAATCTTCCAATTCAAACAGACCTGCTAATGGGTTACTACATTTATATGAGTCAGCATAGTAAATACTTGTGACAAGCCGCAGCATACAAAGTAGATGGAAGAGCTCAGGGAGGGACCAAAGTTACTTTCAGACATAGTAGTGCAAAACAGTCCCAAGACACATACAGGCAACGTCTGTCATGGAGAATCTATCTTGTACCTAACCTAAGAGGGTTTTCTGGAATGGAAGGTAATTCATAGAGCTGTGGGGAATGAGGCCATTGGAATGGGCCAACAGCCACACACAATCAACTCTGGAAAATTTGCACTGAAGACTGACCACCGCAGATTCCTCCAGCCTCTTTCCCATCCCCACTCACCATACTCGGTTGTTGGCCTCATTCACTCACAGAACATGGAAGCTACCAGACAGTATACCACTCTTGTTGCCCCTTTATTCACACACACCTACAGCTCCTTTCTTTTAAATTAGTAATTATAATTACACATAATAGTGGAATTTGTTACATTATTTGTATAGGTACATAACATAATTAGGTCAATTTCAGGAGTATAATGTGATATGGTAGATATTATACATTGCAGAATGATTTTACAATATGGGGTGACTTAAATGACCATCGAAAAGATGAATGGATATGGGAAAATGTATTATCTGTACACAATAGAATACTATTCAGCCTTAAAAAGGAAACTGTCATTTAGGACAACATGAATCGACCTAAGTGAAATAATCCAGGCACAGACAAATATCACATGTTCTCTTATATGTGGAATCTAAAAAAGGAAAGCAAATGTCTAAAAACAGTAGAAGGCTGGTTACCAGGGGCAAAGGGAGAAGTATGTCAAAGGCTATAAACTTGGTTAGGAGTAAGTTCTAGGTCTACTGCACCTCATGGTCACTTTAGTTAATATATTTCATATTTCAAAATTATAAAAAAAATTTAAATGTTCTCATTAAGAAAGGTATATAAGATTAGAATGTTAATGAACCTGACCTAATCATCCTACATCTCCTTTTGTTACTCTTATCCCTCTAGGTTACTACCTTCTCTCCATTCTCCATTGCCACATGCTAACAATTCTAGACTTGGACAGTCTGAGAATAGCCTTTTAACATGTATCATCCTATTTTCATCTCCCAGAAATTCTGGGGTGAGCATATGTATTAAAGAAACAAGCTCAGATTAGGCAACTTGGCCAAGATCACACAAGAAAGCTGAGGTTCAAATTTAGAAGTCTCTGGCCATTCTCCTTCCACTGTGCCATGCAGGATCCCAGATATATTGAAAAAATACTTACCGAAAAAATTCTGCCCATTTGGGTCCCATCCCAGCCAGAGTGAGGGTTAGGGTTAGTACAGTACAGTTCTGAAGAAAGAATTTTTGTGGGAATGAGATTGAAAACGCCAGATTTGTGTGCCTTGGCTGAGTCACTGGGTGTGAGAATGAGCAATAAAAGTTAATAGTGCAAAGACGATTTAAAGACCTCTGCACATGTAAAGGGAAATATTGCATGTTATTACTCCTTCTCATAACTGTGTAAGTGATGACAGGTGGGTACCTACAACCTTTACCTAGCATAGGATCTGTTCCAATCCTCCCACCAGGGCTCAGGGTATCTGCAGGTATAACTGAGATCGGTGAAGTTCTTAAGACCTGTTTACGTTTCCTTTGGGCCCCTCTCTCCTTAGTCACTATCCTAGCTCTGTTCCCAGCAATCAGCTGCTGGTCACACAGTCTTTACTCAGGTTAGTTCCAGTTGAGGTGTGGCACTGTTGAGAGGCTTTGGGGTCAAGAGGATTTGTTAGCTGCTGCCTCCTTGATACATCACATAATGGAGCCATCAGCTTACCAAGTACCAAGCATCAGACTAGATTACTTGAATATATATGATCATAATGTGATCTCATTTATCAGTGAAATCTTCAGAGATACGATTACTATTTGAGAAATGATGAAATGGAGGCTCAGAAGCTAAGTAACTTGGTCAAGGTCACACAAATACGGCAAAGCTCAAATTTGAACCAAGAACTCTGGCTCTATAAACCACACTCACAGCAATTACCCTATGCAGCCTCCCTACAAACCTCCCTACAAACAATATCAATGACAAAATGGAATGAAAAAGTGTGCTATTTTTGTCCCACCACCAAAGAGATATGAAGACCCTAGTTATATGGCCCATAAGACCCCAACCTAGGGTTATATTTTGCCTAATGACAGCATATGTACACTGCAACTGTCACTTCTAGAAAGCTGGCCTTGGAATACCAAATTGGCATTCAAACCCTGGCTGTAATTTCATTATTTCAAATGCCTAGATTAGCCTAGTCTTCCACACTGGGAGTACTGATATGACTCAGGTGGGTATTGTGTGATCAACCGGGGCTATGATCAGAGGTTTTGTACATTACACAATATTTTCCTTTGTGAACATCTTTCAATGTTTTCAACATAAGAACATTTTCATGGTCTTTTCCATTCCTTCTCAGACTATTTCTGTATACTTGTAGGTTAAGAATAACAGCCAATAGGAATTAAGCTCTTACTCTGTGCTATACAGTGTTCATTGCTTTATATGGATGATCTTTTACTCCTCCACAAGCCTATGAAGTACATACTATTATTAACTCTGTGGTACAAATGACGTAACAGAGGTCCAGGGAGGTTGAAAAAGTGGTTACACAGCTACTGAAGTGGTAAATCTGGGATTTGCCCCTTGGCCTATGTGACTCCAGATCTAGGGTTCTTATCTACTCCTTACAAAAGAATTTCTGGAATAGCTAAGTGAGCATTTTTAACGGAGAGGTTTGTCTAGCAACTGTCCCGTTGCAAAGATGAGGGAATAAATACTGAACAACATTCAGTGATGAGCTTAAATCAGTTTAAGGGAGTTGAACACTGACTCGAAACTTCCACAGTTCTGTTCCAGTCCTCAAATAGCATGAGTTCTGATCTATGGTGTCTAGCACATAGTAGGGGTTCAGCCAATATGACTTTAGTGATTGAACAAATGTTTCTAGCTTTCATCTGGTGTGGCTTCGTTCTCCTAAGTGCCAGGTTTTGCCATGTTCCGGGTCAGCACCAACCTGCCTCTAACAAATATGGAATATAGATGAGGGTCTGAGCCATCTGTGCTGTTCTGTTTGATTTTAGGTCATCTGTGCCTCCGCCGTCCAGATTTCACCACTAGCATTTCATATATTCATTTCCTGTAGTTTTGCTTCCTACAGGAGTAAACACTTGGAGGGACAGCACAGTAATGAGGAAACCAAGACTACAGCTACCAAAATAAAAACTCAAACTCATATTGATAAAAAAAAAATACCACCTAATAGGTACTAAGGGTTTTCCATACACTAGGTACCATTCTAAGGCATTTATATACATGAATGTATTTAATCTTCACAATAATAAGATAGATGCCAATATTGTTGCTACTTTACAGATGAGGAAACATACCGAGGGACTGGCTACACAACTAGTAAGTGGAAGAACTAGGATTTTATTCTATTTTTATTGGTTCATTACAGTTGTACATAATGGTAGGATTTATCATTACACATCTGTACAATATAATTTGGCAGAACTTGGATTTTAAAGTCCAAAGCCTCTGATCTTAACCATGATGCTCAACTACTTGCATTCATTACTACTGGACTTGTTGACGGATGGGCTATGGGGACTGAGCCAGAAGAAGCAATAAAAACTCGGGATGGGGCTTGTGTTTGAAGCTATTCGTGAAGATAATTGCAAGAAAACTAGTTTGGGATGCATGGTGACTACGTTTGGCTTTTGGATATATTGGGTTTGAGGTATCTTTGAAATCTCCAACTGGAGATGCCAAGAAGACAAGTGAATGTGGTTCAGAACTCAGATTTGGGACTCTTCATCTTACAGATTAAAAAAAAAATTATTCGGCACTCACTACTTGCCAGCACTGTCCTAAGAGACTTATGTGGATTAAGGATTATAACTTAATTCTAATGCAGCCCTATAAAGTTGGTGCTTTATTCTGATTTTTGAAGATGAGGAAATTGAGGTTCTGAGAGAGAAAATGACTTGGGGTCATACAGCTGTGAAATTTCAGAGGTAGAATACAAACATAGGCAGTCAGGATTATGTAAGGTCACTTTCCTCACCTATAAAGTAAAAATCGTCTATATTATGCAGGATGGTTGTGAAGATTATACATATCAAAACCCTGACACATAGTAGGAATTCCATTAATTAGAGCTATTACCATTAGTACTATCTGATGTTATTAAAGAGTTACTGATTACTATACAATAACATATGATTACTATTGTAACAGGTAGGACGTGGAAGTTCCCTGACCATGCTTTCCCTGACTTTTTTCAATTTCCCTAGGAAATGGAGCCTGATCTCTTGATTTCTTCCCTCAAATCTCTTAGCATCATTGGTTTTAAAGCACATTCGATGCCCCCAGATCCTTATTTTTAAGTTTGGTTCATTTTAAGGCCCTTTTTGCAGCAGTCTCACAATTCTGTCCTTTTATCGTCTAGTCCTTCTGGGACTAGGACCCAACAAACAACCTCGTTCAACCACGCATTCACAATCCAGAAAGAAAAACATCATCTTTTAAAGTTCTTTATTTACTTGCTAATACCTCTCCACCCACAAGGCGGCGCTACCTCACATAGAATTCTTGTGTGTTTTGCTGCAGCGATCCATCAAAACTGAGACAGAGGCAGGATGAGACCACAAACAGACCCCCAAATTTATCTAAAGACCAAACTAACATTGGTTGCAGCCTGAACCTTGTACCCTGGCTTTGAGATTAGTCCTATTCTGAAGGAAGTAGAGTAGTTAAAATATAGTGGAAGTATACTGGTTAAAGGAATAGATTCTGGATTCAATCTGCTTAGATTTGGATTGTTACTTCCTAGCTGTGTGTCCTCTGATCTTCAGATTCTTCTCTAGAAAGTAGGGATACTATTGGTAACTACCTGCGGGGGATTCGGAGGAACAAATTAATGGGTCAGTGTAAAGAGTTTCACACGGTGCCTGGCACCTTGTACATGCTCAATAAGTATTTGCTATTTTTGAGTCCTCGTCCTGGCCACCAGCTGAATCGAGTCAAACCTGAGCTCCAGATTCCAGATATTGTGTCTCAACTGGTCATCTCTCAGTGCACCATCCTAAGAATGATACTGGGAGATGACCCCATGAGCGTGAATTACCACTAATGGTGATCAAGTTTGGGGATCTATACTGCCCAGCCAGGCACGTGTTATGTGCACCCTTTTGTATTCAAGCTAAGGCTTCAGGTCAGTGTGCTAATTTTGGATGTCTGCTCTCCTGCTGGACTTGGCCTTGAAGGCAGGTTTAGATTACATGCTCCTACTCTGGAGAGCAACCCCTACCCAAACAGGTACATGTGTGCACTATGTACCAACACACACACACACACACACACACACACACACACAAGCCACTTCCACCCAACTCCCGGAGCAAATCCCTGCCCAGTGGGGAGGGAGTGAAAGGTAACTGAGCCGTGCAAGACAGCTGGGCAGCTGGCTCGGGCCCTGCCAGGCACTTTTCCTAGTAAGGGCATCCTTTGGGCGACAATATCCAATTGAAGAGACGGCCCATACGAAACTTCATGACTGTTTTAGCCCTGCTAGCAATGTCACCAGCACCCTTTTGGGGGATGTATTTAGGGACTTGCTAGTACTCACTGACCGGGTCAGCGAGCAGCTGGTGCCTGCCTGCCTGCCTGCCTGCCTCCATCCCCCCTCCCTCTTTCCTCCCATCCCAATGGGTGTTATCTGTACCCACAGAGAAGTGATTTCAGTACCCCAAATCTATGATCACCCCAAGTACTATTTGTGGCCTAGGCATGCCCCTCACCTATGTTGCTAAATTTTGACATTGCATGTTCTAATACCTCCATGCTACCTCAGTTGTTTCCTTGAGGAGTTGGATGAATTCTAGCTTCTAGCTGGAAGAATGTGTGGATGGGTTCTAGGGTTCCAACATAGGCTTCTCTTGGGTGTCATTTCAGAACACTCATGCATTCATTTCACAAATATTTACTGAGTCCCTATTATGTGCCACTTATCAGTCTAAGAAACAGTTAAGAAAAGGAAGACAAATGGAGGAAAAATGTGTGGAGCTCAGGATTAAATGGGACTAAAATACTAGTGTTGTGCTTACTACCGGCAGGTACTGTTCTGAGTGCTTTACCACCTACTAATTTGCTTAACCTTCAAAACCTCATGATATAAGGAATATTAATATCCCCACTAAACAAATGAGGAAACTAAGGCTCAGAGGTTTCATGAATATACTAAATTGAATTGTATTCCCCAAAATGCATGTCCACTGAGCACCTCAGAATGTGACCTTATTTAGAAATTAGTCTTTGCAGATGTAATTAGTTAAGGATCTTGGATAGAAATTGGCCTGGGTTTAGAATGGGCCCTAAGTTTAGTGACTGGTCTCCTTATAAGAAGAAAGGATACAGAGACAAATGGGTGATACGAAGACAGGGGACCAGATTGGAGTTATGTCTACGCAGGAAGGAGCACCAAGGACTGCAGGCAATCATGAGAAGCTGAGTCTCCTTTCATCAATTAGCTACTTCCTTCTTAGGCTTATTAATGAACATACTTAATAACACTGTTTCTAGCTGCAAGTCCCCAGGGCCCTCCCCACAATGCCTTTCTCCTTGCCAGGAACTGTTGGACAATTAATACCCTTACCCCACTTTTGTATGAGGTTTGAAATTCACAAATAGGAACATATTGAGGGTTGAAGAGTCCCCAGGCCTATGTGTGGGGATGTATATGCTTGTGGCAGGAGAAGGAGCCTGAGAGAAACAGATGTGAAGGGAACAAAAGGGAATGATAATTTTAAAATTTCCATGATAGGATTTTTAATCCAGATCTTTAAAGTCGATCACAATACATATTCTTTAGCCTTTCATCCACAACTTTCACTGTCACTGTACCCTCTGGACCCCAAAAACATGAATCTCAGACTCACAACTGAACGGGAACTTAAGGACCATCTAGCCCTTTATATCTAATTATGAAGATGAGAAAATTGAGGCTCAGAGGTGACCAGGCCACTATTCATCTGCAGTCACCACAGGCATTACTCTTCCATCTTCCCTGGTGGAGATCCCCCAACCCACCTTCTCTCCCCAGTTTTGGAGAAAGTAGATGGAAGGAGTTAAGGGGACAGTCTCGGGAGCCTGATTATTTATGTTCAAATCTTAGCTCTAGAAGTCAACATAACTTTCCTGGGGCTGGTGTAACACATCCCCAGAAAATGCATGGTTTAAAACAATAAATTTATTCTCGCAGCTCAAGAGGCCAGAAGTTTGCAATCAAGGTATCTGTATGGTTGGCTCCTTCTGGAGGTTCCAAGGGAGAAGCACCTCTTTCCCTATCTCTCACAAAGCATAAGCATCCCAACACCCATTCATAGGCCCAGGGACTCCTCTCCAACCCTGGAGAATATTCCTACTTATGAATTTGAAACTGGTACAGAAGAAAGGGGTCAAAGTATGAAAGTCCAGGAGTTCCTGACAAGGAGAAAGGCATTGTGGGGAGGGGTGGAGAGGGCCCTGGAGACTTGGGGCTGGAAACAGTGTCATTAAGTATGTTCATTAATGAACCCAAGAAGGAAATGACTAATAAATTGATGGAAGGAGGCTGATGGCACCAAACCACTTGGTTAATTAAAACCACAGAGGTCTTAGAGTGACTGAAAAGCCCCTGAGGATGGAAGTGGTCGATAGGAGGCAAATAAGGAATAAAACCAAGAAAGACCATTCGGAGGGGTAATCATTGAAGGGCTGTCTCTTGCATGGAAAGGTAGCCAAGACAAGGAAAAAGAAAACGGGCCAAAACACTAGTTCCAAAAAGTCTTCCCTGATATCTTCTGAGTACTGACAGGACCCCAATGCTTGCATGCTTCTTTTTAAATGGGATAATGCCTGACCATAGCTGTTTTCTTAGTAGCCACTTGAAATGGGTATGGGCTTAGGTGAGAAGAGGAATGGCACCTCATGAAAGTCTCTAGACGTTGGTAAGTGAAAGGGTATGTGAGGGTCTTCGGGGCTGGAGGCACCTTTCGTCAGATTGGAATAACAGGAAACAACTTTGGAAAGCACCACAGCACAAACTTATATTCTGTGTGGCCATTTGTGGAAAAATGATCGTACCCTCACAACTTGTGTACAGGACCTCTGCAGTAGAAACTATTAAGGCCTTGTCTCTTGGCAGAATGGTAAAGTGTACACTAGAAATCTGGAATTAGACTAGACTTGACCTGTTAACCAACCTTAGTTTTTTCTACAGAATGGAAGTAATGATAGTGTGTACCTCAAAGCATTGTTTTAAGGGTGAACTTAAAAAAGATAATGTACCATGCTTGGCATATAAAAAATAGCCTTTGTCATTTCCACCTAGATATCTTTCATGTACCTCAAACGTGCTGTAACTTCCTCATCCTATTTTCCTTCCAGTTAATGTAAGGAAATGTGGACATCACCATTAACCGAGTTTCTTAAACTATAAACTTCAGAGTCATCCTCAGTCCCCCTACTTTCCTTCAACTCCTAAGTTCAACTAACCATCAAAGTCTAGTTCCTTTTCTCCGTCCCTATGGCCCCACATTTTTCTCCTTTAGTACACACCCTCATCATTCTTCACTCAGACTAATATGTAGTTTCCTATCTGGTTTCTAGGCCTGTCTCTCCCCTCTGTAGCCCCTTCTCCACAGTGTGCCCAGAGAAACTTTCTAAAATAGGGATCTGATCAGGACATTTTGCTGCAGCTTAAAACTTTTTTCTAAGACTCTTAATTCTTAAAGGTCAGATTCATTCTCCTTATTTTGTGCAAGGAAATTCACCTCACTTTTCCTATCCTACATCACTCCTCACATGTTGGGCCTTGTTCAGTCCCTTCCCTAAGCACGTCATGCTATTTTACTGTTCTATGCCTTCACACATGCTGTTTGTGTCCTCTACTCTTTTATCTAAAACCAGGCTCAAATGTACTCCCCTTTAGGAAGACTTTCCTGTCTGTCCTTGGAGGACATCTTGGTGTCCTTCTTATGCTCCCACAGCACTTATCAAGGACTCACAGCCATCACTTGTTCTCTGAACATTGCTTAGGGATGTCTACTTATCCCAGTGGTCTGAAAGCTCCCCATCCCCCTGGAGTAGTCTGACTAGGCCTCCATAGTCCAAGAAATAGAATCAAGATATCTAGTGGTAGCTGGACTGGATCCTGGACTCTCCTTTTCCTGTTTCTCCAGTGAGTTCAAAACAAACCCTGTCATGGTCCCCCAGGGAACATAAACATAGAAAACCCAGGTGACAGGAACAAGTGTTGAACATGCTGGTGTTACCAGATAAAATCTTATAGCAAGCCTTGATCAGCTTCCTGTCTTTAAGATAAATCACCCAGTGCTGATGGCTCTGCAATTACCAGCTCTTCTAATTGAGTGTGGAGACCCCTGCTTTGGGGGAAACCAGCTGCTCTCAGGTCTTCTCCACCCAACTTCTACCTTGGCGTGTCTTCTCTCTGGTGTCTATTCAAATTCAACAGATAGGTGTTGAGTGTCTACCATTCAGTAGCATTGTGCAAGGTATTAGAAACATAACCTCATTTAATCATAACAACTCTATCAAGTGGATATTTTCTCCATTTGAAATATGATAAGGAAGCTGATGGCTCCAGAGCTGAAAGGACTTAATCTTACTCAGCTAATAAAAATAGCAGATATCACTTAGTGAGTTCTTACTATGTAACTGACACTGTGTACAGTACTCTATGGATGTGATTTTTATCTATACAACACCAAAAGTGGATATTGCCATCTCCATTTTATAGTTGGGGGACATGGGGTTCAGAGTCAATTTGACCAATACCTCATGATTAGGAAGTACAGCTAGGACTGAACACATGTCTCTTTAGGTCCAGTAATAGTTCTACCACTCTAGTCTCTTTGTCCCTCATCAGACCAAAGTTCTTCAGGTAGGAAACCTGTGTCTCCCAGGGCAAGGGAGTCACCATGGTGCTTAGCACAAGGCACAAACCAGAGAATTAAATCCAGGATGTTCCAGCCCATAGTTAAAGTCCAGGTACTGATGAAGGGGTAGCCTGCACATGGCCCCACCTCTTAGGTATTCATCTTAATTCTTAGGCTTCTGGTTGAAAGCTACTTTCCTGGGAATGAAGTAGGTTTTTTCCCCCCTTGGTGCTGGGGATTGACCTCTCACAGGACCTCTCACATGGTAGGCAAGAGCTTTACTACTGAGCTACATCCTTGGTCCTATGAAGTGGGTTTTCAATAAGGAAACATTCCCATTGCAAGTCCATTTTTCTGAGAAATATCTGCTGCTGAAAAAGTGAGCAGTGATAGGAGCTGGAATTGTAGCTGCTTGCTTTTCCATAGCATCCCTTTGGGGAGACACATGGATGATATAGCTGGAACATTTACTAAGCATCCTTCCTGGGAGCTGCTAGCTTGCTATGTGGTCCTGGACTTCAGTTTTCCCATAAAGACAATAAAAGGATAAACCAACCTTAGAACCCTCTAAGGTTCAAGTTTGAACCTCCTACAGTTCTAGGTTCTCAAGAAGCCAACATTGATTAGCTGCTAACCTGTTGAGTACTGTGAATTTCCTGGGACAGTTTCCAGGCCAGTGTCAGCAGGGCCAGGCAACCAGCTTTGGACACAGCACCAAGTTTGGTGCTTCATCTTCCTGACAGACTCTTAAAGTATACTGATGGAGTGTACAGGAAAATGATGACACCAGCAAACTCGGATCGTTTACTACCCCCACCGCCACCACCCAGAACCACAGCCAAATGAAATGGCTGTTGGAACAAAATTGGCTCAATCCATTAAGGAGATGAGAGTTCTATTAATTGGGAAGAAACTTTCAAAAGCAGATAGGTCAGTGACTAAGGCCCATAGCTCAGCATTACTCTGTAGGGAGAACAAATAGGGGTATTCTTCAAGCTGGGTGGTGGAGGATGGAGAACAAGGAGGCAGCTGAGCCATAATGGTGAAGCATCAGCCTGGCAGATATCGTTAGCATCAATTGGGGCTACCCTTTTCTGTCCCTCACCCTGCCACTTCAAATTCCCTCAGCTGTTCCTCCTTTTATTTCCACACATCAACCCACTCCCCACTACTTTCTGAACTTGTTTACATTTATAGCATCTATCAGATGTTGTGGAACATATCTACAGCCATAGAAGGCTGTGTCATATTCCTTCCAAGTCAATACCCTCCTAAGATATAACCACTAGTCCAGAATCATCTGGATGGCTTTTGAAGTACAGATAACCAGGCTCCCCTTTCATAGATTCTGACTCAATAGATCTGGGTTAGGCCCAAGATGTTGGATTTGTACCAAGGTCTCAGGTGAATGCACTAGTCTGATTTCTATCAGCATTGATCAGGTTTGCTTGTTCTGCAATAGAACCTTTTATACATGCCTTTTAGTCATCCTTATATCTGTAAAGTTGTCATGTTGAGCGTCCCAGTACATTTTATTTTCTATTTTTTGCTGTATTTTTAGCATTTCATTATACAAATATGACATTTTATATATTGATATTTCAGTTCTATTTAAGGACTATTGTTATGCTATGAATGTTACATGTTTTTGAATGTATGCACTCATCTATATATAAAGATTTGAGGAATCATAGATGTATGTGTATGTATACATGTACATGTATGTATATACATGTACATTTTTTCATTAGATTCTGCCAAACAATTTTCTAAAGTGATTGGGAATATTTGTACCCCTATCAACAAAGTATGAGAGTTCCACTGGCTCCTTATCCTTGCCAACACTCGTTTTGGTGTCCATTTTTTTTAAACAATTGGCCATTGTATGTGTGCTTGTATAGTGGTATCTCATTGTGGATTTAGTTTGCATTTTCATTTAGATTCCATGTGTGAAACTGTTAGACATTCCCATCTCTGCTCTCAGTGGGCCCTCAAATGATTGACAAGCGGTATGGACACTGCACATATCAGCCCAAATGGTACAGTGGGAAATTGGATGGAGAAGGGGTAGACAAAAGTTCAAGGGAAATCCAAGCTTCTTTACTTCTTTGGTTCACAGTTCTTGTGCAGATAAGGCAGTTCTCTCCTTGCAGGGACATGAAATTTGGTCTTTGAGCTTAGGAATATTGAGACTGTTAACGTCTGAGGTGGAAATGAACTTGTGGTGCTGGCGGTACAGAAGAAAGTTAATATAAAGTGTAAGAAAAATTTGTCCTAAGGATCAATAAGGACCATGTTTTCGAGGGCCTTGTAGGCTAAAGGGATGAATTTAGAGTTTATTCTAAGTACAAGAGAATCCAATAAAGGGCTTTAGATGGGAGAGTGACAGTAGGATTTATGTTTTGAAAATATCACTTTGGCTAATACGTAGAGCAGTGGTTCTCATGCTTGGTTGCATATTGAACTCACCTGGGAAACTTAAAAACTGATTCCTGAGTCTCACCTCCTTGGATTCTGATGTAGTTGGCGTAGAATACAGCCTGGCCATTAGGAGTGAAGACGGAACTGGACAGATTTGAGACATATTTTGAATATGGAACATATGGAGTCTGAAGACTTTCTATGGGCTCTAGGTAGAGAAAGTGAAAGATGTGACCCACCTTGGGACTTTTGGTAGATGGTGGCAATCACTGAAATGAGAAGCACTGAGGGGAAAAATAGGTTGAGGGTGGCAGTTTAAGTTTGGTTATGGATATGTGGAGCTTAAGATAAATAAGCTATTCATGGCACCAGACAGGAGCCATGATGTATTGGATAAGGTATGGGGAGAGAGAGGGAAAGAGCCTTGTGGGATTTCCTCCTCTCAATCCCATATTTCAGTCTTTACATGTCTCAGTCATTTCCACTTCTCTGGTCTGGATCCCATTACTGCTCTTTGAGAACTAATAAGCTAATCAGTTAAACTTCTTCCTGCAAATGTGTTAGCTCGCTGTTTCATACCCCTTTCTGATGCCTTTACCTAGCTAAAATACATCAGGGAGGCCCTCAAAGAATATTTCTTCTGTTGGGAAGTTCAAGCCTCTGACTGGGGGAAAATGGAAGCTATTCTAAAATATTTCCCTTTAAACAAGTCACACTGGCACACACCTATAATCCCAGTACCCTGGTAGGCTGAGACGGGAAGATAGCAAGTTCAAGGCTAGCTTCAGCAATTTAGCAAGACCCTAAGCAACTCAATGAGACCTTGTGTCAAAACAAAACAAAAAGGGCTAGGGAGGTAGCTCAATGGTAAAGCACCCCTGGGTTAAATCTCCAGTACCAAAAAAAAAAAAAAAAAAAAAAATAGAATTTGTCCTCTTCAATTTCAGTGAGGAGATGGTTTGATCAAGATAAAATGGGGCAAAGCTCAAGTCCATTTGGGGAAATTCAAGTCCTGAGCTGGGAGTTTTCCATTAATTGTTTCAGTTAAGATCCCAGAGCACTCTGCTTGTTATTATAAAGTTAAAGAAACTAAGGCCCAGAAAGGTTAAGCAATTCAGACTACTACATGTAGTCAGATGCAAAATCTGGAAGCATGTGTCTACCCTGAGTGCTTAAGGAATTGTATTCATTCATTCACTCACTCATTCTCATCATGCACTAGAGTATGTCTCCAAGTCCAGGGGATCCTGCTAGGGCCCTTCTGAGAATCATCAAAGGAGTAAAGAGTTCTTAGATAGCACCTAGACTAGCTGGTAGACTGGTGTAAAGTCCCCATTTGTGAGCACCATCTCTTGAGTCCTATCTAATGGTAATCTGCCACCACCCCAGCCCCTGAAACAGATCTGAAGAGCAGGAAGAGTAACTAAGGAGCAAAGAGGCTCATTGTAAAAGTAGAACAGGTCAGAGTGAGGCAACGTAGTCTGCCCAAAGTCACAAAGCAAATTAGAGGCAGAATCTGGGTATGCATCAACTGTCCTGATGATCCATCACCTCAACCCTGGAGTTGAGTCTTTCCAGCAGTACCTCAAGTCCCAAATCTAACCTCACATCCTGGTGAAATAGAGAGGCAAGAAAGTTTGTATATCTTTGGGGGGGTGTTCCCAAGAGAACATCTCTGGGAGGAGGCAGCTTTCTAAAGGAGTTAGTGGTGGGGAGAGCAGAAAAAATCCTGAGGCTATTTCAGAGAACTCTGCCTAGTCACGTTCCAACCAGCACTTGCTCCCTGTGTCAGCCAGCCCCACAGCCCTCAGCTCGGGGCTGGAAAAAGACATAGGACAGGGCTCCTTAATGAGAACATTTGGGAACCCAGGAAAGGTTAATGATCTGCAGCCTCGACCATCCGTCAGCTGCCCAGCCAGAGACAGTAAACACCGTTACTCATCTAATTAGCAGGAAAGGCTGGGCAGGGGCTGAAGACTGTGCCTTGGGGATTAGTGTCCACCCACTTAGGGCTGCCGAGAGAGGCTACCAGAGGGCACAAGCCCCAGTTCTAGGAGGCAGTTGGGAGGGGGCTCCTTCCCAGCTGGTCCCCTGCAGCTCTCGCTGCAGGCTGTGATAAAGATGGAGAAGGGCATGGACATCTGTTGAGGGCCTTCTCTGTGCCAGACACTATGCTGGTCATTTCCACATGTCATCTTATTTTGTCCCCCATCAACATTGTAAGGTTCCTACACTTGTTGAACATCTTTTGTATGCCACTATACATACATTGTAATAGTTTAATCCCTCGAAGTCTTAGGAAGTAGTTATTTTCCCCACTTCAAGGGGGAAAAATATCAAGGCTTAAAGAGCATAATAGTTTTATCTGCCGATTTATTCAATAAATACATATTGCTATGCCATGCCCACTCTGTGCCAGGCACTGGAGACAAGGGTAAAAAGACATGTACTTGGCCCTCCCTGCAGCCTACTGACTAGTAGAGGAGACAAATGCTAAACATGAGCTCATACAAGTAGTAAGCAGCAAGACTAGGATTCAAATCTCGTGTATGGGAAAACTGTAAGGATGATGAGAGGGAAGAGGTGACAGGTGGTATGGGAATCAGACAAGTATACCCTTGCTCATGACCAGCCTAGTCTGTCTCCTGGAGGCCAAGCCCCGGGGCCAATGATGTGTGATATACTAGGAGTGTTAGGGAGGACCTCTCCAGGCACAGGTGCTCATTGGACTCTGGGGGTTCTCTTCCTTTTCAGTTGCCATGAATGATCCCAGCCCCAAACAGACGTTATTGGGTTTAAGAATAGCTTTGTGATTGTCCAGCAATCAGTGGGGTGGGTTAAGGTAGAATGGGTATTCTTTAAGCACATGGTATATGCCTAAGTCCTTGGAGGATGTGCCAAGGAACAAAGACCCAGGTATCCCTCCACCAGGAAGGCTTTTAATCTAGGTTGGAAAGGAAACTTTTGTGGAAGGATTAAGGAAGATAGCTGGTTAAAGAGCTGAATACGGCAGTTCTGGCCAGTCAGCTCAGAAGCCTGGGACTCTTTGAGGGCTTCTTGAAGGAGGGAGGGAGAGACGTTCAGTGAGGCTGTGTGGGGGTGTGTGTGTGCACGCGTGCAGGGTAGGGAAAAGACAGATAAGCCAAAAGAAAGGGAAAAAGAGCAAGAGATTGAAGAAAATAGACAAAGTGTGACAGAACAGAGAAACAGAATGTGAGCAAAGTGAAAGGAAAAAGGGAGAAACTGTGGCTGATAGCTGGACAGGAGGATGGTGGGATCACTCCTTGCCCACTTGAGGCCCTGTAAATCACTGGAATTGGGCTTTGAATGATTGCTGCATCCTAAAACACTGCTGTTTGCAGTGACAATGGACCTAGCCTTCTGGGCAACTAAGGGTGTGTGTGTGTGTGTGTGTGTGTGTGTACACCCATGCATTTGTATATGGAGTTGACAGAAACCCCTACATGAACATGTGTCTTTCCCCACACTCACCCTTAGAAGCCAAGCTTCCTGCAAAGTTGAATGCAATCCAACTTGTAAAGGGAATCTTCTCTTTCCACTAATGACATTCTCGCCCCATTTAGGAAAGGTTTCCACTGGGAAATGAGTTCAAGTAATTCAAACCACACAAAAATATTGTCGACAAACTAGGAATATTGGAAGACCCAAGTTTCCATTTGGCCAAATCAGGATTTAGCTACTTATTAGCTCTGTGACCTTGAGTTGTTTCATCAACTTCTCTGGGTCTGTTTTCTCCCCAACGATAAAGCGGTTGTATTTAGTTCTTGGCCACCTTCCCACTGGAGCACGTGCAAGAAACAGGTGTAGCCTGGGCCCCCAAGGAAATCTATCCTGATGACCTTTAATTTTGAAAGGGTAAGGGGAGGGAAAGGGATCAACAGATCAGATCAGAAGGCAGTGTGGAATGAGGCAGGGGTATAAATAAAGTAATGCCTAAATAAGTCGACTGAAATGGAATTGGTCCCTGGAAACTCAGTCCTTGGTCTGGTGCTCTTGGCTTGGTTGGCTCAAAGGAGGGGCCTTCCACTTCTCATACCTCTCTTGGCTCCTGTCTCCCGCCCACTTTCCATTGCCCTTCTACTTCACTGCTTAGTAGGGCTGATATAACTGATACAACCCTCCCTGCAGTAGTGGAAATGTCTCCATACCTCCATTTTCATATCTAGTGGGAAATTTCAGTTCAGTGCAATGGAATACACCAGTATTACAGACCTCATGAAATGTCAAAGAATAAATGGGTATTGCCAACTGCATGGTGGTGGGAAGGGGAGACTGTGAAAGGCGTGATGTTGAGGTTTCCAGGACAGCTAAGTGTGCCTTGGGGAAAGTGGCCATGTTACTTAACTGGTTATAAGTAATGGGAATACCCTCCTCTGTACCCCCAGCCCCAGTGGCCTAGACCTGCTCTTTTTCCACTGTGACTGGATTATTGCAACAGTCTCTTCCCAGGCCTCTTTGTCTCCAGCTTCTTTCTCTATTCTGTTGACCACATTTCACCTTTTCTTTCTATATACCAACGCTGAGTATCTCTATTTGACTGAGCCATGTGAGAAAAGGTGCTCAACTGTCTTGTTAATTGTCTATTTTTGCCAAGCACCACTTCTTTATAAAGGAAGCAATCAATAAATGTGTGATAGATGAATTCATGAATGAATCAATACCATGGACCAGTCACTGCACTCCTCATTGTAGGAGAATCGTCCCATGCTTCCTACAGCCCAGCGTTACCACTATCAATGAACTTATCCCAGTTTGTAACCATTTGTTTACTAGACTGGGAATTCCATGAGGATGGGGACCACATAGGTGAGATTTACTTTCCCTGACATAATTGTACTGTGAAGAGTGAATGCACAGATCATTCTTCCACTAGGACCATATTTTCCCTCTGTACATTTAGCAGTTATTCATTGGGTACCTACTACACACAAGGCATTGTTTCAGGCATTGGAAACTTAGCAATGAATGAGACAAACAAAATCCCTGCTTTGATTTAGCTTATGCTCCAGTGGGAAGAGCAGTCAATCAATGGACATATATAAGCAAACAGTGACATGTGCTGAGATGAAAAACAAAGCAGGGGAGAAGAGTAGAGAATGTTGGAGGGAATTCCTGTTTTAGCTGGAGACTTCAGTTGGGAACCTCTCATGAGGTGACATATGAACAAGACCTGAGGAACGTGAGTGAGACCTTCCCTCTGAAATGAAGGCACTGATGTAGGAATGTTCTGGATAAACTTCGGAAATTAGGAGGCCAGTGCAGCTAAGGCACGGTGAGCAAGGAGATAAGAGGCAAGATCAGAGACAGGGAACAGTCCCTGTATAGGGTTGTGAAGGTCATGGTAGAGGATTGAGAAGAGATCAAAGTGAAATCAAGAGCCTAGAAAAGGCTTCCAAGCAGGCAAGTGACAATAATTGATTTATGTTTTTAGTAGATCTGTGAACCCTGGTGAAGAAAGTCCTAGAGGAAGAGTGGGAGAGAACCCAGACTGAAAGCTAGCGTAACAGGCCAGGTGACAAATGATGGCAGAGTCCACAGTGGTGGAAATGTAGAATGTGGGAAGATAGTTGAATCAGGATACACTTTAAATACAGAGCTAAAAGACCTGTGGATAGTGTGGATCTAGGTTAGGAGAGAAATATAGAGAGGAATCTATGATTTTTGAAGAATTTTATGCAGTTCAAGTCTCTCCCCACCCACTTTGCATTGCTTAGTTTAAAGCCACCTCCCCTAGGAAGCCATTCCTGATATTCTTCCTTCCCACCATGGAAATCAATATGTCCTCCTGGATGCCCGTATCACTTTGCAGTTCTATAAGGCTCACAACAGCAATTCCTCCTTTTGGTGGAGCAGAGCTACCTGTGTACCTCTACCTCCCCTGCTCTAGTACTTAAGGTTCCTAAGGGATGTTGACATGGTCATCTTTGTAGTCTTCACCAGACCCTGTACATGGCTTGTACTGCGGCTGGTGAAACAAATACTAGTGAAATTGAATAATTTACCCAAATGGTTCAATTGAATAGTTTAACCAAAAGGGAGCTGTTCATCACTTCCAATGCATGGTAGCAAAACTTTCCAATCATTAGAAGGTAAACAGAAGAATTATTTCAACATCACCAACTTAATTACTAAAGTCCGCTTGATGGATACCTCTGCTTGAATTATTGACATCCTGAGAATTAAAATGTGGATCCCTTGATTAATAGGAAGCTCATGTGCTGAGTGAGGGGTGTGGAGAGTGCTGGAGGGTGGGATACTAAATGAATCAATCCTCTTTAAGCTCGGGTTCAGCAGGAGAAACTGGGAAGAGAAGTGAAAAAGATCTAGAGGAGGAACAAGAGGTTACTTATAAAAATGGTGGAAGTGAGAGGCAGGGAATTGGTCGGCATGAGAGCTGGAGCATATGGACCTGGGTTCAAGTTTTAGCTCTGTTTGTTACTTATGAAACTCTCAACATGTCATTTTAACTATTTACTCTCAATTGAAATACACTTTATGTACAAAAAAGTACCTGAGTCTGAAGTGTACAACTAGGTGAGTTTTTACAGATGCTCATACCCACAGGCCCATGTACTAGATAAGAATGTTGGACTTGCAGCACCCCAGTACCCTCCCTCATGCCCTTTCTCAATGACTATTCCTTAGAGAGGTAGATAGCATTATAACTTCTCTTACCATGAAGCAGTTTTGCCTGTGTCTAAGCTTCACCAAAATGAAGTTATACAGAACAGTCTTTTGTGCCTTGCTTTCTGAGTAAGTCATTTGAACTCATTAAGCTTCAGTTTTCTTGTCTTTCTAAAAGCAATGCCAATGGCACTTTGAAGTGTCAAGATTGAAGAAGATAAAGCATAAAAAGTATTTAGGGTAGTTTTGGGGCATAAAGATCACTGAATAAACATTAGTCCTTCTTTCCCTTCTAAGTCCTGGACTTGTGCTAGGCACTATTGGAGCACAAATGAGGAATAAGGGGCAGTTCACACCCTTAAGGAGATAATAATCCAGTTAGGGAGACGAGGACGCAAAGTACCTGGTAAACGGTAAAGGACAGCATGAATACAAGATACCGTTAACATAACGAATATATCAATTACTAATCCCATTACTGAGTGGAGACAGGCAATACAGTGAAGTGGTTGAAAACATAGGTTTTAGAGTCTTTGGAATTTAGTTCTAACCCTACTTTCCCCACTTGCCAGCTGTGCAAAGTTGATGTTACATAGATCTCTAAATATGAGGGGTTTTGTATGTAAAGTTGGAATAATACTATTACCTATCTTATGGAATTGCTGAGATCAATGTAACAACATATGTACAATGCCTGGTACAGGACCTGGAACATAGTATACAATAGAACAACAGTATTTGCTGAGGATGTTTTTCTTCCTTTAAGATACCAGTATTCATAAAGATCCAGAGGTGCCCATCAACTAGAACTATATAAGCAGCCTTTAAGACCCCACCTATTCCAGCTGAACACCAGAGCATCCAAGGTGACTATTAAGTATGAAGGAACTACTTCACTTGCCACTCTTTCCAATAGACATCCATGACAATCTTGAGCTAAGGACTCTGCCTCTGCAGTCCCCCAAACTTGTTCTTTCCTTGTCCATAGGCTTAACATCTAGTGACCCAGACCCCTAGCTGGGATACTGTGCAGGAGCTATGATGGACTGGTCATAGCCCAGCAGTGGGGGACTCGATGGTCACTAGAGTCCAAAAAATTTTAAATATTTTGGAGCAGTCTGAGTTTACAGAAAAATTGAATATACATATATTTCCCATGTTCCCACACATGCACGGCCCTCCTGTCTTATCAACATCCCTCACAAGATGTATGTTAAAATCCATGAACCTACATTGACACCATGTAATCACCCAAATCCCACAGCTTACATTGGGTTTCACTCTTGGTGTTAAATGTTCATGGGTTTGGACAAATGTCTGTCATGTTTCCACCATGGTAGCATCATCCAGAGAATTCTCACTGTCCTAAGAATGATACATTCCGTCTTTTCTCCTCAACCCCTGGCAACTGCTGATACTTCTACTATATCCATAATTTTATCTAAGGAATACAATTTTTCATAAGCATTTTGGAGCCAATATTTGGAAATCAAAATCCTTTAAATACAGTTCAACAACAGTGTTCTGAGAAAACATTTTCCAAATGATCTTATGCATTCTGTTTCCCACTGTTCAAAACAAAAGGTTTAAAAAAATCTTAAAAATCAACATGTCTTAAATTTTTCAAACAAAAATGTCTCAAAAGCTTTTTGCAGATATGATTAGTAAGATGATTCAGCTCCAAAGAATATTTTCTTGAGTGGTGTTCTTATTTGTATTTTCAGGACTTGATTTAACTAGATTATTTTCTCAAAACCATATTTATTTTCTAACTTCAGTCTCAGACAAGAGACCAAAAAAAATTGAAACCTTAAAGCTCCAACATAAAACATTTGTTGAATAAATGAATCATCTTTTCATTTTTATCTTGGCTGCCAGGAGACTCGGAGCTGTTAGGTAGAGGTAAATTTTTAGCCTTGGTTCTCCATTTCTCTACATAGTTTTCCTCTTTCGGTTTTGTGTAACTGCTGTATGTCTTTTTAAAATGTTCATTATAGGTATAATATTGGGGTTTATTGACATAACTATACAATCATGGCATATAACTTGTTTCAATTCAGTCCCTAGTACTTTTCCTTTCAGATTTCTAGTCTAGATTATCATTTCTGGGTGCCGTATTTAAATGCCAGAGACTAGGTGGCTTAAATGACAGAAATCTCAGTTCTGGAGGTGAAAAGTCCAAGATCAGGGTGCCAGCATGGTTGAGTTCTTGTAAGTGAATTTCTTCTGTATCCCCACATGGTACAGAGTGATGAGCACAGCTCGGGTATCTCTTCAAATAAGAGTACTACTCTCATTATGAAGGCTTCACCCTCATGACTTCACCTAACCCCAAACACTTCACAAAGGCCCCTCCCCAACTCTTCAACTATCATACTGGGGGGGGGTAGGGCTTTAACATATGAATTTGGGATTTGGAACAAACATTTGGTCCATAAAAATCATACTTCTATCAATGTGAATATATATTTTAAAACACATAATGTTGAGTGAAAAGTAATAAAGGAAGTTTCATAGTGTAATAAGATTTATGCAAAAATACTACATAATTTTAAGATCACCTGTGTATCTAAATGTAGTGGTGATATATCAAAAGGGTGTTAAGTACATCAGAATGAAGATTGGAACACAAGGGAAATGGAATTGGAGGCAGGGAGTGAAGACGAAGTTAAAATAAAAAAGAAAGCCCTTCAATGAAGACTGTGCTATAAATCAAGGAATATGATTAAGTTCAATATGTAAATCAAGGTCAAAATAACAAACTTAAAGGGTCTATTTCTGTTTAAATACTAGCTCCTATAAATGAGAACATTCTGGCCTTTGAAGATAAGAATTTTTATTGTAATGGTTTTTAGTATATAGAAGAAGAATCTCTGCTTATCCCAGCATCATATGAATGGTATGCAGGTAGTCAAGATGACATTAATGTAAATGAGAGGTTGGATTACAAGAATCAAGCCTTATTTTCAGAATGAGAATTGTATCTAAAGTGAGGGTATAATTTTTTTCCTCAAAGACAACTGTGATGGTGGAAAGTTGTGTATAGCCAGAAAAGTAAGCTCTGGAGAAGAGCATCTCAAATTCCATTCAAGAGCATCTAGCCCCAAAAGGCAGATAAGTGATACACAACATGAATGATACTGTCGTGCTTAGGGAGTAGGAGTAGAGGTAAAGGAAAGGGGGCACAGTTGAAAAAGGTATCCATAGCAAAAGAAAGTTATCCCAAAAAAGATCAGGATGGAGAAAGTTCTGGGTGAGAGGTTAAGGACTTTTCCAAATAGGAATCGAGCACTTAACATGTTAAGTGTCTCCACTCTCGGTCTCCCTTGCCTACATACATGTCAGGCTGAGACAAATGACCCTGATGACTTTCTTCGCTTAAGACACATAAACACTACATCGTTTACTGTTACTGTTCCCCCTTGCCTTGTGTATGCAACAATAGAAAGTAGTTCAAAGAGTGAGGAAAAGGCAGTCGCTGTCAAAGATGATTTGCTCAGCTCACTGGGTTCCAATTTAGTTGGAGAGATAATGAAACTGACTAAATGCACAGGGCATGCCAGGAAAGTTCCAGAATCAAATTGCGAATGGGTGTGCTAGTTAACTGTAATAATAAGCACATTCTTTGCCTATTGAAGTTTACTGATAAGAGGAATGTTTGTCCTAAGGGCATGACATTTAAAGAATTATGGAGTATCCTCTGTATGCCTAGGATTGTGTTTAAAATATTTTAACAATACTGATTCTCAACTCAATTCTCCTAGATGATAATAACTAAACTTAACATTGTTGCTTTGAAGTCAATCAACATAGTATGTGCTATCCTTTTAGAGGTCAGGCCTATGAGTAACCGCCAGAACAGTGGAGAAGGGAATGGAGGTATGTTGAGATCTTACTATGTGTTAAGCCCCACCACTGAATCGTTTTTTCACTGGGTTCTGGAAAGTTGGTTCTTGGAAAAACGGAAGAATACATTTTGCCTAAAACTGAGGGATGTATTGACTGTCTCTTGTCTATTTGCTGTTTGCAGAAACAAAATTATGCCTTGTAACTAGCTCCAGAGGAAAAACCCTAGCCTGTAGAAGGAACTTTTCAAAGGGATAACATTACTTAATGGGAAAAATAAATCAAAAGTAGAATAATAGTCGCTGCTTCAATTTACTGATCACTTACTATGTGCCAGGCTTTATGTTAAGCACTTCAGATCCATTATCTTAATTTGTTCTCATAGAGATGTAATGAGCTAAGTGTTCAAACCAACTCTTCCAAAAACTGACATAAGAGAAAAACAAAATTGGCTGCACTGAAAAAAATGTTGCCCCTACAGTTTAATCAAATTAAAATGAATCTTTTCAGTAACAGTATTTTTTCTACTAGATATGAGGACACAAAGTTCATTCAAGGCATAAAGTATTTTGTTACACAATCTGTTACCCTTATGGTTCTCATTTCCTGAACTCTTGGTCATTTCTCCTTATTCTAAAGACCAACTCACAGGTTTCCTTGATGCTTCCAAGTCCTGCCCTCCTCCTGGGTAACACAGAAGACCCATCCCTTACACCCTGGCCTCACACCTCTCTGACATTTAACTTCTTAGCACCTCAACCACCCCCAGTCACTTGGCCTCACTGGGCATGGCTTCACCTATGAAAGACTCAACTCAACATCCCACCGAGACCCATATCTCCCAGCAATGGCTGGGTCCCCAGCATCTGCTCTTTGGCCTCAGTGAGGGGTGCTGTGCCCCAAGCCCTTCTTTGGCTTGCCACTTCTTTCTTTGTGCCTCCAGCATCTTGAGGCAAATTAATTTAATATTGACTACATCATCCCCTTTTGCCCCAAATACCATATCTGCACTATTTAATCCCCATTTGAGAACTTTCCAAATATCTGACTGCTTCCATCCCAATAAGGACCACTGTGGTAGAAAGGAGAAGCACTCCAAACGTTGGTACCCTAACAGTCAGCATTTCCAACTTCAGCAGGACCCTCAGGCCACTGAGCAATCCATTCCACTACCTATATAGAATGGATTCCTTCTCTTCCCATTGTGTTCCAAGTTTCTTCATCACTCCTCTTAAGTAATGGCCCCCTTCACTCTACCCTCTCACAACTCAACAATTACTTAAGACTCTTACTTCCCAGAGGAAGTCGAAGCCACCTTCAACACCTTGTCCCCAAATCTACAAATCTCTGCAGCTTCACCAGCTCACTTCATATTTCTCCCATAGTCTCAGACAGACCCACCCCTTATCCTGTAGTTCTCCATCCTTGCTCTGCACCTCATTCACTCATCCTCCCCAGTCATCTCGCCTAGAACCTTGCTTATACTAATGTATGTTCTTTTTTTAAAATTTATTTTTATTGTAAACAAATGGGATACATGTTGTTTCTCTGGTTGTACATGGAGTAAAGGCATACCATTTGTGTAATCACACATTTACATAGGGTACTACTGTCTGTTCTTGACTGAATCTTTTTTCCTCCTTCCTTACTAGTTCCTTTACCTCAGATTATTCATATGTTCAACTATCCCTATTTTTATAACTATTTTGACACAATTGCCTTCACCTATATTAAAATTCTCCCCAACCTGTATTTTGAAAGTCATTGGTCTATACTCAATCTATTCCTTCATCTTATTCTCTTCTAAGCTCAGTGGGATCTGGCTTCCAATCATACCACTCCATTAGTGCATCCTCACCATGAGCACTTTTAAGTCCTGATCTTTTTATTATCGCTTTGAGGCATTGCAATCAATTTAACATATTTAAAAGTATATATTTTAATGAGTTTTGATACATGTATATACCATAAAGCTATCACCTCAACCAAGATAATGTGCATCTATCACCAAGTTTCAGTGTATCCCTTTGTGTACTAAACATCACCCACCCTGGCTCTGGGCAACCATTGATCTGTTTTTGTCATAATAGGTTAATTTGCATTTTCTAAAATTTCATATAAATGGATTCAGACAATAAATGCTCATTTTGTCCAGTTCATTTCATTCATATTGTGCATTTTATTGTATGAATATGCCACAATTTATCTGTTCATCTGTCGAGGAATATTTGGGGCTTTTTTTTTTTAACAAAGCAGCAATGAATATTTTTGGGTTGGTATATGGACATATACTTTTGGTTCTTTGGGGTAGATACCTAGGAGAGAAATGAGTATGTTGGAAGGTGGGTTATATGTTTAATTTTCTAAGAAATTGCCAGTTTGCCAAAGTGGATGTACCATTTTATATTCCCACCAGAAATGAAAGTTCCTGTTCCACATCCTCACCAACATTAGTATGGCCAGTCCTTTGCATTTTTAGACATCCTAATTGGAGTGTAGTGACCTCATCGAGGTTTCAATTTGCATTTCTTTAATGACTAATGATGCTGATCATCTCGTGCACTTTTGCTGTTTTTTGTAGTGTCTGCTCTACTTATATCATTTCTTATGGTCTTATTGAGTTGTAAGAATATTCCTATATTCTAGATACAAGTCCTTTATTGGATATATGATTTGCAAATATTTTCTCCCAGTCTGTGGCTTACCTTTACATTAGGAATAATGTTTTGTGGAAGAGAAGTTTTTAATTTCAATGAAGTACAATTATCTTGCTTTTATACTTCATGCTTACTGTATCCTACTTAGAAAATATTTGCCAAATGCACAGCCACTTAGTTTCTATTATGTGTTCTCTAGAAATCTTATACTTTCTGATCTTTTAAGTCTTTGATCCATTTTAAGTTACATTTTTCTATATAGTGAAATAAAGGGCTGAGGTTTTTGTTTTTTGCATATGGTATTCCATTGTTTCTGCACTATTTGTTGAAAAAGATGTATTCCTTGAATTGGCATTTTGGACAAAAATCAACTGACTCTATAGGTATGGCTCTATTCTGGACTTTCTCTTCTCTTGCATTAATTCATATGTCTGTATTTATACCAACACTATACTGCATTTGTTATGCCTTCATAATAAATCTTGGGCTGGGGATGTAGCTCAGTGGTAGAGCACTAGCCTAGAATGAATAAGGCTCAGGGTTCAATTACCAGCATTGTAAAAACAAGAAAATAATAAATCTTAAAACCAGGTAGTTGGGTTTTTTTGTTTGTTATAGTGGTTTTGGCACATACAGGTCTTTCAAATTCCCATGTGAACTTGAGTCAACTTGTCAGTGTTTACAAAGAAGCCTTCTGAGATTTTCAGTGGGATTGTCATGAATTTATAGATTGATTCAGAGAGAACTGATATCTTAATATTGAACCTTCTGATTCATAAACACATCTCCATTTACTTGGGTCTTTTAAAATTTCTTTCAGCAATATTGTGTGTGTGTCTTCTGCATCACTTGTCAAATTTATTCCTAAGTATTTTATATTTGCTATTGGAAATACTAGTTTTAAAATTTCAATTTCCTTTTGTTGCTAGGATCCAACAATTGATTCCTGAATATTGACCTTGTGTCCTGCAACTTTGGTAAACTCACTTATTACTTCTAATAGTGGTTTATTTTCCAATCCCTTATGATTTTCTACAGAGATGCTCCTGTAGTCTGGGAATATAATACGTTTGTTTCTAATCTCTTTTATTTACTTTTCATACCTCATTGCATTGATTATGGTTTCCAGGAAATCTTAAGTAGAGGGGATGAGATTGACATCCTTTCTGTATCCCTTGATCTTAAGGGAAAAACACTCTTTCAATATTCAGTATGATATTAGTTGTTTTTTTCATAGATGCCTTTTATCAGTTCAAGGGTATGCTCTTGTAGGTTTGCATAGAGATTTTCTTTTGTTAAAGGAATGTATTTTGAATTTTGTGAAATATATTTTTCTGCACATACCAAGATAAGTGTAGGGTTTTTATGAACAGAATAAAATGTATTTCTAAATAGCAATCCAACATTGCAGTTCTATAATTTCACTTTTGATCTAATATCTTTTAAGTGTATTGCTGGGTTCGATTTGCTGAATTTACTCAGAATTTTCTTGTATATGTCTGAGGGATTCTGATAGTTTTCTTGGAAGGATTTTGGCTGGTTTTGGTCTTAAGGTAATGCTGGCTGATAGTTGTAAAGTGTTTTAGCTTTTGTATTTCTGGAAATGTTTGTGTAAAACATTTTTTTTAATGGTTGGTAGAATTTGCCAGAAAAGTCATCCAAGGCCTAGAATTTTCTTTGTGGGATTTTAAGTTGCAAATTTAATGTCTTAAATAGAGATTGAATTGTAAGTTATGTCTTGGGTGAGCTCTTGTAGTTATGGTCTTTTTAAGGAATTTATCACTTTCATCTGATTTTAACTTATTGACCCCAAATTATTTAAATATATTATCCCTTATAACTTGCAGAATCTATAATGGTGTCACTTCTCTCGTTCCTGATATTAGTAAATTGTACCTTTGTTTCTTGATCAGTCTGGTTAGAAATTTATTGTTTTGATTTACTCAAATAACAAGCTTTTAGTTTCATTTTTTTGTTTTCATGTTTTATATTTCATTATTTTTCCTTATTATTTTCTTCCTTGCTTTTGCTTTGGGCTTAATTTGCTTTTACTTTAGTTTAAGATGGAAATTTAGGGGCTGGGGTTGTGGCTCAGTGGTAGAGGGCTTGCCTAGCACGTGTGAGGCACTGGGTTCAATCCTCAGCACCACATAAAAATAAAATAAAGGTATTGTGTCCTTTTATAACTAAAAAACAATTTTAAAAAGATGGAAATTTAGAACATTGAGACCTTTCTTTTTAATAGTCTTTCATGGTATAAATTACACTTTAAGTACTGTATTAGCAGCAATCTACAGAATATGATATCTGGCATTACCATTTTCATTCAGTTCAAATTATTTTCAATTTATCTTCTGACATATTTTGACCTGTGAGTTATTTAGATGTATTTTTAAAAATATTTTGGAACTTTTCAGATTTCTTAATTCTTTTTTGGTTAGAGAACATATTAATATGATTTAAACATTTTAGAAAATCATTCAAGTGACTCAGGAGGCTGAGGTAGGAGGATCACAAGTTCGAGGCCAATCTGGGCAACTTAGTGAGGCCCTGTCTCAAAATAGAAAATAAAAAGGGATGGGGAGCTAGCTCAGTGGTAAAGCACCCCTGGGTTCAGTTCCTGGTGCCAAAAATGATTCAAGCTTATTTTATGAGACAGAATATGGTCTACCATAATAAATATGTACTAGAAAAATGCTTATTAAAAAAAACTTAGAAAGACCCTAAGCAACTTAAGACCCTGTATGAAAATTAAAAAAATAAAGGCATGGAGTGTTCTGTAAATGGCATCTAGGCCAATTTCATTAGAAGTGCTATTCTAGTCTTCTCTAATCTCACTTTGTCTACTTGTTCTGCTACTGAGAGGATGTTGAAATTTCCAAGTGGAATTGTCTAATCTGTATATTTTTGAAACTGTTAGATGCATAATATGTAATATTATGTATTTATGATGACTCAACTCTTATCAGTCTGAAGTCTACTTGGTATGCACTGATAAAGCCAGTCTAGATTTCCTGTATGTATTGTTAACATGGTTAAGTTTTTCTTTCAGTACTTTTAAAGGTAATTTTTTTCTGATATATTCTGACTTGTTGTGTTTCCAATGAGGAATACAATGGCATTTTTACATTTGTTTATTTGGGTGTAATGTGTCTACCACCACCCCAACCTCTTGTACTGGTGTCTTTTCAAAATTTATTATCTTTATCAATTTTAAGTAATTGGATTACGATGAGCTTTGTTTTGTACAATTTTTTTGTGCTAAGGATTTGAGGTTCTTGGATTTGTGTTTTGATAATTTTTATCTCACTTGGAATATACTCAGACATTTCTTTCAATATTTTTTGTCTTATGTCTTTGAGGACTCTAAATACGTGTCCATTAGGCCGATTAAAATTGTATCCCATTTGTTTACAATTAAAAAAAAAATTGTCTCACAGGGCTGGGGTTGTGGCTCAGTGGTAGAGCACTTGCCTAGCATGTGTGAGGCACTGGGTTTGATCCTTAGCACTGCATAAAAATGTATTGCATTCACCTACAACTAAATATTTAATGCATCTCACAGCTCACTAACACTGTTTAATATTTTTCATTTTCCTTTGTCTTTAATTCTCAATAGTTTTTAATATTTTTTGGTTGTCAATGGACCTTTCATTTGCAAATATGTGGTGCTGAGAATCAAACCCAGTGCTTCACATGCTAAGCAAGAGCTCTACCACTGAGCTACAACTCCAGTCAAAATTCTCAATAGTTCTTGATGCTGTCTTCAAATCCAGTAATCTTTTTCAAGTTTCCATTCTCCTTTTACTGTTTATACACTGATTTTTTTTTTCCTCCAGGCATCTCTTTGGTCTCATTTTGCACAAATTACTTCCAGGGATTTAGTTACCTTTTCTATTATGTTTACTACTAAAAACTTATATTTAGCCCAGACCAGTCAATATTCCAGTGTTTATGACTCTGTATTTGACATCTTTCTTTGATTAAACCAAAGTCACTTTAGCTCATACAGAAACTATTGTCTCCTCCTGGGTTTTATCACAATAAGTAGCAAGAGAAAACAATTGGTTACCGAAGCATGAAACATGGTTCTTATTCAAGACCTTTCCTATTCTCCAACACTCTTTTTTTGTGTGTGTGTGTGGTGCTGTGGATCGAACCCAGGGCCTTGTGATCGCGAGGCAAGCACTCTACCAACTAAGCTATATCCCCAGCCCGCCAACATCTATTTGATGACTACCTTCTGTCAATTTTCTCTTTAACATTGCTCAGGTGGTTCTGCTTTTCTCTATTAAAACAGTCACTGCAATGGCTAAAGCTCTTGGTCTCTCATATTACAACAATCTCCCTGCCTTTATAAATCTGATCATGTCCTTTTTCAATTTCCCTATGTCACTTTTCAATTTCCCTATTTCCAACAAGATACAGTTCAAACTTCTTCAGATAGGATACAAAGATTCCCATGATTCTTTGTGTGCTGCACTAACGTAAGTTTTAATTGCTCCTCTATGTGCATATTCCTTTTTAAATATATTTTTAAAAATATTGACAGACCTTTATTGTCATTTATATGTGGCACTGAGAATTGAACCCACTGCCTCACAATGCCAGGCAAGAGCCCCACCACTGAGCCACAACCCCAGCCCCCATGTGCGTATTCCTTGATGGACTTTTGGCTGCCCCTTGAAGCCATGTTTCATACTTCCATGTCTTTGCTTAGCATATTCCCTCTGCCCAAAATATCCTTTTCCTTTCTGTACAACAAATTTCCATTTACCTTTTCAGTTCAGTTGAAGGGTTCATTTTTCCATGAAACAGTTTCTAAGCCACCTGGGGTAACAACTACTTTTGAGCCACCCAAGTACATGGTGTTTCTGTTACATCATCTGTTACATTTTCTTACAAATATTTGTTCATGCTAGAGTTCCCTACTATAGTTTGAACTTCTTGAAGGTGTAATTTTGGTCATTTTTGTATTTTTCTATCACACTGCTTAACTTACGAAAAATGCTTAAATGCTTATCGGTGTATAGTTAATTCTGCATGGGTATAAAATTGGTAGCAGGTGCTAGGTACAGTGATCCCAGCAACTCGGGGCAGAAAGATCATATCTTGAGGCAAGCCTCGGCAACTTAGCAACACCCTAAGCAACTTAGCAGGACCCTGTCTCAAAAAGATGGGAGTGCAGCTCAGTGATGAAGTACCCCTAGGTTCAATTTCCAATACTAAAAAAAAAAAGGTAGCAGGTGTGGTAGGATTCAAACTCAGATTTTATGAATTCAAATCCTTGTTTTGTCTGTGATACTATCAAGCTAAAATACCCTAATTTCTTGAATTGAGTTTCCTTTCTGTCCAGTTCTTCCACATGTGCTTTGGAGTATACATCTAAGTCCACAAATCCATAGAAGATTTGTATTTACCAATGATAGTTACAGCAATACCCCATGTTGTTCTACAATGCCACTCCCCTTTTAAGAGGTAATTTATTTTTCTACCTCTTTGAATCTGAGTGGAACCTATGATTGCTTTGGCCAAGAAAGTAGAAGTGATGCTATGCCAGTTCTTGGAATAGATCTTAACTGGCCAGGCAATTTCCACTTTTTGATAGGCAGCCAACACATGACTAACCTGAGACTAACAATGCATAAGAAGCTCAAGTGATATAGGAAGGTCCTGCAAGGTGTCATGTCCAGAGAAAAGCCAAGGTCCTGGGACTTGACTTAACAAACTTACAGGTGAAGAAGCTAAAATGAAAGTGGAACCAGGTGTCGTGGTGCATGCCCATAATTCTAGCAACTCGGGAGGCTTAGGAAGGAGAATTGCAAGTTCAAGCCCAGCCTCAGCAACTTAGACCCTGCCTCAAAATAAGTTAAAAAGGACTGGGTATATATCTCAGTCATAGAATGTCCCTGGGTTCAATCCCCGGTACCAAATAAATCTTAAAAATAATAAATAAAATGAAAGTGGAATGTATGGCCCCAGCTCTCCAGCTGATTTCACATGAATCAGACAAACTACCAGTCAAGTCCTTTCCAAATTCCTGATGCATGAAATTGTGAATAAAATAAAATTGTTGCTCAGGGCCACTAAATTTTGAATGGTTTGTTACACAGCAATAGATAACCAAAATGGAGGAGAGGGGAACATGACTAACATGTTTATCATTATGGACGGTTTAGAGCAAAATCTTTTCCCCTAAGCCCCAAAATACTAAGAGAAGGAAGTCAATCTAGAGGTTGGAAAGAAAGATAAGGGTATTAAGAAGGCTTCTTATTTGTCCTTATCAGGAAATAAATATATAGAGCTCAATATCCCTTGAAATGGTGGAGACAAAATATAAATGACTTCTAAACAGGCAGAAAAGAAAGGATTATGCTTCAATAGTACAGGTGACAAGAAGCAAGGAAAAATGGGTATTTTTGAAGGCAGAAAGAGTATCCCTCAAAGTCACGACAGACCAGAATAATGGGTTAACTATAAAAAGATAGAATTTATCAGACGTTAATGAAAAGTGATGTAATTGAGTCCTACCTGGATTAGTATAAAAATAGTGACCAGTGAGAAAATATCTGGGTACCAATAACTGCTCAGAGATAATAACTTCTTATACCACATTATTAGAAGTGGAAAATTCCAAATGAAGGAGGCTAATCACTTTTTTACTTTAAAAATACCTAGAAGATTCTCTTGATTCTGTGAGCAACTTGGAAGAAATTGAGGACACAAGGCCATGTCACATGGAGGAACTGTTGACCTCTCAGGTCCCTGTCAACCTGGAAAGTCTTTGGAATTAGTTAGATACATTCTTGAAATTCTGAAGTTCCCATGATTCCTCAATACCCTGTCCCAGCCTGGATCCACTGTAGTGGTGTTCTTCAAGCCTAACTGCATAATGCTCTGACATGATCTGGAAAGGCAGAGTTCAGAGGGAGAATTGCTTCTGGGCTTTCTCTCATGGTAAGATTTGATTAAGGCAGGCTTTCCCGTAAGACCTCTGAGGTAGACTGTGGTGGGTCTTGTTTAGATGGCCCTGCTATCTCACAAACAGGAAGGATTTCCAATTTCTCAGAAAGAGCCAGCAGGCCTGGGGTCAAGGTCAGTTGGACATGACTTCACCAGAGTTTTGCCCCTATGCACTTTGCTTTGTGATGTATGACTCATAATAATTAAATTTTGAGCTAGATTAACTATAATTCCTGCACTTATTAGGCGATCAGGGTTTAAAGTCCTTGTAAAAGAGTATGAGTTGTTCATTGTGATAATGCAATTAACTATCCAACAGAGCTAATATTTTATTTTAGGGAAGAGTAATTTTTGATTAATGATGCATTTTTATTTCCCGAATCCCTGCAGCAGTGGGTCACATCTTTGGTAAGAAATCCAAAGAAAAAGGTAAAATTTAAAAATTGAGAGTGTTTGGAGATAGATTGGAGCCCACTCCCAAGTCCTAAAACCCTGTTCTTTTGGGTACTCATGTACCTCAGGAATCTCCATAGCAGTGTTCACTTGGAAGATATTTCTGGACGTAATAATCTCTTTTGCACTCATTTTTATTTAAAGAAATAGGAAATGTAACCATTTCTGATGTTCTTTCCCTATGGGATCCTATTGAATTCCAATATTTCCTGTGTAAGATCTATGCAAAAAAGGGGACTGGCTGGGGATGATAAGGAAATGCTTCCTGGAAGAAGCTGATATTTGAGAAGGAAAGTACTAAGTGCTTACATGAGAATTGTAAGAACTGTGACAAATGTTGAGGTCAAGTAAATCAGGCAATTTGGGGAATCCAGATGAGATAGCAGTAGAAATGAAAAGCAGTAATATTCAGTCAATATTAAAGAAGTAGAAACGTCAGGACTTGCTGGTTCATTGGGTATTTGGGGGGCGATGACTGGGGAGAATTGGAAAATTCCAGGTGCCTAATTTGAGTAAGGTGTAGCATGTAGATTAGGTGGGAAAACATGTTTGGTCAAGATCATTTCTTCAGGAAAGGTGGTACAGATGGTGAGTTGGAGTTATCTGTGTACTATCAAAGAGATGTCTAATAGGCAACTGGCTGTGTCTGGGACTCAGAAGAGAAGAGAGATACAGATTTAGAGGTAATTAGCCATAGTAACTGCAAACGTGAGTGGAGCATATTGCCCAGGAATGTCAAGTAAATTAGACTATGAGAAGACCAAGAACTTAACTCTGGGGAACACTGACTAAGGAGGAATCAGGAAAGAGACTAAGCAGAAACAGACATCAGTGGCTTTAACTATGGGGAATTGGGCACTATTGAAGGAAAAAGGCAGAGGAGACACTGTGGGAAAATGAATTAGTATTCTCAACAGGCAGAAATGATGGGAGAGGAGCTGAGGAAAGCACTATAGTTTTAAAGTCTAGCACAAGTAAAGGTGAACAGAGAAAGATGCCAAAGCAAACATTTCAGTGAATGAAATTTCTGAAAGCAGTTAGCCACCATTACCCACCCTGCAAAGGTTTTTCAGCATGGCTTACCCCTTTCTTGAGACCATGTATTCATCACCTCCTTTTCCTTGGCCTCTGGAGGAGCATCAATCCTTCGTGCCTAAAGCCTTCCGTGGGCAGTCACTCCTGCTGAGCTCTGAGAAGGACGGAAGCTGAGGCTGGGCCTTGCAGTATTCAAAGCTTACCACAACATAGCCCCAAACATATCTTCTCATCTTATCTTTCCTTTCTTAGATCCAATTCCAGCTCCATCAAAATAGAATTATCCCCTGATTCCCATCTAATCCGTCTGGTGTCTTACCCCTGTGCCTGCATCATATTGCTCTTTTCCTGGCAGCCCCCAACCCCCATCCATTTCCTAATTCTTTAAATTGTATTTATCATTGTAGGTGACTATCATACAACACAAACTCATCCTTAATATTCCAAACAGAGCCAAACCTTCCCTCTAGACCACTATTGCATTTTTGCTTTCATGACATAAATGCTACTTGTAGTTGGAGTAAGCCATGCCTGTTTCCAATTTCTTCCTCTAGATCATGATGGATTCCTTGAGGGCTTGAGCCATGTTCTGTCCTCTTGTAACTTATCCACCAGCACTAAGAACAGTACCTGGCACATACACAATGTTCAATAAATACACAAATAGTAAATGGATGAAAAAAGGAAAAAATGATTTGTGGAAAAGCCAGTGCTAATCTCAGAATGTTCCCATCTCTGGTCCCCAGGACCCAAATGGAGTCTTACTATGTCATGTGTCTTGCCTTCAGTAACAAAAAGGGATTGCTGTATACCATACCAAATTTTTCAATGGTTAGGTAAAGAGTTACTCATTTTCTTTACATTTCTCCATCCAATTGTAAGTTAATGTCATGGTAAAAGGGAAAGAGTCTGGCTTGGGTATACTTTAGAATTGATTTCAAATCACAGTATTGTCTGTCACCAACTCTGTGTTTCTAGGGTAGGTCACTTGCCCTCTGTGTATCCTATTAACAGGAGTGTCCATCCCTGCTCTGTCTTCCTCCCAGTATGGTGTGAGGCCCCAGAAGGATATGGCATATACAGGTTCTTTGCAACAATTGACTCTGGATATAGATGAGGAATTAGCATTAATAAGGCAATTAATTAGCTTTGAATAAGGACATCAGATCTTGTCCTGGTTGAACCAGATTGTTTTTCAGTACTACAGGTTGAATGCAGGGCTCTGAAATGTCAGCCAAGTGCTCTATCACTGAGCTATATTCCCAGCTCTTCTATTTTATTAAATTTTGAGACAGGACCTTGCTAAATTATTGTGGCTGGCCTCAAACTTGAAATCCTCCTGCCTCAGCCTCCTGAGTTGCTGGAACTACAGGTGTGCACCATCACAATTGGATTCAGGTTGCTTTTTAATCATTATGCTGACTGCTGCATAGCCCTGGGTCATTACTGGGTTATGTAGATGAACTTGTTAATGATACAACACTCTGTAGGTGGAAGAGCTCAGATATGGTGGTAAGGCCAAGGTAGATAGATTGACTTGTAACAAGCAGAAAACACTCACTCAAGTTGGTAACGAGATTAGGGAAATATTGCAGGGAAATGAAAAAACAAATTGAGCCAAAGCATGCATTTTTAAGCAGTTTGGGAAAGGGGTGCATGTGAATGAAGGAGGAACAGGGTCTTTAATAGCAACAACTCTCTCACTTCCATGATAACCCTCAACAACTTGCAAATCCTCATAGCCACCATCTCTAAGCTGAGAAAATGGTGTCTCCACTTTCCAGGATAACTTCTTCTAGAGAAGCATCTCAGTCTTAAGCTTTCTTCTCCCCTCCTCTCCTCTGTTCTCTGCCAACATCTCCATTCAACCTTAGAACCTGAGGACAGTCATGGAAACTGAGTCTCAGCAAGTGAAGCAACTTATACAAGGAGTAGATCTGGGGCTTTAAGCCAATGCCCTATTTTAATATTTATCTTCCTATGTATAAAAGTAATGTCCACTTTAGAATATTTGAGGTCAGGAGAGGACCCAGAGAAATACAAAACATAATTTACCCATAATTCAATCTTTTAGAGATAGCGGTCAATATTGGATCCATATTTCCTTTGAGTTTTTTTCTATACAATTTTACCTGCTTTTGATTCTGCTAAACATAAAATTGTATAATCCAGAATACCTTCAACTGCATCATGATCTGTGTATTTCCCTTTTCTACCACTAGGCAAAATCTCGTCCAACTGTTTTAGCTTTCAAATCTCCCCCTGTCTATAGGATTGGTAGCCATGTCCCATTGACCTCTTGCAGTTGTGGTAAGGATACTCAGACTCCAGCAGTAATGTTTTTTGGAAATCTCAACATGTGATTTGCTCAGTCTCAAGTGCAGGGCTTGGGATTGAACAATGAGAGGCAACTCTGGTTCCTTGACTAGTACACCCCTTGTCCGCTCATTAAGAGGTGAGCATTTCCAGTAGCATCTCTGCTAAGCACTACTTTGGACAGTATAGCTATACTTCCCCCTTCCGTCCCCTCCCCTGGTCCTCTCTCCTGTCTCCAATATCGGGTGACCCTTAAGTAATAACTTGAAAGGGTGAATGTGATTTGATGCTATTAAGTATAACTTGAGCATGAATAGGTCATCTTGTACTTTTCCAAGATCAGTTTAAAAAAATATACAGTTTCTCTCATTTTTTACCTATTGGGTTAATTCTTGGCCTTCATAAGTTTGAATGAGAAACTGATCAATCCTAAGGGAGAGGTTCTAGTAGTAAGAGTTCAAATCTATATGGAAGGAACTCCCTACAAACTTTCACCTATGGATTTATACATATGGCATTGTTCTTCATTGTGATAGGTAGTGGTATGATGGCTGCTG